>NC_091823.1:134683631-134989114 GCF_038994185.2 Dermacentor albipictus | reverse complement strand
AGTTAAGGCGATTAAGCTGCCAAATACTTCTGACAAATCTTCAAAAGGCTTGTCGCCACCTGAACAATGTGTGCTACTATACCATGTATTTAGTTCATTAGAAATTACCCCAAATACCGAAATTGGAACAACAGCGAGAACCAGACGACTTGAGCGACGTTTAAAAAACAGACGTCGCCAATGTTTAGGAAAATTTTATAGAATATACACTCAGGACTGGTAAACCTAGCAATGGGAAAATATGCATTTTTAGTAAAGGTGAGAAAAGCGAGCCTATTTTTAGACCCTTGTATGTTCATCCGAACTTTGTGTCTAACTCCAATTATGAAATAAAAAGAATTCCTATATTGAATTCTTAACTAATGATCTTTGTTCTTGTCAACAAGAGTGACTGGCTTTGCGTTTTTTTTATGTTTTTATCTGTGATGTGAGTTGCGCTTGAGTCCTAGGGCAGCTTTATCCGTATTCCTACTTTAGTACATTGATGTAGCAAGCAAGGGAGAGCGCATACCGCCAGCATTTAAAGGCTAGCCGGGGAAACCTATTTCTGAGATTGAGTTCTCATAACATCTGCTATCTGACATGTTCCACGTGTACATGAGCGATGGACTAGCTTTGTAGGAAAATGCAATGACGTCATTGCAGTAGATAAGCCAGCTGGGTATGTTCAGATGAGGACAGTCCCAACTTGGTGCCCAACATTTTTTTTTTATTTTCGCTTAAATATTTCTATTCTGTGTAAAATGTTTCCACACTGTGGAAGGGTGACTACTATTCCAATATTTGTATTTTTCACACGCAGGCAATCTAAACTGAGAAAAGGTGCAAAAATAACGTTATCGAGTCGCAAAACATTGCAAAGTTTGAAGCGCGTGCTATAGAAGAAAGTGTTGCACACGTTTTACTCCACATCTACACCCCCTCTGACACAAATTTAGGGGATACTGAATTTAAATATTGTGATCATGATGCTGACAATGACAGCCAATATTTTTTAGTGCCAAATGTATTATGAAGGATTTTGAAACCAAAAGCCATGGTAATTTAAGAAGACAGATGGAGCTCTAAGTATTTTACATGCCTGTATGAAGCGAGTCTCACAATACGGCTTCTTTGGAAAGGACTGCAATATACAGGAGCATAGCCATTGGGGTTTGTGATTGGCTTTTGGTGCAGCCACCGAGCTCATTCAATGCGCAAGTGATTTTGTAAACGTTGTAGCTGGTAAACTTCAACACGTTTTCTTACCACACATGAATGAAGGTGACGTAGAAGTCTTTAGAGAAAGGAAGAAACATGAAGGTAAGGGTGTCAGGCGATTGCAAAGAATTCAGGCAACGCACATGTGGAAGAACGTAAAATTTGACTCGAGAAATTCCTTCTACGTATCCCGATATGCATACAAAGAGTAAAAAAAGGCGTGAACTGGCAGCTTGGAACACTTGCTTGCCCGACTGAGTAATGCTGGTTGAGGATAACGTAAAATAACCCTTTCAGAATTCCTAAACGTGAAGCTGTGTTTCTTGCATCTTGCACTTTCATATGTCTTCCTCATACCATCCCTTAAAATCCACTTTGCCAATGATAAATTAGTAGACTTCTATTAGCCTGGTGGTAGCTTCTAAATAATCCTGAATTACCATAGTACTCGGGCTGCCTGCGCATCATTGCAATCAAGCCCAGGCACCGTGAAGTCAGTTGCTTCATAAACAATATCAGGATCAGTACGCCGTTGTGAGTATTACCTACGCCATTGAGCCACGTAGCGGATCAAAATTCATAATCTACAATAAATACTTTGAATATTATTAGACTATGTCGACACATTTTTGCAGGAATGTGATCCAGAGATGGTCCTCAAGTAATTTTACAAGGAATGGAAACAATTTTACATAGGAAAAAGAAAGATGTGAAACTTACTTTTCTTGCCCACTTTTTCTTATTTTCCACCCTCTTTGAAGTAAAAGCAACAAATTGGTGAACGCACTATTTCATAAGGACACCTGATTCCGGGGTCAGTCACAGGTATTCGCTCAAAAATAGAAATTTGGCAATTTTTGAAGAAAATACTCGTCGTGACGTAATTTTATCTTTCCCTGGGTCAATAGCAGTAATGGTGTAGATTTACGGGAAAATCCTTTAGCCGGGAGCAATTCTCTAATTTTAGAGAGATAGGCCTTCGAATTTGTTAAATCTCCAATGCATTAAAACGCTCTTTTCCACCTTAAGTGAAATAAGAATAGTTTCCAAGAAATGGGGGTGGGGGATCGTGCTGCGTTTCGCAAAGCGAAAATTGATTCTTTTCTTCGAAGACATTTTACCACGTCAGATAAACATGCCACTGAAGGCTAAAAATAGTCGGGGCCCCACTTATTCTCTCCTTCTCTGAACACACCCAGAGTTCTTTTATATCACAGTTTCTGCTTGCACCATTCGGATTCCACAGGAAACCATATTCTCTAATCCGATTTGTGTTGTTCTTGTGAATCAATTCATGTGGCAATAAAGCTGGTGCAGCAAACGACCTTACTGTGTGCGCCTACGTTTTATGGGCTACACCTGTAGTAAACGCCAGGGGAAGGAGACGGACGAACGGACCTGTCAGGTACCGGTCTGCTGCAGCACGTTTCGTTGCCGTGTCTTTTCGGATGGGCCGAACAACAATACAAGTGGCCGTGTCACGTAATTTTCAAGGGGCGAGACCTTTCCTGGACAATAGTAAACGCCGCTTCTCGCGCCGAATAGCCGTCACGCACACTCCTGCCACGGACGTGACGCGGAAGGTGCGAAAGGAAGTCTGGCGCTACTGTCGTGACACCTGAGAAAACAAAATGTAAGAGAATCCGCTGCGCTACGAAGCGGATGCGCAGCAGTCCCTCATCGCGCACTGCATTCACAGGCGGCCACCAAGCGTTCATTACGTGAGGCGTAGCAAATCTTTTCTTTTCGCTCTGGAAGTTTTTCAGCTTGGAGAAACGCTGGACACAACAATGCCGGATATTGTTTGCATGCGCTGTGTTCATGTGCTGCAACTGAAAAAGAAATAGCGCGGAAAAGAAAGCGTGTGGCACTCCAGTGGCCGCATAAACCGTTCTGTGCAGCACACAGGCATTGTGCGCTGCCATTATCGACCGGTGGCTCAATTACATCCGAGGCCGAAACAAAGGGGGCTTTGTTGCGTGAACGAAAGATAGCATTCTGAAAGAACAACGGCTTTGTATAACTACTGGTATGTTTGTAACTTCCTGACGCACTTTCAAGTTAACGTTATATTTTTTTCGTTGCCTTGCCTCTGGCTGGACTTCTTTTTCAATGCCACCACATGCGGTTTAGGGGAAAGTGATTTTTTTATTATCAGTGAATCGGGGTTTTCTGTTTATTGTCACATGTGTTGTGAGAGTTTCAGGCATAGCGCGTTTATTGTTCCGAGGTGCACGGTTTGTAAGTGTACTGGAGCACTAAAATAACGATATGAAGGCTACGTATCTAGGACTGTGCTTTCGACTGCAGTAAACATATCTTGGCAGTCCAAGGTTACCTGGGAACGGCCACACACACCTGTTTCATCCACCCCTCTTAAATTATGGTGTTTTACGTGCCAAAATGACTATATGATTATGAGGCACGCCGTACTAGAGGACTCCGGAAATTTCGACGACCTGGGGTTCTTTAACGTGTACCTAAATCTAAGCACACGGGTGTTTTCGCATTTCGCCCCCATCGAAATGCGGCCACCGTGGCCGGGATTCGATCCCGCGACCTCGTGCTCAGCAGCCCAACACCATAGCCACTGAGCAACCACGGCGGGTCGTGCTCAGCAGCTGAACACAATAGCCACTGAGCAACCACGGCGGGTGTCCACCCCTCTTGCGCAAGTCACAAGGTATTGTGTCGAACCGTCAAGCACTACAGCAAGCTTGCTCTATGCAGGGTGTATCAGCGAACACACATTAACAAAAATTTACGGGCAGTACCGGCCCTGCGAAAGTTGATATCCAGCGAAGCAGTTCAAAACTACCACTACAACTCATGAGGGGGCTATATAAAATTTTATTGCTTTAGAGTAATGGTAGTATTACTAATTTAGAGCAATGGTAGTAATGAGAGTACTGGCAATTTTGGCAGCATGCTGCTGTTCTTGTATTGCCGTTTTTTTTTCTCTTTTCCGCTCCTGGTATTCACGACGGTCCTCGGCAGTCCTAACTCTGCGTTGCGTACCCATAGTGGGGCTACAACAACAATCAGGGGCGCTCTAACGTAAAACTATTCGTTTTTCTATTCCAATTCTGTAATCAGCCCTCTGCAATTGGCCAAAAATTTTTTGGACAACTCTTATTTCGCCTGTCTGCCACGCGACGTCATGAAAACCGCAATAGCTCCCCATCTGATATGACGTGTAGACGCTGATTATGCATGATTTGACACAAAAAACGAATTAGTTGTTTCTGAGTCGACGCCATTTTGCCATTAGTGCCCCGGCTATTGGTCAAAAGTTTTCGGACTGCAGCCATTTCACCTGCCTGTCACGCGATGTCAGAAAACCGCAAAAGCTAACCACGTCAAAGTGACGTGTACGCATTAAAGATGCATTAATATGCCGAACAAAACTGAATTTTCTTCTGAATAGCCGCAGGCTGCCCCGTTCTGAAAGGAATAAAAGATGGCTGCCGCCGATCGCTCAGGCGCTGGCTACTCGCACCTGCCGGAGAGCATGGGTTTATTTGCGTGTAATAAAACTTTTTGCGTGGCCGTGTAACATTTTTGAGAACTTTTGGCACGTTTATGGCCTCAGTCTGTCAACTTGTCTTTGATGAGGATCATTTTAGCGACATTCTTAAGCTTCCGTTGCATGCCACCGCGATTTTCGAACAGCCACCGCAAGCTAAACAGACGCCGGCACCACCCTCTTCATCCGGTTATCGATTTTCAGTGCACTTGCTCTGCCCCAGTGAATCCCTCTCTACTTCAGCCTGCTCCTCGCCTCATGTCAGCAAATTAGATAAGACAAGCCGCTCATTGGAGGCAATGTTATTCGTTTTTCAAGCAAACAAAAGTGACCTCATATCAACGAGGAGAGCATTTGATCGGTCTGTTCAGGCAAGCCTAGAGATGACCGCCCAGTGCTTGCGTTGGCGGTTACGCAAGTTTGGCGTCAGGAGATTGGAATAAAAACATACTGGAATAGTTTTACGGTATAGGGCTTCTGATAAGTCCCCAGGCTGGTTCCTTTATATACGAAATGCTGGAGACGTCAAGTACCCCCGTCGCAAGCTCCACGGTGACGGCAGCTTGCGCAACAGTAATCTTTACCAGGAAACTGTGCAGGGACCGATAAGTGCTTCGCATTGTTATCGGGAGCGGCAATAATTATATCGCCTGAAATTCACATGCTAACTTGTAGACTGAAAATACTAATACTTGAAGCTGGGATCCAAACATACAAGAAGGTCCGTTATAGACGACACTAGAATGTGACCCACATCTTTTGGTGCGCTCACGCTCGTTATCCCCACACAAATCGGTACCTGTAGGCTTCAACAATTAAGCAGGTTCCCTTACACACGGAGAACACAGCGCGTCCTTTCTCTTGTCTCGCTGACATCCTCTTTTCACTTTATTTACTTCATCTTTTTTTTTACACGGTGACTCTGTATGTAGAGATCCTATTTAGGGGTAATTAGAGCGAACCGCATCTGGTGCGCTTGTTAACCTTGAGCCGCCGGGAGGCATGAGCTTGTAGCCTGCTCCCCTCCCATCCGAGCCAACACGTGTGCCATGTACTCGTTGCGCAGATAATTAGCGTTTTTTGTGTTGTGCTTCATGAACTCAGTCCCTGCTTGGCAGTCCGTAATACAGTGCCAGTGGTGCCGATTTTAGAGCCTCCGTTTCAACAAGCAAGGTGGAGGCTTTGCTGGTCGGATTCGTTTAACACATGCGAGAAACATGTAATAATAGAAGGAGCACGCGGAGGTTAAAAGAGCATAAAAGTGCAGATGCGGATAACGAGTGCTCTGCTCTAAAATAGGAGGCACTGCCGCCCTTGTCTTTGTTTCTCTTAGGCAGAAATATTTTTAATTCAAATGGCGCCCATGATAATTACCGTGACCCCCTTCCCCCATGACTGAAATTTAAACGCTCCTCTCTACAGACCGTTGGACAATCCTGCAACTGACCAGTCGTGCAACAGAGCAGCCAGCATACAGCTTCCGAAAAGTAGGAAGAAGAGGCAAAGAAAGCCTCAATAAATAATCGCCCTGTAATGTGAACTCCTCATATAATTCAATGTGTCAGCATCAAGTGCGCGGAAGCACACGAACGCCTATGCAGAAAATTTCTAGGCCTGCCCAGTGGCGTAGCAACCGGGGGGGGGGGGTGCCAGGGGCCCCGGGTGCAAGGGGCCAGTGGGGCGGAGGGGGGGGGGGGGGGGTGTCATATACGTCTGAAGACACCCGGAAATTATCTATATCATCGCCTTCTTCAACGACACCCGGGAGGGGGGGGGGGGGGGGGGTAACAGAAGACCTATGGGCCCCGGGGGCCAGGCGACCTAGCTACGCCACTGGGCCTGCCTTTCTGCATGATGTAGCAAACATCTAGCAGATCGCTTCGTGACGTCACTCAAGCGCCGTCATCACGCTAGCAGTACAGGCAGTAAAATGAGATACGCAAAAACCGTCAGATGGTAACAGCACTTCCATATCAATAAGCCAGTGAGGAGCACACATACGTACCTAATTTCGCGACATGCACCTTACGATAAGAATTGTTCAGAAGATCAAACTGTAAAAAAGATGTGGGAAAATATTAGAACAGCGTTCTTTGATACCACGCCTAGGAAAAGACTCCTAACTCACAAGGTGAGCTTAAGCCCCGTGGTTGCTTAGTGGCTTTGGTGTTGCGCTGCTAAGCACGAGAACGAGGGATGGAATCCCGGCCGCGGTGGCCGCAGTTCGATTGGAGGAAACGCAAAAATAACCGTTCACTTAGATTTAAGAGCACATTGAAGTATCCTAGGTGGTCAATGGAAACCGGAACCTCCCACTACAGGACGCCTCGTAATCAAGTGTAGTTTGTAATCATAATCAATAATTCTAGTTAGCAATTATTTTCCTTAAATAACAGGGTGAGAGTCACGCAAGATGTTCAGCACCTACCACATCCAGTCTCTACTTCTGCTACCTCGATCTGCGGAGTTGGAAGTTTCACTCTATAGCATTCGTCCTCTACACTAATAGTGACTGCGCTTTAATAACGAAGACGTCGAGTTCTTGTGCGCAAAAAAAAAGAATAAGGGAAGACGCTCGAAAACCCTAATACACCACAATTGCCGCTGTGTGTTTTTCAGTTATGACATTTATTTCTTAGATGAGTTGCAGTGGCCGTAACGTCGCTGGCGAGTTATATCCACGCCTTCATCTCAAGCAGCTTGAAAAAGTCCTGACTTTTTCAAGCTGCTTCTCAGCTTGTTTATGACTGCTTTAATCTGTTTTTTCCGCGCACGCAATGCAAACAACGATGTAAAAACATGGATTCTCCTTCATTAAGGGCTGATACACGGTGATCTTGGACAATGAGGCTCCTGACCTGCACCACAGTACCCTGTTGTACACAGAATACTTGTTGAGCAGTGAGTTCAGAAACAAGTCCGCTATAGGTACAATCATATTTTCGAAATTTTTGCATTCGCTCAGAACTCCAGAAAACTTGCACCGTGCTTGCATTGTACGGAGCGATAACAAATACCTTAGTAATAAAAGCGCAGGTTAAAAATTATAACGAACACTTAAGTTAATCAACACAACCTAATTGCACTCAGCGCGCATCGAACAGTATAACCTAAGATACTCATTAAAAATGTTTGCAGTCATACCTGGGATGTTTTCACCAGATTCAATGCAAGAGCAAAGAAGTACACCCCTGACAAAAGAGCCTGCAAGGGTACAGGTTCCAGAAAACACATTCCAGAATTCACGTGTTCCATAGTTTTTGCTCTGCGCTTCAGGGCAGGGCGTATTTGTATCCCACCCTCTTTGCGGTGCGCTTTTCATACTTTTCTTTGAGTGAGCGCCGCATCTGTCGAGACACAGACAACCCTGATGAGCATTCAAGTTTTCTTTCTTTAGTTTTCATAAAAGTTTGCATCGCATTCTCTGCCAACACTATCTTTTTTATTACTTCTGCCAGGGATCAGTGCCGCAGCTGGGGTGACCAAAATGTGATCAGTATACCATGCGCCCCTTGGTTTCTGGATGCGCCTGGTGTGCAGCCTTTTGCATTTCTCAGATGCAAGCCAAGCGACACCAGAACGAAAGGAGCCTGCTCGTAGGACGCTTACGGCGAAAAGACGTCTCGTTGCAAATGTGCATGAAGCGTACAACCTTTGCTCGCGGATGGACCGTCAACAGCAGCTACCCAACGACTATCTAGTTAGCTCGACAGGCAGGGCTTCGTGAGCCAAGCGTGCCTTTCAGAAACTTCTTTAGGACAACCGCCAGGCGCCAGCTGGAGCCGGAAGGAACTGCGGCAGCGCATCACTTGGTGTGCGGGACTTGTGCATCAAGGCGTTACTTCCTGCACTTTAGCGAGTATTGCCAAAAGTTCCCTGCTTTGCGTTAACACCGTCTGTAAAGAGCTTCTCGTCAAGAGTTGTTTGGTTTCCGAAACAACACCGGCTAAAGCAGAGAATTCTTCCCCTCCGTGGAGTTCTATCAGTCGAGTTTTCACTAAGAGAGAGATGGTGCTGCCTTTCACTTTTGAAAAGTGTGCAGCGCATTGGGATTCGCTACAGAAGGTTGAAGGAGTGAAATCAGAAAACGCAGAAACATTTTTGAGGGCAACGGAGCCAGCTTTTGTTTTCTGTGGCAACCGTAGGCTGTCGCTACGAGCTCTCCCATATTGAAATCGCTCCTTCCACAACGTCAAGGAAGAAGAGCATGCTCGCTTCTCCTGAACATCATGCTATGATTTAATGCGCAGAATGTTTTTATTGAAATGTACAGTGGTCACCCGTGTCTGTCGGTTCTAGAATGCTACCGTACGCTTTCAAAGAGAAAAGAGGGGGGGGGGAACAAAAAAATAAATAATATACGGTGGGGATGTCAAGAATATTCTTAACTGTTCATTCTCGATCAAGAGAGCCACATTGATTGAGCCTTAAGAGAAACCTTTAGCTTGAGTGCTCCTATCAAGATACACGTAAAAGGAAAATTCGTTGTTCTTGGCAACCACCCCACTAAATTTGGTGAGGTTTGTTGGATTTAAAAGAAAAAATGTTAAATGTGGTGACTGTTGGTTTCGAATCGGTCATTTATGTCGTAAATGTTTTATTAAAAAATCGCAAATATCAAAACTTTTCAGAAAACAAGATTATCAAGTTTATAACTCAGTAACTCAGCAACGAAAAATGATATCAAAATTATGTGTATTTCATCTAATAGTACATCTAAGCGGACTAAATTGATATGTTACACATGACTGTCGAACAAATGAGTAATATTGAAATACAGCTTTTGCGGAACCCTTGCACACACGTAACAAATTCACGTAAAATGACATGCCGAATTTCTCCGCTTTCAACTATCCAGTGGATGCCGTCTACAGAACCGCGATAGCTTTCTTGACGCAGCGCTATTAATCTGAAAGCTTCGTGCGTCTATTTGTTTAAAGCTTTGGAATTTAGAATTATTTCACAAAATTCAGGCTCTAAATAGAAATGCCGCTTCCGACAGTCACTAGGATTTACAGGCCTGTGTAAAATGCAACAAATTTCAACAAAACAAAAACGTATATATATATATGCATATATATAGAAAGAGAGAGAGAGAGGGAAAGAGAAACGCAAAGAGGTACAAACCGCATCGAAACCAGAGTCGACACGCAATTTCCGTACAGAGATTCCGGCAGAACGCATCTCACAATTACTGTCGACATTAATGGTATGCATATTGAAGCAATTTAGCGCGACACTTAATTTGCCATGTTTTTTTTTACTTCTGCATAGCACACTTCTTTAATTTTCTGTTGTCGATATCTTCGGTTCTCTGAAACTCAACTCTCTTGGCCATTTGCACGCTCGGGTCGCATTCTCGTAGCCTGACCTCCTTCTTCACACACTGGGGCTTTTAAGGCTGTTTTTTTTTCTTCTGCATTTTTTTTCTCCTGCATTTTCCTCTTCAATTTGTTGTTGCTGACTTCTTCAGCTTTTGCTTGATGGTCTCCTCGTTGACCCAGAAGGCCATAGGGTGGCACATATCCATTCTAGCGGATTAGACAAGAAAGTTTGCATATCCCTTGTCGAACGCCAAGTCGCCGATGCCCAATCACGGAAATTGTCTATTCGAGCCCGTAACCGGTAACACAGGCTAAATCGTCTTGATTCAGTGACCAACGTGCTTTATTTTCGCACATGCACATTGACACATTGCAAACACTCAATAGCCCAAGTTGTTTATTCACAAATTGTCTAATCGGGTAGATGCGCTGTAGCGCATACCAAGTGACTGAAGTTGGTATGAAAGAGATTACAAACAGACATCCCGACGAAAACTTCGGGTAGTTCCCGTATTCTATTATTCGCATTAAAAATGAATATATGCAACCTTGGAGAGCTGCTGACAGCTCCTTCACGCAAGAGTGTCCAGCGTTTTGCATGGTATACGCTTCCCCTATTCTGCTCGTCAGCTGATCTCAGTGGTGAAATAAAATTTATGTCCGAGCGAATTCTTAGACGTAAATTCTTGGACATTCGCGGTTGCTGTGGACCTTTACGCATTTCCGAAACTGGAGCTCTTCGCTCATTCATATGCTCCCTTAGGCGCATATCTGTCCAGCGGCTGTAAGTAGCCTGTAATTATTTGCGTACGGAAAAAAATTCTAGCCAAATGGTAATACGAACCAATTTTTTGAAAATATGCAAATGCCACGTAGCTTGACCGAACCAAGGTGATGTTGTTTATTGTCGCTTGAACATGCACAGATGAGTTTTTTTCCTATCCGCCTAAATATATAATTAGTCTTAATTAATATTGAACGTCTCTATTACATTTAAATGAAATGGGTAAATGAAAAAAATGTAAAGCAACATGAAAAGCTTCCGGTACAGCTTTCTGTTGCTCAATACGTGCTACCTAAAATTGTTTTTACAAGCATGAAAAAAAACCTGCAAATACACGCAATACTGCCGTGCGACTACCCACTCTTACATTTGGCGTGTATTCCAGGGTTTCTTTCATGCTTGAATAAACCATTTTGTGTAGTACGTATTCAGCCACAGAAAGCTACATCGGGAGTTTTTCATGTCTTACAATTTTCTCGTTGGCACTTTTCATCTAATTACAAACATTGAGAAGTAGAAAAATTATTTAGGCCATTTATCCGTTTGGCCGGAATGCAAAAAAAAAATTATCTGTGTGCCTGCAAGCGACAGCAGGGAACATTATCTAGGTTCTGTGCAGCTACGTAGCATTTGCAAGTTTTCATAGTTTGGCTCAAGGTGAGTGAAACACCTGTATGTTTCAGTCACTTGTGAGTGTCAAAGATCACAGGGCAATTTGGCTGGCCTAAGAAATTTTGGCTCGCGCTGCACTCACATTCTATTTTCTTTCTTCTGTTGGCAGAATGTCATGTTGGTTTATGCCACTGTTCTCGTATCCTGATTCTCATTAAAATAAATTTATTAAAAGCCGGTGTTTGCTCACTTGGCCTGTCAGAGGAATGCACGCATCTATTTTATTGTTGCTTTAGTATACGGAATATTCCTTTGCGTCTGCAGAACAAGCCGTCCTCCTCTGCGCCTTCATGATGGTAATCATCACTTTACTGTCCTGCGAATCGGCAGACCAGCGTTCTTATGCTTGGAGAGCTCCCCACTGACGGAAAAATAATAATGTTGCGATTACAATTCTTTGGGAACTTCAGAAATATTGCGGTGTGCCGCTCTATTGTTGGCTCCTAACTTATTTCACCCCAATCTGGGCCCTCTAGTAGTCCACAGTCTAACTTGTGGAACATCGGGCTGCTGCGCTAAGGGAACAATGCTAGAAACTACTCGTTGAACGAACTTGTGTAACAGAATATGTCATACTGTCTATGTGGCGCTTTTCAATGAACCTTTTTGAAGCTAACTTGGATGAGCGGGTAAGTGGCCACGTTGAATTACACAAAATGATCATTTAAATTGAGCCGGTGTCGGGCAGAATCGACCCCACATCGCATACCTAAATAATTAAACTCTACTTTTTAAATTTGTATTAGCAAATGTACCCCGTGTGCACTTCGCGCCGGCGCTTTTAGATGAAGCAGCTTGTCCGGAGGGCTTCACGAAAAAGAACATGACTGCATACGCGCCTCGTAAATAGCACTTTTAGATGATAGCAATACGGTGCGTCGCTAATTGCTTTAATGCTAAACCCGTTAATGTCGACGTTCATTCTGCAGGGTGAGTCCTGCAGGAATTGTTAAAGTATCAGATAATAATACTCTACTCCTAGTCAAGTAGCTTCTCAAAGTGTTTAAAGAGAACATACACTGAATTCGCAGCTGAGGTACGCGTACTATGAATACCAGGATGACCTGGTATTAATTAATTATTAATTAATTAATTAATTAATTAATTCAATTTAACCTCGCTTAAGAATAACACTGCCAGAAAGAAAGGTTTCGCTGCAGCTTTCACCAGTGATTGAAAGATTATCTTACCTATTATTAACGCTTGCACGACATTTGCAGTGATTCCACGGGGTAGGAATTCTGTTCGTGACGCCACAGTCATGCTCCAGCTTTGTCCCGACTGCCCAATTATAGGGACGCTTTCCCGCTCTCTACGCCCGGCGTCTGTCGTTACCGTGACCGTAATAGGCAGTGTCGAACATCGGGCACTTTTAGTGCAACGGGCACGGACTCGTTCTTGCTGAATAGAACTGCAATGAGTGCCAAATCGATGGTTTCTCGTTGGGCTTAATGACATAGAGAGGAGACGCTGACCTCGCTTCTCTCTTACTGCCGTTTCTACACTTCGCTAATTTTTTTCCCTGGGTAAGGTTACGAAGGAGCCATGACAAGCGCCGCTGCTCTCAGCCGTTTTATTTTGAAAAAGAAATCATTCTGCACTCCACATTTCGAGCTGCCTGAAGCATGCAACAATGGCAAAGGTGCTCCCGCCATTACGCTTCGTAAAATCTGTCTCGACTGCATATATCTCTTACCTATTGATGTCTTGTAGTTGGAAGTCAGAAACGCTCGGACTTCGCTTCGAGAACGTGAAACAAGTATTTAAGACGTGCATAGGTTTATTTTGTTCCATAGAGAAACAAGGTAGATTAAATCAATTTTTTGCATTGTAGATTCAAATGCACATCATAACGCCTATTCTTAAGTGGGTCGAGATACATCAGATGGTGTTTGAGTGGCGCTAAAAAGCAACTCCAACATAGTGTAGCAAGCCGTGCTTACAAACCGCGTGTGTTCTGGGACAAGGAAGGATGCATAGGTGTACGGTATCTTCTCCTGGCAAGGAAAGCTTCCCTCTCTGCTTTGTTTCTGCCTACGTAGGCTCATCTTTAGTAGTGTCTTATGCCTGACGGCAAATATGTGCGCATGACATGTCCGTTTTCTCATTTAGCACTGCGTAACATCCGTTAAACGTGTATCTTCGCCCTAAAGACTACATGTTTACAGAAATACCAATGCGTAAATAATTGTGATCTCACGTAAGTCCGTGTCTTAGCTTGTGTGAGTCCGCAATACGTGCGACCACCTAAACAGAAAGTGAATGGAAGAGAAAGTTAAGCGAGGCTGACAGACTAAATTAATATATTGTGAGATTGTTCATTCGTAACGGGACTATATACTTCGCAAACCGGGAACGAAGTAACTACACATAATTTTACGTGTAGCTCATATAAGCGCAATATTGTAGCCTGTGCGTCGGAGTAAATATTCACAAGTCACCACATAATTACCGCACCCGCCGATGACAAACCAACAACTGGTTTCCGTTGTGCTCATCTGCAGCTCCGCGCCAGAGAACAGATTGAGATGTCAAGCTGTGCATGCAACTTTCGGGCATGGGTATTGCAGCGTGTCTTGGCTTCGTCTCACTGGTGTTCGCATTGCGGCACATTCGCTGTCTGCATGGTTCGTTAGCCTGCATATGCCTTCGTAAGTTCGTCAACTTAACAAACAGACAGTCGATCTCCAGTGCTAATATGCTGTTCAGTACTGGTTGCATCCTTCAGCTTGCAAAATGCACTGCGTAATCTCTAGTGTATTTCACTCTTCATGTGCTACAGCAGTTGTCCAAATGATTATATGGTACAGGGGCGTCTTAGCAACCTTAGGTGGAGCCTCTCAGGTAAAAAGATGGAAGTGGCATAGTTTGTTGAGGACACCAAAATTTATGCGGAAATTTTGCAAAACGACAGGTATTGATTAGCACACAATTACACAGCACCGAGCCGAATAATAAACTATATTTTTCAGCAATTAGAAACAAATATCGAGCCACGTCTGTTCTCTGCTCTGAGTAGAAGGGAAACTTTATTCTTTTTTTCTGTTGAGAGAAAGAAAGAGGTTCAGGTCTTCCCTCATGGCAAAGGTGTCAGCGTAGCTTCCTTGGCTAAAAGAGACATTCGGAGTATTGTAGAGAAAGAGAGGTTTGCTTAATCGATAACTATGGATGGTGTCAGTAAAATTGGGAAGGCATATTTGCGTATCCCATGTGACCACATCAAATATATAATGTATCTTAAAAAGAAACTATTGCTGTTTTTCATTCAGTGCCCTGTGATCATGTACTTCTTACAGACTTGCCCCGTCGTATTTTTTCAGCACGAACATTATTAGCCCCTAAGAGCATAAAAAAATTCGACGATGACAACTACCGTTCATAGGCATTGAGATAGTGGGGTATGATGATTAATTTTTCCTGCGAAACTTGAAAAAATCTGAATAACTTACATGGAGCTGTTTTTTCCTTCAATATAAAAACGACGCAAAAATATGAAATTCCTCACGGAACATTGTCGCATCTTTATACTTACATACAAAGCAGCACATGGATGAACTTATTGACAAAAGGTACAGCACATATCGTCGGTGTTGCTGCCCTGCCGAAAAAAATGCGCAGGAGGTGCTTATCGTCAATCAGTAAACGGTTGTCGGGAGTTTCTAAGTTACCTTGGAAACGCGACGAGGACTTTTGAAACGCATGCCGAACATAATTAGCATAGGAGGTGAACTTGTGACTTGCGGTTACATTGGCTTCACAACTGCTCTCGGGATGTTTAACTTCAGCGCGACATTTCAAAAGGACTTGCCCTGCAATATGCTAAAATGTGTGCTGCAGAAATGTAGCGCTTGCGATAGCATACGTGGTTTGCGTTACTAAACCCAAGCTATTGCAGTTAAAGCATTTCAACAACGCTAGCATTCGACCTCGATACATGCCGAGTGAGGGGCGTTCGTCCCTTAAGCGTGCCCACTGAAACCGTGCCCTGAGTGACACATAGAGTACAGGTGCAAACTCTACCAAGGCAGACGGTGAGGCTCGTAGGAATTGTCGAATACACACGGCTTTTAGCGAGTGCTACGCCGCTGTAGACGTGGGGAAGGCAGGTACCACATGTTGGAGAGTCCACGTAAGTATAGTGTGATACCTTAGCGCCAGCGTTTATGCCAGCCGACAGAAGAACGGATATTTTTTCCCTCGCTGAACCAGAATCTATATCAAAGGAATGTGCTTAAAGGCATATGCCTTCTTCCCTCGTGGATATGAACAATATTTCACGTCCTGCTAATATGAGATGACACTCTTTATTCATTCAAGCCTCACTAGAGATATCCCACAAAAAATTAGCTACTTTAATTAAACGCAGATATTCTACGAAGTCTTGAATACTGTCAGGCATAACGTGAAACATCGTTGTCGAATCAACAACGTTGCAAGAATCGTTGTCGACATACTAATACATTTGAGAAGAAAAACAAAGTTCGATCGATTAACTGATTTCCTAAAACACAAAATACTGGAAAACTACACTTTTTGTTTTTGTTATTGGCAGGCTGAATTTGTTGCAGCCGCTTGTTGGGGGTTCTACAAAAAAAAAACCAAACAAAAGAAAGATGCTCTCAATTACGTATATCTTTCAAGTAAAATTTTCAAGTTCATAGACTAAAGCTACTGACAGCTATTACGCAAACGGGATTGCCTTTCCACTCAAGCCTTTTTGCACACTACGTTACCAGAGAAAAACTGCGCGACTCACCAACGGCACGTAAGTAACCTGTATAGCTGTCAGCATAGAAAATGAAGCACTCCACACCTTTCGAGGGAAAAGCACTGCGAAGGGCGAAGCTTCCAAAAAACGAGTTAGGCGAAGGATATATTGCCGGCAGCCAGCTTGAAAAGCATCACAGCCTTACTGGGCGCGGCCCGCCTCCCCAAAAGTCAGACAACATGTACTTTTCTAGCAATGTCTAAGCGTAAAAGCGCTGGCGAACCTCGATGCCATCGATCGCGTTTGGACCAAGCGCTGTCGCATAGCTGGAGCAGCGCCATCATAGTTCAGCCCTATCTGAGCCATTTTATCTATCGTATCGTAGCTGAATAGCTGAATAACTATTCAGCTACGGTACGATAGCTGAATGGCTGAATACGATACGATAGCTGAATGGCTGATACGATACGAATAGCTGAATGGCCACTGAAGTGCACAAACGGTGGGTCGCGTTGATTGAAAGAAACAAGGGCGAGACAAGCTCTGCGCAGCAAATGCACACCATCGGCTTACATTGGAGTGGTTTCCTACAAAACACATAGAGCGCATATTCTCAATCGCAGTTCAGAAGTACGTGGGACGTGAAATTGAACTGTACCTCAGCCGCGGAGCTTTGATGCTTTGACTTGGCTAGAAATTCGATAACTCCGGTACATGTTATTTAGCTGAAGACGCAATTTAGTTCCGTAAGCAAGTACTCTAGCATATTTACTTAGTAAGCGTCTAGAATAAATGTGTTCGTCAACGACATGGAAGGAGCAGGAGGAGCCGAGGAAGTTGCGGTGCGGTGCCATGGCGTAAGTATACACACACACACACACACACACACACACACACACACACACACACACACACACACACACACACACATATATATATATATATATATATATACATACATGTGTGTGTGCGCGCGCTCACAATTTCTCATGTGAAATGCTTTCAAATGTTATCGAGGATTTGCTGAACCCATTGTGCTACTAAAAAGCGAGCACAAAGAACGCGGGGCCGTACAATACGGCATCTAGGTCATGTGTTCGTTGTGTTGGTTGTATTTGCGCTAGAATGATTTCAGTGAGTATCAACAAACTGGTTCAGAAACAAGATTGTTTACGGTATCTGAGACTTGGATAAAGCGATGTTCACCGTTGGACGCAACAAAGGAATGTTTCCGATTGAAAAGAATCTCCTGGCTGTTTTTTTTTTTTTACTTTGCAGAGGCTCGGTGCTTGAGTTAGCCCAAACACACTTATCCACACGTCGAACACGCGTGGAACTCCAATTCCGGGTTTTCGTTTTCTCCAATTATAGAGGTATATACAGGCCTGTACCTATGGGTGGCACAATTTCAAATCGTTTTGCTTTGTTATCCTGACCTTGGGACACTGTCCGTCATGACTATTCCCAGAATTATTGCCTGTGATCTGTATTCTGATTAATCAAGGAATATTTCGCAGCACAAGGGCCGGCCGCCCAAAGTATGACGTGCTAAGGCAACCAAATGGTTCCAAGCTCTGACAGCGCGTATGAAACGGGAGTACGACGAAGCCGAGGGAAAGGCGCATAAGAGAATGGAGAGTGCTTCTCCCTGTCCGTTTTGTTCCTTCAGGTGCTCCGTATTTTGCGCGCACTAAGACATTACCAAGTCGGCCAGGTTACTGTTCCCTCATATTCTACCAAAACGGGTGTACAATTTAGCACGTTAGGCTATACAAGATATATAATGACAAAATATATATATATATATATATATATATATATATATATATATATATATATATATATATATATATATATATATATATAATCTGATAATAAATAGAAATATATATACCTGACAAAATATTACAAATTTCGCTGTGATAAGTATGAGGCATCATCTATGTACAAAATCGATTTCGCTTTTTCGGTTTACCGCAAAAGCAATGAATCCGCGAATACACACATACAACAAAGAAATAGAAAATAAAAATTAGGATTTGCAGGACAACGTCATTATTGAAATATTGGTCATACTAGACATTAGGTATACATCAAATATCTTAGCACGTATGACGTTCCTTTTAGTTCCATTTCATTGTAATTCACTGAGTGCAACGTAAGTATGGCAATAGCCATGTTTCTGCAATTCTTTCTTCCAAATTAATTATTGTCTCACAATGATTATAATATCTCTACGGTGAGTTAAATGTTCAGTACGTCTAGCAGCAAAATACCTCGAATTAGTATAAGGTACTTTACAGAACGAATGATCCTCTGCAATAAAAAGGCAATAAATAAACTGAGAATATTGAACACTTGGGATGTTCACAGGCTCCACTATCACGGTAGTCTTGCTTTCATCGTTTTCGAAAGAATAACAGATACATTTCTGTCACTCACACAGAAAAAGCGACAAATGAGAAATCACAAGCGTATTATTCCCAGTGACACAGCAGCGTCACTAAACTAAAGGTAAGCTGAAGGATAAAGCACTTCTGCGTAGATTACTTTAACCAGAAGCTGCAGCAAAAGAAGAAGTGCGGCAGTGCCCATGTCCCGATCACTGTCAACAGTAACGCGCTTTGCATGTTATCAATATAGCCCCACAACACATGTCAACTTCGAAACAAGTTATGCATAAGGCATGTACTACAACGGGATTTCTCTTTCGCGCTTCTCTAAGAATACTGGGTGCCATGTTGTGCCGAAGCGGCAAAGTGAGCGCCTGGCACCCGCAATGCTTGGCACGCTGGTGCGCGCGAACGCTGAGAAACGCTTCATACGGCAACAGAGCTCCTCTCTCGCGCTTCTTTGTGGACACACTGTGCCATCTAGTGGCATTGCCGAGAAGTCCTCGCGTGGCTTTCTAGGGGAGAAACGGGGTGCGCCGATGGCTGCGAATGCTGAAAGGTGTTCCCCGACTTGCCGCACACTGAGCGGCATACGTTCAATCACATGTGAGGCAGGTTCATTGAATAGTGATGCATACCAGGCGGTACATACCAGTGATCCGAGTTAGCGTCAAATAGGTTCATTGAATAGAAGCAAATACCGCGTGGCACGTACCGACTATTCCAAGTCGGCTTAGAGGAGTGTGTACGGGACAGCCGTAGCCACCCGGTCTTGCATCTACAGGTAACCGCATCAGCGTGATGGAGGTTTGTTGAAGAACAGCATGCATAGGCATAGTCACATATGCTCAGCGACCAAAGTTTCTCCGAGGGTTTGGATCGGACCTTGTTCTCTGCGAACAGAAGCTTAATGCCCACCCACTCTACCGCGGACTACCCATTCACTGAAGTAGGCGGGAAAGCAGATACAAACACACCTCGATGCAAATATAGCACCCCGAAATCGCGTAATGTATCCTAGGAATACTAACGAATCAAAAAGAAAAGAAAAATGACTGAAAGCAGAGGCTCTAATCTGAGCTTAACGAAATCTAAAGACAATGACAAAAGAAGAGAAAAAAATAGACCATGACAAAGAAACACAAGTGAAACGCGTGGAACATACACAGACGGTGGTCCTGGTGAAAATTCAGGTGGGTTCTTTCCTCACTGCTGAAAAGAGAGAGAAGGAATAATCGATGCCTCGCCAGTACGATTTCTTCCCTCCCAAAAGCGCGTTTCGAAAGAATGAAACGTCATAAGAGCATACTTTTGTAAGCCCCCATTAAACCAAGACAGATGTACACACTGATCTATCTTGAAACATTTGATGTACATTTCTAGAAGCACATTTTTTCGTGGGTGCGCTCGTAGAAACGGCGATTAAGGCCGGTTGAAACGATGGTGACGGCATCATTACGAAGAGCGCCTCTCTTGGGCACCATGAACGATCTCTTTGGTGCTTGAATAAAGGCTGAAAAAAGGAGATTTCGTAGGAATAATAGAGGCACTAGTACTTTGAAGACCATGGATGAAGCGGGGGTATGGTAGTTAAAATGTATGCAACTGCAGCAAGGAAAATGGCGCCAGCTATTCTGGGATGGAACCTACATTGTACAACCATATATGTACTATAAGTACAAGTGAACCAACGCAGATGATTCTGGAGGTGTGTCTAGGATGAATCGTTTCTTTTTGCTACTGCTGTACACTTGCTCACTTTCATTTGTTCCTATAGCCACACGCACCAATTATTCCTTAAGAAATAAACGTGGTTAAGGTGGTGTGGCTCCATAGTGGGGAATAGACACTTGCCAAACTCACTCTGGTGGAGAAACAGCCCCGAGAGCACTCACGGATAAACAAATACTGTGAATTTTGGAAATAGCAGACATAAGTTGGAAAGATAAAAATGAAATCTATTGATCACTTCATGAAGAAGCAACATATTGGCATTCTGCAGCCGTTCTTATCGAGCTCAAATCATATACTACGACACACTACCACATCAGCCGACTCTCGCCTATGACACTGAGATTATTTTCTAAAAAAATCAGCGGCCTTCGACTCTGTGAAGAAGGATGACCAGCGAAACTGTGTATGTGGGCCCCTTAATGCTGAACTGGACCTCCGCCCCGGTTGGCCCGGGATTGCACTATCTTCGGGATATTTTGATACACGCGGACACGATAGTGGGGAAAGTAGCCTTTAACAGCTTCGCTGTAAATAATTTTCTAGAATTAACATAACCTTGCCACCATCCTCCGAGACTGTGACGGGCGCAAAACGCAGCAAAAACGGCAAGACGTTACTATTGCCCGATAAAGCAGTGCTGAGGTTGTCCCGTTTCAATGAGCAGTGTATTGTTATCCTATCATGGGAATTATTTATATTACATCAATGTGGTGGTATCTCGGTCGTCGGCGTTTTTGTGTCCATCCATAAACAGGAATTATCATCATCTGTAGTGGCCAAATCGCTGTAAGCAAGTAAAAAAAAAGGACAATGGTTCGTCCCACTCATAATGCAGAGGCTACAAGCACTCATAAAAGTCAAACGAACAGCGCATACATATATTGGGACCACGCATGCAACATACTGAAAAGCGCACCTTTCTATAAATAACAAGCTCAAAACAAGCATCTGTCATCACCAGCAATGGCTCATACCCCATTCTATTTCTCTATTTCTCTCTCATACCCCTATAAGAGAGAGAGAGAGAAAGGACAGGGAAGGCAGGGACCTCACCCAGACGAGGGAGTGGTTTGCTACCCTGGGGTAAGAGATCGGGGAACAGAAAGAGGAAAAGGGGACAGAGAGGTCACCGAGTGCACGTGGGAACATGCAGTGGCTCATATCCCAGTAAGACTGATGCTACGAGCACTCAGTCAACTGAAGAGAACAGTGCATATATTAATGGAAATCACCCATAGAACGTACACAGCGCCATACGTTTATATATATATATATATAAAACAAGCTCAAAACTAGCATCGGATCCATCAATAAAGCATTGCATACCCGCTTCAGCAGTTGTAATGGTGATTTCCGCTTTCACAGGGCGGGGCATTTTTTTTAATTTTCAAACGAAAATGAAGCGTGCTGACAGATCATTACTTGGTATAGTCAAACATGCCGAGTTTATGACTCGTGGCACTCGACACAATGTGAATTAGGCTCAGAATATTATATGGCCATATTTAGTACGAAGGGCAGCCAAAGCGTTTCCAGTTCACGACTTATTTGCTCCAGCAATTAAATGCATGCATTGAGAATGCTCACAAAAATGTTTATGTCGTTTGCCTAAGGAAAAGCGTTAGGTTATTCACTTGAGTTCATTGCCTAAAAGAACTATGGCCATTACTGGGTCGGGTGGTACAATAGCACGCATTAAAATTCAATATTGACTTTCCTGGCCATCTACTTGCACCGGCCATCTATAAGCCACAGTATTTATCTGGGCCAAAAATTTAGCTAAGTGTTATAGTTAGGTGCAGGAACTATGTTAACGCTAGCGATGTTCCTGCACTAATGTGACCGTACTTTCCCGACCTCAGAATACTTGATCACCTCTGCAAAAATACATTTAGAAAATTTTGTTGTCTTTGCTGTTGTATATCTAGACCCAACGCATGCGTGCCAGCGTACGCTTCATTTGATACGTGCCAGTTTAATAAATCAGCCAAGAAAGAAAAAAATTAAGCACGTTGTCGTGGTTGCTACAAGCAGCAAGCATGATGTATCGGGAATTCTGTGGTTTGGGTAGCTACAGGTGTACAGGATGCGGAAATACGAGCTGCTTAGTAAACAACAATAATTTTCAGCTGTGCATGTGCCTGGATATTGTTTCTCTTTTAATTCCTGATTGATCCTGTGAAATCGCAGTTAAACCAACTTTATTAAGGTATCGTAATTAGGCATAGCGCTCATTCTGATTTGAGGCAAAATATGTGAGTCGTATTCAACAGTGGTAAACAAGAAATGTATCTGAAGCCGACGTTCGTTGACCACAGTGAGCGTGTTTCCCTAAAGGCTAAATTACCGTTCTTGTGTAATACGAGACGACGCGCCGTCATAAAAGAGCTTCTTGGAACGGCTTTTTTTTCGGTTCTTTAGTTAAGAAAACTAGGACCAGAATAATGTTATGAAACAGGCGGTAAGCATTGGGGCAGACCACAATTTTGGCAAGTATTAAAGAAAGAAACCTTAGTAATGGTGTACGCCAGAATGTGAAAGCGAGGTGCCTAATTTTTACTTACAGTGTTTTATTTCAGGAAAAAATATAGTTATTTAGAAATGCGTATAATCGGCACTCTGTATAAGGAGCACCGCCACTGCATCCTACTCTGATTTGACAGATTTATAGAATATTATTTACAAGTGGAAACCTTCATGTCTAGTGTTTCAACCAACATATGACCAATTCCCATGCGTTCGGCCAAGGTCATCCGCATTCAGCATCTTTTAATTCGCTTTTCTTTTCTGAAGTATTAGGCAATATTTGTAGTGAGCACACATTACACGAGTTTTCACTTTGAGCTAGCCACCTCTGTTTTGTCGGTGGTCCTTCTACGCTTAGCCATGTTGTAAACGAAAGAATAAAATTAACACACTAACAAAGAAGACAAACTAGCATTCTGTTTATGGGATTGCATCAACTAAACAGAAGAAAACCCCTCAAGATTGGACGTTATGAGCTTTACATGGTGCCTTCCGATGCATTACATATCTTCACGCTTGCGATTAACATATGTGTGCACCCAACTCAGTTTGAAAAAGGAAAGAAGAAAAAATTAAATAAATGGACGAATATAACTAGTTTATAAGATGCTATGTCTGGTTCATTGTTGCTTTGTGAAATGGTACAAGAGATGCCGTATCATCAAAGCCTGTAAGATATTCTCCAACGGTGGCACAAAAAGAGCACAGAAACATTTCTTGACATACTGAACCCGAATTTAGTGTAATTAACCAGCTCAAAACAATATTTGAGCCCCTGACATCATACGCAGACTCCCATACGAAGGAGCTGAAGCGACCGGTAAGGCACACATTGCATGATATTTTCCGCAGAGTGAGTATAAAATATCGTTTTCGGATGACGTCCGCAGCTTACTAAACATAACACTGGCTGTCTAGATCCGAGGGCGCGCCAAGTCCAGCTGGCCTGCTGAAAGCCATTTATGCTACTCCAATGATAACCTTACTCGCAGTTGTGACACACTAAAGATTTCTTCCCCCATAATAATGTCTCCCCTGAGCTCCTCCCGCAGTTCTTGGTCTATGATATTGTTGTCCACTAGGTGGCTTCTGCTACAATCACTATACAACACGGCAGCAGCAACTGATGAAATCACAAGACAGTAAATCAAAAACCTCGGCCCAAATAGAAACGCATTCCTAACTAATGCCAAGAGCAAATGACTAGAGCATACAAAATTCTGGTTGGAAGGCTTGAAAGCAAGCTGAACCTCATCTACAAGGATAATAAAGATAAGACGACCCCGTACGGCTGACGGTAATATGCAGAATGGCAGTGCAAGCCCTAAATAGGTTACTGTCGAAGTTGGTGAAGCACAATAAAGTTCTGGGGGAACTGAGGAATGGCTTCAGGCCAGGCAGACGCTGAGATTATATGTTTGTACTAACTTAGTGCATGGAGATTCCAGTAGCTCAGAATAGACCTTTATCGATAGAATCTTTAGGTATTAAAGGAGCCTATAAAAACGCTTACAGAGGACTGTTACAGGATATTCCTAAGCACGAAGGCATAGAGGACGATTTCGTGAAGCTGACGAAGGAAATATATAGAGACAATGGAGTACAAGTCATATGGGAAGGTCGAAAAGCCTATGAAGTGGTCGGGATTCACCAAGAACTGAAGCGAGGCTGCCCTGTGCCTCCATTGTTGCTCACGCTTTATCTTCAAAGCATAGAAAATTGACTGGAAATCAACGCATTGGGGTTTGCTGTATTTTACATGCGTAATGGACAAATGACGGAACGGAAGCTCCTTTGGCTGATATTTGCGGATGACATAGTGTCCCTAGAGGACAATACCAGAGGTTTACAGAGACTTGCGAATATCTGTGGCACCGAAACGACAAATCATGGCCTCAAATTTACCACAGATTTATCGGGTATTATGATCTTTAATTAAAAGAGTGGTAATTATGCGGCGCCCATGAAACAGCTACTCATACCAATAGTCATAGAATATAAGCACATCAGCGTATGAATAAGGAAAGCAAACGCTTACTCCAGCATCCACCAAGATAATCGAAAATAAAGGGGAAACAGAACGCTTCAATTATGAAGCACAGAGCTATGTGGTGCCACAGGTATGAGGTCATGCGTGGAATCTGCAAAGGTGTAGTGGTGCGTGCTCTAACACTCACAAACGACATTCAATGCTCAAAATCGGATATCGTTTAGGAGTTCGAAGTTAACCACAGATGGGTAAACCCGTTGGCTTTGGGTGCCTATGGCAAAACCACACATAAGGCACTGCAGGGTGACATGCGTTTGCCTCTTTTGAACTTCGAGAAGCACATAGCAAGATCAGTTTTTAATGCTCAGGAACACGGATGAAAATAAATGGGTGGCAAAACTGCAGAAGCATCTGCACCTAAAAAGCCTGGACAGAGAATGGAGGAAGAGGTCAAGAAAGTTGGCAACCAATTACAGGGCACTTGAAAGTACAGATAGACAGTCAGGAGGACTCGGAAAGAGAGGTAGAGCAAGAAAGATAGCGAATTGGATGCCGAAAAGGGGAACAAAAAAGACCATGGAGATACACCAGAATGAGAAAGAAAAACTAAATACAAAGGGAAAGTTTGCACAATAATACAAAGAGAAGTGCCCTGCTATTTGCGGCTCGAGCTTTTTGCTTGAAGACGAAAAACTTACCGCAGCAAATATTTGCGATCAGTTTAGGCAAGTTTATGCTGCAGATGAAATGTGAACACCACTGAGCACATTCTAATGGAATGCGAAGGAATTGACCCTTACGAGACCAGTGCGCAGCGCACGCCCTTTAGAAGCGCATGGGTTTAAACTGGACGGAAGCGTGAGACGCTCAGCAGTCGTGATAGGTAAGAGACGTTTAGAGTATAGGTGTAAAAAAGCAGGGAAGAGATTGGTACGGCCGGATCCCTTACAGTCATAGGTAGCGGTACAAGGTGGGTCTAGAAGGAAAAAAAATAAAGATTGAGGATGTGTATACAAAAATGCTAGACAAAAACATGGGCAGCACACCTGAATAGATGAAGCTGGATAGGTTACCATTTGCAATCGCCCTATTTCAAAGACAATACCAATAAATCATGATCGTCATCATCCTCACCATCATAATCGTCGTCGCCTGTCTCGTTCGCATGCCATTACCATGACCCCTCGAACACGAACGTCGTTTTTTGCCGATCGTCAGGCCACACAATACGAGTTGACTAGGTTACACTTTGTACATTAACAAGAAACGTCAAAACTACATTATTTCAATCATTCTCCTCAAGCTGGAGCACTTACACAAAAGGTTAAAGTTGAGATGTGGTTGTGTTATTCAATTCCTCTGCATAGAGGAGTACATCTGGCCAAGTTTAGTGGGCTACATTGCTTTCAACACATTATTATTCTGACAAAATTCACTACAGTCGTCGAGCAGCAGCCAGAAACGCAGTGGCAGCAACGAGAATTCAGCAGGATGGGGGAATGTCCGTGAGACACCCGATGTTGCTGCCCCTGTTTTTGTTCCTCAATGACCTCGATCAACCCAAAATGGGGCATCGGCCATGAATCAATGGCGACGGTGCTTTCTAGCGTGCCAATCTTCTTCGGCCTCCGATATAATCGATGGCGGCGGGACTTGATATTGTGCTGTTTTTGTTCCTTACAATAATTTAACTTGGGTTCAAACAGCATAACATTGCGATATCGCATAAGCATGACGCGCACTTTGACTCCTCGGGCTCAAAGCACAGTTCCTCCCGTTCCCAAACTATTGTCGAAGTCATAGGCCGGCATGCTGGCGCGGACCGCTACAGAATTATTACTGCTATCCCGACTCCGTATCGCATTGCTTGCCTGTCTCTATCCAACTGCTCGCTCTGCTTTGTGTGCGAGCAGTTATCCGAACAAGCCGTCGTTTGGGGACTCGGTAGTGGATGAGGCAGCAGTGGCCATCAAATCAATGAGACGGCACCGATGGAGTAGTGTGCCAACTCATTCCCCCACGCGGTGCACAGACAAGAGCGTAAGTTTCGTTCGCAACAGCAGCCGGAACGAACAAACACCAGGGAAAAGGAGCCAAACTTGCCATTCGTGATGGTATGACGTACACACCACTTTCCATGTCAATAGCTGTAACCGTCTGACCACTGAGACTACTGTAGAGGGATTTGAAGCGAGCTCGTCGGCGTGTCCAGCATGAGATCCAATGTGTATCCTCTGCAACGAGGTGATAAATTAGGTGAATTTTAGATTCTTCATCTTTATTCATCATATTGTGGTGCCCCGTAAGCACCGTTTCTTTTTCACACGACATCCCATAACAACCACTTGCAAATTTTTGACGCAACTGTTCGTGTTGCTAGTTTTACTACGTATATGGCCTGGAATAGTAGCACGTATCTCGGCATCAATGCAGTGAGAATCTTCAAAGTTAACTCTTGCTCAGTTCATCCTTGCCTTCTACCCGTCAGTTATGAAAGACAGCACATCTGTGTGAGCGAGTAAAAATGGATAATTGGAAGATTCCTCTTGAAATTCCACGGAGGTCATGCAAAAGGCTGTTGGGCTCGAGGAACTAAATATTGGAGGGAAGCTTTCCATACTCAAATACCAGTGGATTTCGGTAACCAACTAACGAATGTTTTGCGCCACAAACACCTTACTATGTTCCTGACCTGTCTCTCCGTAGGAATCAGCGGGTCACCTTGTCACAGATTCTCTTACGTTATATTTTCACTTGACGCGCAAATTCAACATAAAAAATAACAGAAGCACACGTACTTTTAACATCTGCACATGATGCTGACAAAGAAGAATAGATATCCCTTTTTGCACTTACAAGAACAGCGTACTGTACGTAAGAACGTAAGAGAACATATAAAAAAATCAGGCAGTAACAACAACAGCAACAATATATATATATATATATATATATATATGTATATATATATATATATATATATATATATATACACACATATATATATAATTTTAGTGGAAGCCTTTTGAACTTGGCGTGCCATACGTTTACGCCCTTCTTGATTTGTCATTGCAGTGCAACATGCACAGTGCTCTATGGCCATTGTTACAAATTTCTAATCATATATGCACGCGCCTCCCCAATCTTGTCTCGCGGGAGCGTGTTGGAATTCAGGAAAGAGAAAAGAACGTCGATCAATGTGTCCCAGCGAGTTGCCACCGAACGAGCGAGGCGATTTCACCTCGCTGACATTAAAACAAGGCTGTCATGTCAACTCGAATAAATTGCACGCAAGGCAGAAGTACTAGCGTTGCTTCCCTCGAGGCCGATTCGATCGAATTCTTGATGTACGCGCCGAGGCAAAAAACGAGGTTCCGCAAAACAGGTTTAGGGGCTTCAGGGTGGAAACTTTCTCACCAATGTGGCTCCAAATAGACTTTCCCTCACTATAAAAACACCGGCATAAAGGAAGTCAAATACTGGAAAGGAAAACCAGTCACAATAACTACGAAATCTTCACTCTCTGCAAGGAACGCCTCACTTTTTTTTGTTGTGTGAATTTGAAAGGCATTGCTTTTGCTTGCTTCATTTACTAGGTGCAAAGATGCCCTTTAATCTTTACAAATACAACATACAAGGAACTTGCGCATGCATAGCTTTCTCTTCCTGTTGTTTCCCTTGAAGAAGAAAGGAGCGAAACAAACTGGGTAAACAAATGTTTGGTTGTGGGCTGTGTGTGGAACTGCAATATTATTCCTAATTTATTTATTAACAAAGGAATACCGGTGTAAAATCATTTAGGCAAGGACTGTCGCTATTCTTTCTTTGAAAAAACGTATACGTACGTGAAACGAGAAATAGCATATCCAATAAATTACTAAAATAAAGACGAAAGGAAAAGCTGAAAAACAAGACAGCGCTGATCTGGCACCTTGTTTAATGTATTCATTTATGGAAGACCTCACACCATGAAGTCCAGGTATGCGGAGCATACAAAACATAGAAAAATCATACATACAAGTATAATAACTCGTAAAATCGATTTCATACATTAAACGCAGGTGAATTTCACCCCAAAAATTATGTTATCAATTATAGCGAAGGATATACAAGTGAATTGGACAAAGCAAATAGCATGACACTGAATTCAAAGAATCCGTCTAGCTTCACAAAAGCGGGGTTTCGTTTGGCTTGCCTTGACCGTGGGTATCTGCGAGTATTTCGATCGATATCCATAGACGAATAGCAGGATGCTGACTTCAGGCACTCGATAACATAATCGATACGAAGAAGCGAGTAGAAATCCTTTTCCGTCACCGTCACAAAGTTGAGATGCCTACACAGAAACTCCGGGGCCATTTCTCCCTCACCAGAATGACCGGTCCAACGCATGGGCTAGAGGAATCCTAGATGACACCCTGGCTTTGCATGTCGGTGACTTCTTGAGCGCAGGTCATGCGTTGCGCTGAGAAAACGTGGTGGGTGGGAGGGGGGCGTGGATTCTCTATCAATCCAGTGACGAGGCCGCGTGTGGGAACGCAAACTTTGTCCGCGTTCTATTTGAGTCTATGAACGAGCAACGCTTGTTATGTACGTCAACGAGGGGGCGACGCTTCTCAACAGAAAGTGATTTGTTGACCATCTTGAGAAACGGGAACAAGTCTTGGCCAATGCAGGAGACTCCGCGGCTAGCCGTGTGTGTTCTCGGTCCATCGGACGCTGCATCAGATATAGCGTCCATATAGAGACTCCTTAAAAAGTGCAAATCCTGTAACGCTAGGTAGCAGTATAGACTGGAAAATTATTTTTGAAACACAAGGTGAAATATTTCCTATCACGACATAGAGGACGCATCGAAGGGCGAGCACTTTCCTTGACAGTGATTTACAGCATATTTTCATTACGGCATAGGTATATATTAACTTAGTGCGCTGAAATTAATGGCTAATTGTAGTTGTAGGAGACCCAACTTCCTTTTACTGCCTTTCCAACAGACTTTAGGAGTGTGATTTGACTATTTTAAATGTTAAGATATTGGAAATAGCAACTACTTATCATTGTATACTTGTTTAGGGCATTTTCGATGGATGTCGTAGGTAAAGATAAGATGGTTAATTTTATGAATGTTGCAAAATTGCGCTGGTTTTATTTAAATTTGACCACATGTTAGGGTTGAAGTTACGCTGCAAAAAGCTTATAGTTTCTCTATTACAGTAATATTCTGTGGAATCGGCTTTCTAAATTATACGGTCCTCTGAACAACCTGATATACATGACTTAAAAGAATGAAAAACAATAATGATGTAGATGTTGCAGAAAACTCTTGGAATAAAAGATCTCTGTGGTACACCCGAAAGTGCATCTAAGATGTGGGAATCGTTACTATGTATGCAAACATATTGCTTACAATTGACCAAGTATCATGTCACTCAGTTTACGATTTGCTCAAAATTTCTGAAATTAACATTTTTGTTATCAGTTTACAACATGCAACCTTAATGAAAGCGTGAGAAAAAATGAAATTGATTTTGTCGATCCACCCGCTGTCCACTGCGATGCGCCTTCGCAAACTGAATAATTTTCTGCAAAAGTAAATCAACAGCAGGAAAAAATACACCCATGCTGATTCTTGCTCCGAAGCCTGTTACATTTTAGTAGTTTTCTTTCTGCTTTGCCTAAATGGGCAGGAGTAGCCTGGAGGTTATACAATTCACCAATATTCGCCGGTAGATTTGAATTCGTGGTGAGAGCAACTATCGTTCTATATGGGCACAACACGACGATTTTGGATACTGTCTAATCAACTTCTAATAAATCCTAAAAGCCGGCTTTCAGTGGTGCTATTACAAAACGCTTAACTGACAGTAAAAATAGAGTGGTGAAGTTTCCTAAAGCAGTTTTCAGAGCGCAATCAGCTTCGCTTTGAACACTGACACTAGAAAGGAATGGGATCAGAACGTTAGATAATCGAACGCCTGCGTTGTGTGCTCAACGCTAAGGGCGTTAAATGAAAATCTGGGGTGGTGTGCATTTAAGTTACTGACGCGTATCCTGTACGTTTGACCCATATGGCTCTTTATGCTCACGTGTCAGTGCCTGAGGATGACAAGCTGTTCATGTGTTATTTGCTGATGCTAGCGCTTGGTCCGAATGCAGCTTCGCAATTTTATTGTTAAACGCTGCTACAATCGCTTCCCCCAATTAGGCATTACCTCCTCTGTTCTGTGTTCCCAAATGTGCACAGCGCACATTTGGGCACACAGGGGGCACAGCGCACAGCACGAGTTCCCTCAAGAGAAATTACGCTTCCTTCCATGCTTCCGACAGGTCTAGCGATTCTCAAAACTTGTAGCATTGAGCGTATAAACAGTGATGCTTGATGACCACATGGATGTCAGCTTCACTTTGGTCTGCATTTTGGTCTTGCGTACAGGGGCTTTCTACTTGCGCATAAACATGTGCAGAGTAAAATTCTTTTTGCGTAAGATTTCATTTCGGCCATTACGCGTAACCCACTGAAAGTTATGGAGTTGTGCTAGTATTGTAGTCCTGCCTCCTACAGAATGGGTGGCGTTGCTTCTACGTTCATTGAAGTTGCTCATCAGGACTAGTCTTCTGCAGTTATGTGCACTTCATGGGAAAAGCATCTTACATTCGTAAAATGGTGGGATGATGCCATTAAGCTGGTCATAAGTGCGACATGTGTCAGAATGTGAAGAAAGAGATGGCAGCGTGTGTTCTACTGCCAAATGGTAGATAAGAAAGCTCCGGCCAATGACACCGTAACTGCGTCTGCGAGTGCCACGACATGGAGTTCTACGTGCCAGAAGAGCTGCCTTGAGCATTTTGGGTATGTTCGTTAAGTAGTCCTCGCACCGTCTGTTGGCACTAGCACGAAATATGATCATATTTCTAGACGACGACAACACTTCGGTGTTGGTGCTGTGGTTCATACAGCCGTCACTAAAGTATATTAATATTCGTCATCACCTAACACTGACAACTTCACGCTCCTACCGATTCTTCAAATGCATTAGGCTGACGATGCCTACATAAAAACATCAGCGAAGCGGCTCGTTTCACACTGCTTTAGCATGCCGTGCTCCGTGTTGTAGTGGTTTCCGCAACACCTCCGTTAAAGTAAAAAGAAAAGAAAACGACAACTGTAAAACGCGAATAGCGTGCAGCGCTTGTTCCTTGTTTCTCTTTCTGCAGCAACACAGCTTTTTTGACCATGCGCCACTGTTCGACGCTGTGCCAAACACCTCATTGAAAAACTTTTCTTTTGTCGTCAGCATTACCTACAGCGCTCGGTTAGAAAATAAAAACGTGCGGCACCGAACATATTTTTTCCTTTGCATCTAGATGGCGCTACTGTCGGTGCAAGGCCTTCCTTGTTGTCGCCCTGTGCAGCACGGCCTTTCTTTGCCATTTTAATTCTCTCAGTTTTCTGCGCACAACAGTTTGAAAGTAACCAGCATTCTCTTGCGCCGCTCGGTGTGAAACAAGGGGTGCGCACGTACGTGGCACTTTCTGGGGTTGTCGTTAAAGCTGGGCTCGGTGCGTTGCCGTTTACAATCTGCTGCTTCCTTGGCAGTGTAAGCATGCTCGGTATGCACCGACGCGCCTCATTACAGGAACCGCTCGATGAAAACGAGAGCTGCTGCCAGCTGGGAACCTGACAAGTGCGCAGGTTACCAGAGCTTGGCCTCGTTGTAGAAGAACTGCGGTACGCATCAAGTTACATAGAGCTTTTCTCATTCTACCAGGGCTCGCTATGTAGAGTCGAGTGCAAAAGTTTGAGGGCCAGAAGTGCCCCTAAAGCTTTTTTTAGTGGCAGTAGATGTGCCACTAAAATTTTTTTAGTGGCAAAAGTATCGAGTGGCGCACTTGTTTTTTGCGGAACGCTTGCGGTTCACCTTGCAAGGTGACCGGTGATGGAATTCAATATAAATAAAAAAAACAAATACTACAGTACAAAATTCACGGCTTCCATTGTGCATATGGTATCATAGAATAAGTGTAATTACAAATTGAGTTACTGAAGTGTCTGGAACAATTACAATTAGAAATCACTTATTACCACACGCCGAAGCACAGAATCGTAGACTTTATAGATGCGCCACGTGAGCACGACTTTGGCGAATTTCCTGGCAACCCGGAAATAGAAAGCGGAAGTAATGACTTCACTAACGACGTCATGCACGAATAAGGTGCCATGATATTTAACCGGCTAATAATTCAAAAATAGTTGTCTGGTATAGACTGAACATCTGCCTAGCGGAGCGGATGCGATCACACTCCATCCTCTCTCGCTTCTCCTCTCCCGGCGGTCAGCTGCTCCTTGGCTCGCTCGCCCACAACAGCAGCACGCGCGCGCTCGTTACATGCTCTGACGTCGCCGCCACAGAGGGCGTGTAAGGCGCGCTTCGTGCTCCGCTCGCTAGGAGGCTGTGCCCCGCCATTTGCCACGCACTGCGGTTCCTCCTCACCCTCACTCTCTCGTCGCCCGCATATCGTGCCAGGGGAAAGGTGGTTGCTGTCGTAACCTAAACAACGCAAACGCCGATGTGCGAGTGCCACTAAGAGACACTTGCGTGAAAGATTGCGGTTTATTTATTTATTTATTTATTTATTTATTTATTATCATACCCTCAGGGCCCAATGGGCATTACAGAGGGGGTGGGTACATGGTTTACAAACAAGATGCATTCAAGCATATAACAAAAGGACAAGATAAACAGACAGTAAGAAAAGCAGAATAAAAGGGAAAAAAAGCCAGCAAAATTCGAGTGATATAAAAAAAATGATCAGTCACAACGGTCTTGAATGATGACGCATCGGCTAAGGTGGCGACAAAAGAGGGAAGGCGGTTCCTCTCAGAAGAGGTTTTTGGGATAAAAGAATGCAGGAACATGTCAGTGCGACAAAGAGGAACAGCTGCCTTATTGCTCTGATCGATACGGGAGGATAAGTACACTGGCTGTGAAATGAGTTGCTGATTCAATGAAAGGTGATGGAACACTTTGTGGAATAAACAAAGGCGCGAGATGTTGTGCCGAGTTTGAAGGTTAGGAAGGGTAGGTGACAATTTCATCTGCGAGACACTAGCTGTATATGAATAGTCCGACATAACAATACGAGCTGATCGATTCTGAAGGGATTCTCTGGATTGAATGAGAGTGTGGTGTGCCGGATCCAAAACTGCACATGCGTATTCAAGTTCCGGACGAACGAAAGTTTGATAAAGCATTAATTTGCTTACCATTCTTTCTTCGCTGCCTTGGAATAAACGATGAATATAAATGGTACTGCCTACATGTGCCTGTTTCACCAGCTCCACGCATTAACACAATTTCATGTAATTATTTCACACATTTTTCACACGACTGAATTTTTAGTGTGACAGCACCACTCACCTACCAACGTGGATTTCGCGTCTGTGTGTGTGAAGCGACATCGTACGCATGTTTCTTAACGCACGTTTCGCGTGCACGACATCTTCTACATATTATTGTTGTCAAGCCAAGAGCAACGAACAACAAAGAGCTCGGTGACAGAGGCCGGGGAAGTCGACCGATGAAGAAGATGTGGCGAAGCGATTGCGACTGCAGGACCAAAAAAGACAGTTCGTGGCATTGAAACCTGCCAACGAAACCACCAAAAAACTACAAAAGGTATTGTAAAGCTACAGATAGCACTAGCTCGCCAAGCGCGCTCCCGAAACGGGTGAACAGCAACAATCTCGACTAGCTTCGCACGCTGTATACCCGCACCGCAAGCCCGAGCAACGTCTGTCTTTGGCAACGGCTGCGACGGCCATCTTGTAGCGGGACTTCATCAACAACCCGTTTGGTGGTGCGTGTCCTTTGTGTTTCAGACCGTGGCCCAACGAGGACTTTGACTATGTCATCGCCCCCATATACACGACCATCACCTTGGCCTTTCCCCGTCTTGCAGAACTCTCTTCGTTTGAGGTCCCTAGAATGTGCAAGCCTTTGCTTTCGCCAACTAAAGTGTCTTTGCACTCTGTGAGTAACGGGTATAAATATCCGCCCAAGCCTGCCCACATCCCTCCTCGAAACTGTCCAGCGTAACGCATAATGTCCCCTCTCATGCCCTTCTTGAAGTGCGAAAGTTGCTCTACAACACTCACCAGTACGGCGTGAGACAACGGAATGGTCTGTGTGCAAGTCCTCCATACTCCTTCTCCTGTGTCTACCGAGTAAACCTGTATGCCTTATGCAACCCAGTGCGCATCACTGTGCATATCATGTGTACAATAAAACAGCAGTTTAACATAAGTTGAACCGTCAATGCCTAACTAGGTTAGGCATTGACGGTTTCAACTACATTCATCTGGTCTTGGGCGCCGGTGTTATAACCCTTGATCCACGCGCAGAAGAGGAGAACAAAACGAATATACTTAAATTTTTTTTTAAATAGCTGAAATCTATTTGTGACCAATATATGAACACTTCGCCTGAATAAATAATTGCGCTGCTGCTTTACATCCCGTGAACGCGCGACCCATGACCTGCATCGATATTTGCCGGTGCATAGAGTGCTGATTAACGTATCAAGCCAATATTTATAGAGTTGGCAAAATTTCCCATGGAAGCCTTTATAAGTTCTATACTACAAGCCTTTTTATTCGTTTCAAAGGAACAGAAGGACATGTTTTCAACATGGCTTCATACACACCTGCTTCTCCCAACAGACAGCAGAAACATAACCGTACATGCCCCATGGAACTTGTGCTGTTCACACACGCTATTCATGAATCACCGTAAGTGGCACAATTCCTTTCTACAGTTCCGTGTTGTCGCAATATGTGATCTGGATTTTGACAGTTGGCAAATGGCTGCTGACATCTCGCAAAACCTTCCTCATTCTTTCGTGCCGCCTTGCATTTGTCTCCTTCCGTTTGCCTCTATACGTGGCAGCGGCGGATTCATCACGTCCTATGCTGACGCACGCACCCCCATTCCAAAAAACACTTGATGTAATAACCTGTTGTTCCTTGTGGCTGTTTCTATATACAGAGTTATGCAAATGCGATATCTTGGTGGCTGCGGCTGCGACTTAATCTCGCACGGAAAAGATATCATACCATGAGGAAGTTTTTTTACGCCAGTGAAAGCACGTTATGTTTGGCCGACCCTGGATGCAATTATTTTCGTCTGTTCCTGCAATGTACCTGCATACGGTTTCTATTTTTGTTGCGGTTGGAAGGACACACACGAGCGCTACTTTGCTAAGATATTTCACGCACGGCTGAGCTCGCAGTGCTGAGTAAACACTAATGTACGAGTGTGAAACCGGAAGCATGGCCATGTAAGAACGACACCGAGAAACTAGCATAGCTGCAGAGATACACAGGAAGGCTAGCAAAGTTGCGGCATGAGCGAAACACTTGTGGCTGTCTTGGCTCGAACGCCATATCGAAACAAAAAACAAGAGCAGACTGCAGGGCGACGTGACAGGAAGCCGAGCAACAGCCGCCCGCCAACCGTGTTTTGGTTGGAGAGACAGAGCCTGACGCTCTCCTTTTCCCGCTTATGGACCTTTGGTGACGTTTCTGGCGAGAATGCCTAACCGCTGTTCTTCGGTACAATTAGGCACTGGCACAGCTCACGCTGACTGGCTTCACTGGAAAGGGTTTTTCTTGCAGGCCACATTTCTGCTAGCGTTCGCTGTTGCGCCGCATGACTTATGAGGTCCTAGGATGTTCGAAATCGGTGTCTTCATTTCTTCGGATGAGACGCAATCTTGGATCCGTATATCGACATTTCCAGCTGCAGCTCTTTTACTTGGAGGCTGAAGCAATTTTTCTCCAAGTGTCCCACTTTGTACGAGTTGGAGTTCATTCATGCTATTACGATTCGCAACGCATAGGCTGTGCAAGGGCAACGGCTTCGAACCGAAGTACCCATTGCCAACTGATGTCATTTCGAAGCGTAAGAGACACATACGGAAAAGCCGAATGAAGGGGTTTCGAGAAATGCGGTAGCAATTTCTTTATGATAGAGAAGATGACCTAGGCAATTGACTGCTATTTCAATGTTTCTACGAGAGAAGAATATATTGCAAAATTATTTGCTATAGTATATATGCAATAATTAAGCTAACCAACATTTTAACAGATGTGAGTTCCACGATCCTTACTAAGGTAAAAAATAAGGCTTTCCACCGGAGTATTTCCTAACTTGCTCTCGCCCGCAAGATACATGCGAAAACCATACTTTCATAGTCTGAAATGCGAATTATATTTCATACACCCAACGAGATACGATAGTGGAACTTGTCAACGAAGTTTGCAGCGAAAGATGAGATTGGGCCGGTGGTAAGGACGAAGCGTTAGCTCGGGGTCTTATATCTAAATACACGCGCAAGAAGGAACCGTTTTTCTCTGTAACCACTTTTCCGAATTTCGTGTTGTTTATTGCATTAAAAAATGTGTAAACAGTTCTTGCTGTTGCAAGCAGAGCTCTTATTTAGGACGTTGCTTTTTTATTAAAGATGTTTCAATGTCACAGATATTCAGACAATAAAACTATGAAGTTTACAACTCTGTAAGCCAGCAACGAGATATGAAATCACAGCTTTAAAAATTTCACGCAAACGTACAAATTAAATGACAAAATCTATGTGTTAAATACCTCACTAAAGTACGCAACTATTCTCTGAGTCGGACATTTCTAAAGCCCTTCTAGTATTGGAAGAGAATACACGTAAAATATAAATTAATATGCGAAATTGGACCGCTTGAGGTCCCATAACAGAGTCAGGTTATAAATTTGCGAAATCTCTTTCCGATCCAGATATATGACATGGTTAATTCGTCATTACATTGTGTTGGACTTACCAATTCCCGGCATTCTTTTTGTAGCATAGCCATGGCGTGCTTGCAGTAACGCCGGACCAGTGAAGCATCAGCGTAGTCAGAACAAAAAAAAAACAACGTTTATTCAAAGGTGTAGAGCGTATCTATAAGTAGCCGAGTGGCAGGAAGATAGGAAGGAGCACGTGTAAGTAATGATAATGCGAACTCTGAAGGAGCGCCAGATGAGGCGATAAAAGGTACGCGCACTTCGAAAACACAAGTGAAGTTGCAACACTTTTCAATATTCATAATATTAAGTCAAAATTACACATTAACAGATGGTAAAAAGCAATCTTTTCTCTTAAATGCGATACGTTTCATTCAAATCAAGGCAGGTGTGGTCTCATCAAACTTTTCCTATGTTTTAGTTGTATTTGAATAGGTGGCATTCGAGATTGCTCCGAGCTGGAGCTTCCTCTTTGGCAGATCATGTTTGTTACCTGATTTATATGTTGCAATTTTATATCTTCCCAACCTTCTTTCAATCAAACGGAAATAAAAAACTCTTGCTAAATGTTTTTCTACAATATAGGTAAAAGTATTACAGCTGAGTAGCCTGTTGCGCTTTTTTATGTTGCGCCACAACCAGGGCGGATACGAAGATTTTATGGAGTAATACACATCCAGAATAGTAATTCTTTACTAAATATTAGCATACCTGCTGAAATTCATGGATGGTAGCGGAGCGCTAGAATCTTGAGGGAAGTTGTTTGAAAACACATTCGGTATCTCATAGCATAAGGTAGCTGGAATGACATCAGAGGAGTTATGAGAGAGAATGATTGTGTTGACAACATTTTGGCTTATTATGTGGAAAACTTTTTGGATGTCCCAAGCAACCACTGAAGACAGTGTTTTTGTGAATATATTTTTTCCATTCTTTACAATAGCTCAAAAGCTTATAATTTACCGTGTGTGACGTAAATAGCCCAAATGTCATTGCGCGGCAACATGTTGTCATATTTGAAAAGATGATGTTTTATTTGAATACCATTATATCCTTCTTTTGCACCATGGCGTCTCTTGGTTCTTAGTCGTCTTAAGGGCCAAGTGTCTATCTATTAAGTTTAGCAGTTTTACAAATTATTGTCTATTAAATATTACCGCTCTCAGTCTTCAAGGCAAGTGTAAAAAAGACACCCAGGTGTAGTTTTAACGCCAGGAAAGTTACCTGTTATGTATTTTACAATCATTGTTTGGTTTTCTCACTTCACCTGGTTAAGAAAATGCTGGTTCTAAAGGCACAGAAAGCGTGATTTGTCAGATGAGGCAGATACGTAATGCTAGAAACAACGTCGGCGTAACAGAAATCACAAGTTTTAATGTTCTGAGCACTTGTGGGCCTATTTCGGTGTTAAACGGGGAATCGAATAAAACTTTAGCATTTGGCGCTATAAAAATAAGGGTGAAGGATGGGGTCACCATCAATAAATGTTGTATTGGGAAAATTGAATTGAGGGAGCAAAAAAGTGTCAGAAGTGACATAACATGAAGCCGGGAATTATATCGCGTAACGCACATGAGACTTTGCGTTACATGGAATGGCCAACGCCGAAGACAGATAATTGTTTTACGATAAGCTGTATTAACAATCCCCCAGACCGTTTCTAAACTAATTGAAGCAGAAATAGTCGATCAAGATAAAGCTCTATATACATGTAGAAAAACACCGTTTTGTTCTTGTTGACTACGATCATAGCAATAAACTGAGAACTGCCGTGACATCTTTAAATTTATAAAGGCGAACTGCACAGGTTATATAGTCGATACAGCTAGATCGCTGCAGCGTTCACGTCACACACAAAGAAAGCGAAAGGTTGATTGCAGCATCGCAAGAGCTTAAAGAATCTTTGGTAAAAAAAAAACAATATATTGCACCATAACTTTGCCCTTCTATATATTTCCCTTCCGGTATAAAGTTCAGTAGGTGGATCGAATTAAAATGTCATTCTACCCGCCCGTACCAATGCATATCGCTAGTGACGGCTTCAGTGTGCCCGTACACAGGAGTGTAGAAATACTTACCAATACAATCATCCTCGCAAAAAACAGACGTATATTTTGAAGACAGCAGAGAACAGTGACGTTGGTAACGAAACATTAACTTCAATTTTCCCATTATACTGCCCAGCCTTGCTGTTCAATGCTGAAACATAAATATTTTTTGAAGAAGGAATGAAAGCTTACATGTCGCTTTGACTGCAAAATTTATTCAAGTGTTCCATTTGTCAAGTATGCGCAGCATTCGTAACAACATCTTCGCTCGAATATATGTATATATCACGCACGTACTCGGGAGGGGGAGCAGCCGCCCAAACCAAAATTAAGCAACCTACCCTCACCCCCTTTCCGCGCCACCACTCCTCACTCACATTCCTAAAGCACCGCAAAATCTATCTTGAGAGTTGACTGCTAATCGGCTGTCAACATTGGGCTGCTGTTACACTTTTATAATGGCCGAAGCGAGTCAGCGATCTCTGATCTGGTCAAGAGAAAGGGCACTGATCTGAAGGATAGAAAACGCATTATTATTCTCCCAGGTGAAAATGGCGCAATGCTTTCGCCTTTGTCATTATTTCGACCTTTGTTCTGAAATCTCGATGTGCGGCAGCTGCAAAGGCCCCACTGATATCTTTTCAACGTTTTACGTTTCACAGTCATCGGGAAACATTCCTAAATTTCAATCAAACCATGCAATAACCACTGAATCCATAAGTAATATGAATGTCACCCATTATTTCGGCTGGCGTATCTCCTAATAGTACAGAACGTTTCCTGCAAGAATGGCAAAGGGAAAGAAGCGTCCGAAGAAGTTGAAAAATTAGGCGATCTACAAAGGGAGGAAGCCGCGGAACAACCAAACAGGCAGAAAAAGCAAGAAAATGAATAAATTTAACCGTTGTTTGTGAAAATATTTATAGATGAAAATCTCGTTATTTAAAAAGGAACTAGGGAAAGCACCGCCGGAAGTGTAGAATGTTTTCGTTTGTTTTGAATCACGTTTCTACAGTTATCAGTCGAGCCACCCGACGTACGCACTCCTTGGCTGTGCTTTTGTGGGTGTTCTTCTTACCTTCCACGGTGGTCGCACTACCTCTAGAAGCGCAGCGTCCTGCGCTCTGCGCGGTTGTACAGCACTGGCGGCCTCGCATCATTACGCAACTTCCCAAATAACAACAGGAGTCGGTTTTGGCACTTGGCAAAGCAGTAAACGACTGATCCAAAAGAACTGTGATCGTTCCACAAATATATTTTTCTTTATCATTCTTTCAGCGCTAATTAGAAAAAGCACAAACAGAAATCTGTGTTTTATACTTTCACTTGTTTACTTCTTCGCTGCGTGCTTAATGCCTTCCTTTCCTGCGCGAGTCAATTTGATAGGGTTCCTGGTTGTAGCGATCCATCGTAAGGCAAGCATGATAACAGGTTAGACTGTCTAGCAGTTTGTTATCCCGAGTACGATGCCCATCTTCGCTGTGCACAGCTAGGTATTCCTGAGGCGCACCGTCATTGTCGTTACCCGAGTAGCACGCATCTTCCTTAAACACATCTTGAATGGCGACCTATTAGCTAATAGGCGTTATCAGTGTTCCAAGGGAGCGAAAACGAGTCTCTGTGTCATTAACGCCTGCTGAAGGAGCCTGCGTACGAGCCAGGCATACTTTAGCAAAACGTCACCCAGGGATGCGCCCCAAAACTACTGTGCATATGTAGCTGCGTCATTTATCTCATAATCGAGTCACGAGGCCGCTTCTTAGTGTTTGGCTCAGTACCACCGTCAAACTGCCAGCGGCCCGTTATGCTTAATTCTTAGCCGTCACCTTTCGCAGAAAACGATCAATTGTGTCCTTAGTGTTTTTTAAGCGAACGTGTAATCATGAATAGCAGTAGGCGTGGGCGATTTGAGTCGCGACGTCCCTCCAGATTGTTGAGGTGCCACTGAAAAACAATTGCTTTGATAAGATTTTACCTTCGATATCTAGACAACACCACAATTAGTTTACTGTCACGACTTTATTTGATGGGCAGCTTGGTTTACACAGAAGATCCCCGTGGTGCCAATAGTCGTACCTAGGAGTCGCTGACGTTTGAGTAAAAAGTTTAGCGACAACTCTTGAAGCCATAAATATAAATATTTTGCCCGTGGGTTCAAAAGATCAAAAATGCTTCATGGGCAAGCAAGTTTGTCTAAATAATACTGAGCGACGCATTTGTGCAATAACATAATTGATGATCTCATAATCAATTTATCGACGCGTCGCTTCAATCTACTAATTTATTAAAAGTGTTGTTATAAAAGGTGCAGGCATCTAATTGAAAAATTTGTGTCCTATTTATCGTTACAATTTCTCCGATAACGAACTTAGAAGCAGAAAAAATACTTCATTGACGGTCGGCATGCAGTTCTACCATGATGATGATGATAAAGCCTACAAAAAATTGAGCGCCGTTTCACTCTGTGAAAGCGGATGATCAGTGAAGCTGTTTAGCGCACGACGCAGAGAATATTGAACAAACGTGCAAACATATTTATTTTCCTAATCTGTGGTCATCGCGGTGACATAGGTACGCACACACATTCGCGTATCACCTCTATCATTAAATATGTCCGTCAGCTAAAACAATGAATGTATCGTAGCTCCTTAAGCTATGGCTGATAACCTCGTAAACGCGGCCTCCCCATTACGGCGAATGAAGAGAAGTGGAATTCCATTATGGAAAGACGAGCGGCAACGGAGCCAACTTCGGGCTCATCATCAGTAATCTGATCAGTAATCTATGTCATCTCAGTAATGTAATTAATCATCAGTAATTGCTGATGATTACAGTTTTTCGCACAACGGAGCAAGCTGTGGAGGAAGACGACAACGACGAACGCGTGAGTCAGGGCACTAGCACGTTTGCGCGGCTGGCAACGATGATTTGTCAGGAGCCCTTCTTGAAAAAGTTGTACAAAATATTTTTTACTGTGCTGTTACCAGTGTTGCGGAGTTACCACTCCGGCATTAGAATTACCCCGGAGTCATGCCACTTCTTCGCGACCTCGAAATGGTATGGCGACTGCACTTGGAGGAATGAAATGGGAACGAAATTAAGCGGGTTTTGCCCGGAACGGAATGGGAATCGAATTCCGGCTTTTTAAAAAAATTGAGCGCTTTTTTGATTACCCGCTGTCTTTTGTCAAACTATGCCGTAGAACCAACCAGCCCACGTTCAAGCATTAGTAAGTCGGAGCCTCGAGTGTAACAATAAAGGATTATTTTTAACATGGGTGGGCTGGTTACAAGCACGGTACATTTATAAGCAACGCTCCTACTATAATTGTGTCCTGATAGACTGAGTTCCTCCGAAGTTTGTCTCGCGGCTTCGCGTAACCGTGGCTATATGCCGCTGTCATTGCTATCCATCGTGCGAAACTGCGGCGGCGAAATACTAACCCCCCCCCCCCCCCCCCGCTTACAATTTCTGATTTTTGTTTTACCTCGGTGGAATCTTCTCCCAGCCCGTCGGCTATCTTCGAACCATTCACTTCATTGTTGTTGCTTCCATTGCCGTCGGCCCCTTGGACGACCATTCGAAAAAGGGCTTCTATTATTTGAGATCCGTAATGACGCAGGCGCGATGCTTGTGTTCGCTGGAAGCTTTGGCGTACCTCGAACCCCTCACCCCCTTCCCCCCCCCCCCCCCCAACCGTTTCGCAATAATGTCCCCCCTGCCTACACACATGGACGCCTTTTAACGAAACTCTGTCAACGACGCTCTTCAGGTCAGCGCAGCACACATTCGTACACAACGAACTGTGCGCACTCTCTCTCTCTGTATATATATATATATATATATATATATATATATATATATATATATATATATATATATATATATATATATAGAGAGAGAGAGAGAGAGAGAGAGAGAGAGAGAATAAAGTTTTCCAAACATTGATTCCGAAAGCCAGCCGAAGCAGGGTACCCCTCGTAACTGCGGCCACGGCGACGCCTTCCAGAGTCCCGACGCGACGATTCGTGCCGTAGACAACCCACGTTCGCTCTGTTTTAGGGAGGTCTGTTCTATTGCAAATAAAAATAGCTTCAATAACGCATTGCCGCACTGGCTCCTACGCCCAGCGGCTCACGCACGCAGTAAGTCCGCCAATATTGCACATTCGAAACAATTTTTTTGAAATTAGAAGCGAAGAAAACAAGCAAGCTGCACGCTTCAAGCTTTGGGCCGAAACTATACATGCTGTATAGAGAGTTTCATCTAATTTTATTCGGCACCTAAAAAGAAAGCGTGAACGTGAGTACACGGAACAAGAGAAAGGGCTGGCAAGGCACCCGAAGATAACGTCGGACTTCACGGCTGGTTGCAGCTCTGTGCCTGTACACCAAAAGGCTGCTTTTGACGACGCCATAGTCAACATGATTTGGACTGACAAGCAGCCCTTTCGTGTTGTCGAGACGGGTGGATTCAATCGATTCGTAATGGTAAATTTGACAATATTATAAGCCGCCATTCTTCAAAGTAACTGCTTTGTATTCTTTCATTCAGATCGTCATCACGGGCTACAATTGCCATCCTGGGATGAGCTAAGAGAAGCTCCTTCCCGGGAAATTATCAGCGCTGCAGACCAAAATATCATGTTCTTTTGCGGGAGCGGAGTACGTCTGTATCGCACAAGACGTGTGGACGTCGCAGTCTACGGAGGGCTTCCTGGCTGTCGAAGCAACGTTCGTGGACAGAGACTTCGCGGCTCACAGGTGCCTCTTCAGTTTCACTCGCTTGACGGGCAGCCACACGGATGCTCGGATCATCTCCGGGTATGACGCAACGTGGCTGCAGTTGAACATGGACGACAAGGTGACACATGTATATTCGTAAATTTCGCCTCCATTACCTGCTTTTATTTCACTTGCCAGGTTCTTCGCGTGTGACAGATAACACTTCATCTCCGATAAAAGCATTAGCATTTACCAGGTTGTGCACTGAAGCGGACAATGATGAAGACGTTTACGAGGACTTAACCAATGAGTTTTTCATTGACTTCTATCAGTTGGAGCAATTTCGATTTCGCTGTACGACCAACAGCCTGTATCTTGCCGTAAAGGGCGCCATTCGGCACGTGTGCGCTAATAAATAACATATTGGTTTCTCCTTGTGTGCATTCATAGGCCGTTCACTTGTTACTATGTTCATGAGCAAATGTTCGGGCCAAGCTTTGCCACATAATTCGCCATGTATGCATGGAGAAAGAATGTACGAATGTAATAATTGCAGTTTGGGAACTAAGGCTAGACAACTGTGCTTAAGACCGTTTCGGTGATTTAAAGCTTTATTAGGCAGCTATCCCAAGCTCATATTTAGGCGAATTTGTGAGCATGCTTCGCTTTTTCATTTTGGGGATTCGTGGTGCATTTGCTGCCATGGTGGAGGTCACAAACTCTGCTTCCCATCAAATAGTGGCTGCGGATCATTTTTCTGCCGCAGGCCAGGCACCATGAAATCGTGAGGCTCACAGCGCGTGAAAAGACAAGGACGAAAATATGGCTTAGTGTTAGTTCCAACAAATCATCCCTCGATATCCGTCTATTGCAATACGAAGGAAAATATCTCGCCTATGTATATTTCAAAAGCTTTATTACAAATATTCATATTTACGGGGCTCACTTCTTTTGCCAACACATCAGAGTCCGCGCCGTCTTTTTAATGATCAGTCTTCAGTGTTTTCACTGCTCAACTAAATACTTCAATGACCCCTTCTTCCTGATGGGTGTTCAGGAATGCAATAGCTTATCGGAGCACGTAGTAATCGAACGTAACACTCGCAACTTTCAGCTTATATTAACAAACAGTTTGACTATTGACGTGTAAGCTATTAGGATGCATTTGCCTTTGGGGTGTTTTTTACTGTGAGTGTATTGGTTGTGTGCAACCATTCTGCTTGAATACCATTGTATTCTACCCCTTGTGTCCAGCTCAATAGCGTGACTGTTTTTTTTTTGTCTACTGAGTTTGCAACTGCAATTTCTGCGTCCCTTTTGCCTATGTATGCTCCTAACATATATAAACACCCCAATAGAAGCCTTCGAGGGACAATAAATGGTGATGATGAGGACTGCCACATGCGCAGGTTGCCTCATCCAGACTGCGTACGACCGGCTCCAGAGGCGATCGTAGCGACCGCTGCGCGCCGCGTATGTTCGTCTTCGGCAAATTCCTTTTGAAAGTGCGTGTTTGCATCCGCAAACGGTAGTTCTCCAATCGGCGCCGCTTGGTCTACAGTGGACACCTGCCACCTCGTCAGGAAAAAAATCTAGGGGGCCGCCTACCTGAGCCAACTCGCCCAAAAAGAAGTATTGAAGAATCGGGGAAAGTCGAGGTCGACCTCAAAACGGCTCAAGTGGCTACTCTGATCATTTGCTGTTTAACTCTAGGGGTGATGAGTGCTGGCTAGAAGGGGGGGGGGGGGACGGGGGGCCGCTTCGCGTGCACCTTTTTTTACAATCCGGCCGAAGCTGAGCGTGGGCGCACGCACCCTGTCTAGGAGGGAATCTGCGGTGGATGGAAGCAGAACCCCCCGTGAAGCCTGAAGGTTTAGTGCGGGCTGTCTTTTCACGCGCCTAATTTGTTCTAAAACGAGAGGCAGCCCGAATCGGAATTCGCTGGCTGCTTCTGACTCCAGCCAAGCCAGCATTTTGGCAGAAAGAGTCCGACGTCATCGATTGAGATGTGCGAATGTGTTCTTGTGCGTCCCTAACACAATTTTTGTTAATGTAGTTAGCCAGCGATTGTTTACAGCCGTTTACACGATCCGCGAGACGACGAACCTTCATTCTTATAGCGTTCCAGGTAATTGCTGTTGCATTCATTGCTTCGCCTTTAAGGCAACAGTGCGACTTTTTTTAAAAAATCTCACTCCCTCAAATCCAATTCGTCAGTACACTGCGATCTCATGCGGCTATGACATTGTAGTCATAACGATCAGATAAATATCTTAAAATCTCTGACTTAAGAGTTCGGCAAAAGGCTCATAATGCTACGTTTAAGTTAAGGCATTTCAATATGTAGTGTCAGGTGTTCTGTGTTTTGCAGAGGAATATATGTAGCCGTAGACTCTGTTATACGTGCCGTCTCTATTTAACTTTACCTGTCGCATGGTGGCACCAGGCACAAGAGCAGCATGACAATAGTTGCTAAAGAACAACTCACCAACCTGTATCTGCAGCAAAAGCCTCAGCGTAAGCCTAGTTTTTGTCTCTTTTTTCGTAGAGCTTCAAGCATTGCACGGGTGCCGGAAGTGAAGGACGCCGTGCCAACTCAAGCTAGGGTCAATTGATAGAGCGCTGCAGCCGGTGTTTCCACAGTCATCCGTCACCCACGCCCGAGTGGTTGGGGAACAGAAATGTTGCCACTAATGCCTGCTTGTTCAGATGACTCGCGGGAAAAGTCTACGACAGCTTCTCACGGCGAAGTGTTGGTGGTTTCCTCCTTTGCTTTGTCATTGCTTCTATTTATTGCGCTCTTGACCTGGTTGGTATCTGCAAAATGCCAATACCTGCATTGTCTTGCAGGAATTTTGTCGTTCTTGTGCCCCTCCTGTCACCTGTAGATTTATCGATACATTCGCAAAAGGTCATTTGTCGTAGATTTAAAACACGAGTGGCTTAGGCGTCCATTGTTCAAAGTCACGCGGTGCGTTGCTGCGCCGTACCTGTAGCAGAAGTAAGCATTGCGATTTCTTTACGCACATTTATTTTCCTTCAACCATGGACTTATAGAAGAGTTATTTACAAGGGGGTTTACTTATAATAAGATGTGTTACTACGCCACGAAAAGTAGCGTGGAACAGTTTGTTTCGTTTTGTTCTCTGTACCCACCAAGAATCGTCTTAGCTGTGTATATTAGGGATTAACTCGTGAAGTTTAAGCGACTTATTTTTGGACCTTGAAAAGAATGAGAAATATTCGAATTTATGCACTTCGGGCATGTGTTGAGACGTTAGAAAGCCGAATCATCGGAAAACGTATTGTGCAGATTGACACAAGCCGTTGTAAGTACCCTACTAATTAGGAGGCACGCCATATCGGCAACTCATGAGCGATGTTAATCACCTTCAGTTCCTTAACGTGCAACTAATGCACGGTACACATTTCTTTGCATTTAACACCCACCAAGAAGCGTCCGCGGGATTTTATACAGCGCACTCATGTTTAGCATCACAACGCTATAGCCACTCTCCAGTAGAGTGGCTATACCCTCACCCTCCAGCAGCATGGTTCAAGTGCTCCGATGGCTTCTTGGTCTTTTTGCACATAACAGAGAAGTGAACATTCCAAGAGCATTAGTTGAAGTGAGGAACCACGAAACGCGATCCGACAGCGAAATTTGAGGAAGAATGGAGAATGGGCAAGTGTAAAGGTGAAAAAAATATGCTCGAAATAAATCTTAGGCGATCCAAACAAGTGTGGGAACTTCAATAATGCGAATTTTGAGTTACTGAGGTACTATAATTTGCGCATGAAACACGTGTGGCTTCTTCGCCTGTAGCTATTTACAATACAAGGCAGCGTGGGCTTGTGCTTCTGCTTTATTGACGTTGCTCTTTTACCTATAGCGGTGGAACTTTTTTTTCAATCAGGAGTGAGGAAGTCTACTTATAAGCGACGCCGCCTTTCTATTTCACCTATCTATCAACACACGAACGCTCGCGACCATATATTCTATATTTGCTGTTGCGGCGAAGACGAAAGATATGCCAATTTCTAGACCACCGTGAGAGAAAAATTCAAAATGTTTTAAATGCGTAAGTACTCCTGTGCCCATTCGATGATGAAACCCCTCCGTCTGTCCATAACGTAAAAAAATTGCTTTAAAGAAATCAATGTATCAAACAAAATAAATTAAAAAACCAAGCATTTTGTCAGAGGGCCGTTTTGTACCCAGAACTCCGCGCTGAGAAGCCCAGTGTTGTACCTTATGGGCTATGCCCCCAACGCTCGCAGAAGGTGAAATACAAGCCCATGCTTGTGTTTTCATATTTTCTCTTTCTTTTTCGGACAAATTGTCAGGGAACAACAGCTTCCATGAAGAATTTTTTCAAACATTTGTTGATAGTTATTTCTTTATTTGTTGATTGTTATTTTTCCCGAAATATTTTTCGACAGAAATATTTCATCCACTGACTTTTCGTGGCATATGAAAGTGTCTAAAAGTTTTAGAAGGAAAACGCATATTATGGACCACCAATATTGATACAATAGGCGTGGTATGACTCATGCAAAGATAACTAACTCTTGTTCAACCTCCAAGCTACTTATATCTGCACAATATTTGGCAAACATTACTACATACATTGCCTGAGATAGTTGTATGTGTTTCATTCTAATTTTCTTTTTACAGTTGCTGAGCACTCAAATTACATCTGCAAACTACGCATCACTGAGATATACCGCATACGTCTCTCACCTAGCCTGCACAATATCGCTCATTAAGTACCTCTTACCAACAGTGAATACAGTGTGATTTCCAGTCACAAACATGTTTTCATCGCTTATTTTGGTCTTGATTCTTGAATTGTATTGATGTGCAATATGAAACCAGATCCATCTTTGAGCCTTTAGAAATGAAGACGTCAAAAGAGCCTATTTCAGTTCCCTCACTCAGCCTTAATATAGTTTCTCGCTGAGGCAGGTGACGCTGCAACTACACAAAATAAACATAAAAATTTAAAAGTGGCACAAAGCCTACCACCTGTCCATTTCGCTTATTTATCAGCAATACGAGTAGACATGACATTTATTAAAACGTACAGATAAAGTCAAGTACACCAATTTTCAAGCAACACTGGCTCGTGTAATTTATTTGCCACATCTCCTTTTTCCGACGCCCTTTATTGTCGCATTTGTCACTTCTGACGTTTTCGTGGAAATTGGGGGCGGCGGCAGGTGCCCTCGTTTTCTCGGTCGTTTACCGAAAAGCCAATTCTGTGGCCCCTCCGTTTCCAAAAGAAGACTGTAATGAAACTCTTCCTAGACATACCTAGACAATGCAATCAACCCAGGCTGCCCGAGCATTCTTGTATACGACACGGGCTAACTAACACACTGAGCGCCATTATTTGTACGCGAGCCTTTTATGCCATTTTCTTGCATTTCACTAGCTTGTCATCACACATTACCAACACAGTTCCCTTGCGAATTTGGCACAAAAGTGCACGATTGCTCAAAATTTTGTACTTCATCGCCCAGCAACAGTTGTGTAGAGTCCATTACTTGCTACGTCAAGGGGAAACCAAGGGCATTCCAACTTTGCAAACTCCTATGGCGACTCTGTTATCAGCCCCACCGCTAGTGTCACTATACTGTTTTACCATTTTTGTCCGCAGTTTGCCTTCATGCATGACATTCACACTGTTCTGTTTGCTTCGACAAACAATCTATTTTTACCGGCAGAACTGTACGTTCACAGAAGCCATATGTTTCCTCTTCTGAGTACCTTTTGTCTCCTGGCGTTCATTTCATTTAGGTACTCAGCAATTTCCAAATAAGTTACCATTTCATTTTTCCTGACAATAGTGGTGTGCATCAATGAAAAGGACTAGTTCAAATAAGCTTCCACAAGTCTGTGCTTGTGTTTTCGTATTTTTTTTTCTTTTTTTCTGGCAGAGTGGCTCGTCACACGTTTCGCACTTTTGTGAATAATGTTGCCGTCGGTGTAATGGCTCTTCGCCGATGCATGTAATAGCCACCGGAAATAAACGTCCTTATTCGGTAGCAGGCGTTTCTAGTAATTTTTATGATGCCATTAAGTTTGGATGTCCGCATGGTGTGCAGTCCTCAACGGTATAAACACGACAGCCAGAGCGCATGACTGCTGGCACTTTTCGCGCTGCGTCTGGGCACTGGGGACACCGAGCTCATTCGTTGTGCTATACGATAAGTGCGAGAGAGCGTGTCACGCATTCCGGCTGCTTATGGTCATCCAGTGATTACCCATTACTCATCGCTGCCGCATAAAATGCCGACTATATGTCCGGTACAATTATTGCGTTTCAATCCCTCAGCCGTTTACGCATGAAGAAAAAAAAAGAACACATCAAGGCATGCATCAGTTAAAGCAGCATTTCAGGCGCCTGTACCATTCCGTTGTATTGGTACACATTAACGAAAAGGTAGCACATGGAGTCGTAAAAGTAAGTATGCTAATCTAGTGAACTGATTATCGCCGACAAATATTGGAACGCGAAGAAGCGTGAGGTAAAGCGCTACTAAAATGATTTCGTAATGCCTCTGCTTGTTCAAGATAAATTCATCTAATCGTTTATGGCATATATACGGTTTAGGAGCATAGTGCCCTGTGGTAAACTGGAATAACATTTAACAGTTGTCTTTCGTTTTTGTAGCAATATTTCCGACACCTTAATTAGTGCAATAAAGTTAGTGTAACTCTTTATCGACAGGTATAGCTGCACGATAATCACAACAAAGAGTTGTTTCTTGCCGAATTTCAATAATGCTTACGAAGTATTTGTGTTAAGGTTTCCTGCGAACACTCAACTGCAGGCAGCAAGTATCATTTGTTCGCTAGAGTAGAAACAGAGGAGGACGAAGAAGAAATTTCACGCGACTCGCTAACTTTTGAGAGTACAGTCAGAGGACACAGACCGATGCAAGACATCCGGCGGCAGTCTAGTGTTTCGCACATGTGACGTAAAACAAATTAATGTACACTTGTACTTTACATATGACTAGAGTTTCCTGTGCAATTTCCCAACAAAACCATATGTGGCTTTGGGTGAAACCCTCAGTTTCTTGTATGACGTCGCATCCCTATGGACGAAAAGGCTTCCGCAAAATATTTTTTCGTTTCCTTGATTATGCCTATTCTCGATGTGTTTCGCGTATTTAAATAGCAATGGAAATAGAGACAGAGAGAGCAATTAATATGGCTGCCTCTAAAGCGTAGAGAACTTGAGCGATGTTACGAAGTAAACAAAAGAAGTATTTATTTAAACAGTACGCTCATGATGCCACATGTAGGACGAAACTTATTGTGCGGGAATCTATAAAATACAGTTTGTGCTCCAATACACTTATGATAGTTTGGAATTACTAGTATCCAACTTGTATTATAGCTCACAAGTCTTCTTGCGAATTGAGGAAGTACTCGCCATGAATAACGAAACACTCTTTTCGGCTTTCGTGAACTAAGTATATGTAGCAGTGGGCTCGTAAGAAAACGATCACATAGAGTGAACAAGCAAGCATAGATGCAATAGAGCGGATCGTCTACTTACCGCCAGATACAATGCTTCAATATTGAACAGACTCTGACGCTACGCCTATCGTGCAAGAATGATTGACGTACTCTTCACAACGGTTCCTTAGGTGACAATGCGCTTCAAATCGCGTGTTCCACCACGGTACTGTTTTGGCTATCACGATGATGCCTCTTTTGTTCTGGGTTCCTGCATGTTAGATTAACGGACTGCTGGAGTTATAACCAATGGAGAAAGAGTAAATAATGGAGTGTTTGGAGAGCTGGAACAGATACCTGAGCTACATCGAAAGAAAAAGCCGGGGATACGAAGAACGATTTGCTCATGTCATCACTTCTTTTTTCAGGGACTCTATCTTTACTGTGGTGCACACCAAACAGAAAGCATTTTTTTAAACACCAATAAGGGCGAACATTTTCATCTTGGTGGGCTCAAGGTGGAGGCTTCCGCGAACTAGTCGAATATCTGCTTAGTTTTCGCTTACACGAAATAAGACAGTGCAAATCTGTGTTGCTCTTGTGTGCGCAGTACACGTAGCAAGTTTCAAATGAATAGGCTGCATAGTGCGATTTGAGAAATAAGCTGCTGTTTGTCAGACCCTCGCATTTCGTAAACTTTGGCCTTACACGCAGGTACATATAACCAACTCCACAAAAAAGAGAGAAAAAAATGCATTTTTGTTGGAGTGTATTTGCCAATTTGTGCATTGCAGTGTGTCGTCTTACATATTTTTTTATTTAACACATTTATAACGTACATGCGTAATTAGCTTTCTTGTTTTCTTTCTCATTAAATTGTGCCATTACATATGTTCATGGTATATAGGCTATATATGCATTATATTTAACTTGTGTTCATTCTTTATTCGTTCATTATGTTTGCCACTCATCTTACTGGGATTCAATTGACTGGAACAGAATATGTAACGCTTCACCTGCTGCTCTGTCACTGACTGAAAAAAAAAAAAATAGGGTTGCGGACCACGCCAAGCCACAGAAATGCTTTCTTATCGTGGTCCTCAACATTTTGGTGTTGAAATAAAGCCAACTGAAATTGCAACTAAAAGTGCGTTCTTGGAAAAATTGTAATTGTATGTGAAATACGTATACTTGTTATTGCCTGTTCCTTGCGTGTTTCTTTCGACACTTATGCAAGGATGTGGCAAGTATTCGCTGTAATAATGTGGTTACCCACATTTATTTATTTATTGTTCATTTACTATATCTATTCATACATACCCTCGGTGCTCTGTATGAGAAGGATAAACAGACAACATAGAATTGGTAATGTAAACCTTCCAATTAAATATTTTCACGTGATTCTCAACAGATGCAATAGCAAATAGCAGCGTTCTAGTTGCGTAGTATTAGCTAATGTTAAAAAAATAAAATGAATGTGGCGAGTCAATCCCAAAAATTCACAAAAGTTAGGATAATTTTGTTAAAGAATTACGTCTAAAGGTAATAGATACAACCTCTGTAGGAAGGCAGCTCCATTCAAGGTTTGAGCGAGACAATATAATTCAGAAGTGCTTCTTAACTTTAGGGAAACGCTTGACCTTATTTAAATGATGCCTGTCGTGATCGCACCAAAGCGAATGCAATGAGCCTCCTAGGTGCCTTCAAACTAGACCTAATTTATGTGATGTCCTGCGCGGACTTCAAATTAGGATGAATCGGCTGCTACGGGTTAAGAAAGGTTTAGTGTGACAGCACTCCCTGCCTACTTGATTAAGGTGATCATTGTATTCTGATATATGTGACAGTGCAAATATCGGTTCTGCTTGGTTTCTAAACTTCAGTTAACGTCGAGACTTTACGGTGGGAAGTAAGATATGAAAGTTAGTTCTTCTTGCAGTGATACTTGCTGTTGGATCATCGTTTGAACAGGTGAAACAAAAAGATTGGCTTTGGAGAAGTATCATTTACGTGGTAAGGTTAGCCGCACTTGGTTTATACAGAAGATTAGTATTTTTTCAATGGTATTAGCACTTCGCACATTATCAATTTGATAGGCGATCTTTGATTTTACAGGTTGAAGTACGAATAAGCGGAAATTTGATAAGCATCATCAATATTCTGATCAGTATGGGTTGTACAACTGGGATTAGCTTTATCTGGAACAATAAACACTTTTATGCAGATAAAGCATATCAGTGTAGCTGAGTAAGTAAATTGGATAATTAGTATTCCGGGGACTACGCAAAAAATTACACTTCTAAATACTTAGTCGTATGAGGCATTCATTACTAGTCATGTCATTAGGGCCGGATAAGAAACTTGTAATATTTTCCTAATATTTCTCGTATATCTATTGCAATCTCTTGCGAGCAGATTATTGCTAATGACATTCTTCAAAGCGACGTTGATAGTATATATGAAAGTTAAAAGGTAATTCCGTGGTCCTATGCAATGTGGAACCTATGTAGGCGCAGTTTTTTCGCTGTTTGCATTGACTGACATTAATTAACGATGATGCTGACATCTAATGTTTATATTCTTCAACGTCTAGTCCAATATGAGAGTGGCAAGTTTAAGTTAAACGTTACCTTGCGGGCACCACTGATATTTCTCTGCGTAGTTCAGAGAACACACAGGCAGACGTGTTTGCTTGAGGCATTGTTCTGTGCCATTATTCATAATGTCTGAGAGCGTTCAGCATTGTCATCGCCTCCTCTACTACATCACATTGTGGCAGAAGTGTTGAACTTTAAATATATTGTGGAGCTGCACTTGCAACAAACACAATCGGTTTATGAGGTACACCGTTAGTTGCTGTGCTTCGCTCAAGTAGAAATGTGGCTACCATGCCCGTTATTGAACCCACGACCTCGAGCAATGTCAGAGCCGCAATATCACCGCGGTGGACAAAGAAATGTTGATTTGACGTGCGACCGCTCTCATAGTGTCGCCTAAACACTACAGTGATTTCGTATGGATTTGCCTCGGTACGTGTTAAGTCAGTTGTCCTCTTGACAAATTCACATGGTGTCTATTTTTTAAGAATTGCAGAAACGCACAGTACTGCCAGATTAGCCCTGCCCAAGTCTTCAAGGTGGAGGAAAGTACAAAAAAGGGAAAAACTTGGCATCCATCCGAATTGTAGAACGAAGCTACAAAAGAAACCCGTATGGGTTTCTCGGAAAGAAAGCGTCGACGTTGAAGAAAAATTTGCTGTGGACCAGGACGTTAGCAGAACGATAAGTTCTGCTGTTCCTGCAATGCTTTAAGGACGCTCACGAATAAGTACAGCTGTAAAGAGCCTTATGTGGCGACGCGCAGCCAACCCCAGATAGCATTTTTACAAGCTACGTGAAGAAACAGTACACACGAGTTTCTTGCATTGCATTTCGTCTGCGCCGAGCTGCTTCCATGTATATAGACATAATGAACCACCCCTTCCTACACCACGGCGGCGTGCAAGACAACAGCAGCTGAAAAATGAAAGGAAGTGGCAAAAACGTTTAGCTTGAAAAAGGGACAAGGATAGAACTCTGAGGCTCACCAGTCCTCTAGCAGGATGAAATTAGAGCTATGGTATTCATCAGCAGTAAATTATGCGTGAGTAATCAAACAACACTCTATCCACCCTGAACATTTAAGTCTAGGTTTAGTGATCAAACCTATGAAAGATACGTTTATGGCTTGCATTTTCGCATGCTCTTCAGAAAATAAAAGATGCGCCATCAAGAATAGAATATTTGTCTAAAGGGCGGTGCAGCTAATGAGTGAAACAGAGTTGTGTGTTGCAACCAAATGATTTTAAAAATTGTGCTGTTCCAAAAGGTGAAAGAAATTCGAGTAAGAATGTTAGCTGGTGGAGACAACGCTTTGCTTCAAGTAGTTTACAACAGGTTTGAGTGACTGAAATGGGTGTCTGTTAGCAGGGAATAATTTCTCGACACATTTATAGTATAGAACAATCTTCGCCACCTTCCGTTCTTTAACAGAGTATGTGTAGTGATATACTGCTGAAATCTTTTGGATAAGATTATCGATCTGATAGCACAGTTTTTTTTAAGTAAAGTGATCAAATCAGAAGCTTCAAACAAGTGATTTTTCATTTAGTCGATCAGATGAGTTACACCAAGCGCATCCACAATAAAACGGCATGATGATCGTTATGAAGAGGTATTACGGGTAACTGTGAGTAATGGGGCGTTTCAAATACCATAAAAACGAGTAATAAAAATATTTTTCAACATAAGTGCATAACGTTCAGATGAAATGACAAGAACAAACAAGTGATTAGGCGAAATAAAATGCATATATTGTTGGTTTTTGACGCAGTACAATCTACCAGCGTTCATCTTTGCCACGGTAGGGAAGTTGTCAGTGAAAGAAATAGTTCTTAGCGTTTTTCAGGCCGTGTAGATATCCATGAAGCACAGACTCATGTGCTATCCGCTATGAAAAACTAAATGCGAGTTTATCGCGATAGTAATGCGATTTATTTTTAGGTGGATAAGCTCCTAATATGAGTGGTGTACCATGGCACAACAACGTAAGAAATAGTTGGGCGGCTTATAATGCATGACATTATTAGCCAATATGCTCCAGCAGCTAACATGCTGAAATTAGATTGAACGGAAAGACATTAAAAACACCAATGATATGACTTTGTGCTCTGGTAATGCGCCTAAATTAGCCTTTCTACAGTCGTAAATATTTTCCTGTTTCATGGCAAACTTCGGAATTGGTGCATTAATGTCAAACATGTGTTAGAATATCACTTTTGCCTGGCGAATACGTAATAAATGAAGCTAATTAAGGTTGATTTACCTAATCATGCGTGTTGGAAGAATTAAAAGCTATTCTCACTGGTATGAGCTGAGCAAGTTAAAATATCTAGTGGCAACAGAAATATAAGAATTCATTCGACAGAGGTAAATATTGCGATAAACAAGGTGCATATTGCACGATATGTTTGGAAGGTGAAAGACATCAAACGACTGGAGGAATCTTGAGAGAAGCTGGGTGCTAACCTTCATGATGGTGTGATGTAATTACTGTAGGAATAATACAGTTGAAAACAGTATACGCTAACGTGTTGTAATCATAGTACCCGCTTCTCTGTAAGCACCTTCAAAATATAAGAAAATATTCTCCTAAAATGCTGTATATTCATATTGCTGGGGAGAAACGGTCCTGTAGGCGATCCATAATATTTATGTTTGATCAGTCGGGTTGTTTCTTGCACTCTACCTGCATCCAATGCTCATATATGCGTGTCGGCCTTCGGCGTCTTTATTATTATTACTATTATTTAAAATACCTTACAGGCCCATATAAGGGCATTGGGCAAGGGGGGACACAAAGTAAGTGTTTCAACAGGAGTAAACAATATGAACATCAATACAGGCTTTCACAAGGTAGCTAAAACAGTATAGGAGTAAACAATATAAATATCAATACAGGCATTCACAAGATAAGTACAGCGAAGTTCAATAAATGTTTGTGTAGGTTAAGGTTTAGAGAGCGTAAACACAGTAATATACTCATGCACATAAAAATACAAATGTGAGAAACAGGGAAGGAATTGAGATTGACGTCGGCCCAGTTCACGGAATAGCACGGGGAAATGTTCTGAACGACATTGTCAAGAACTGCATTGTTAGGTTTGTAATTACACACTATTATTAAGCATTGTTAGTAGTACAGTAGCATAAAACCTCTATTTCATGAAAGCTAGCAGCTTGAACAACTTTACTGAGTGGGTTATTTGTTCTTCAGAACAAGCAGAAAGTAAGTGATCGCCACTTTGTTGTCCATGGAACGCCGCATATAAAATTTAGTAGTAGCCTGCAGATACAGAGATTGTTCACACATTAGTGGTCTTTACACTATCAATCGAGTCAGAAAAGCAACTATAAAAGTGGAATAAAAATACTTCTATTTCTGAGTTTTTTAGAAATTTAATTCACGGAACAACAGATGGTCAGGTGTACACTACACTACAAACAGGAATTTACGCCAGTTGATGTTCCCCTTTCTTTCAGTGCAACCATGCATTTTTTTTTCTTTTCACATAACTTCAAATGTATTGCTTTACGTTTCCATGAAGAGTAATACTTTCAGAGCTCGAGCACTAGCGTTTATTCGGTGAAAAAAAAACGCACTTACTCATTGGTAATGTTTTCCGTATTCTGTGGTACATTACAACTGCTGGCTTTCTTGCAGTAAGAAGGAATGGGATGCATGACGGACATTCTTAGGCGGAATGAGGAACATGCAATTCAAATTTTCAAAGTCTCGCTCTATTTCTGCAAAACTAGTGCACGCAATTTCATGCAGATCTCAACAATAGTCACTCATTGTACTTCAACCGGGACAACCATTTTGATTCATGCATGTGTGTCTTTGATCCAGCATCTTTCATCTCTACGACCGCCATCGTATCGATTATCGTGATGTCAGGAAAATATTATAATATGCGTGGCGTAAATATTGAGGATGCTGCAGTGTAAAGGAATCATCACTGGCTGGGCCTATTGAATATTTCTTTCGGCGTTAGAGCAGGATTAATTTGCCATCTCTTCAGTGAAGGTACGTGATATGGTAATTTGTAATTATCAAGAACTTCTGCTGTTAATTTCGCACAGGATGTCACGGCACATTCTAAACACCGCATTTGCCGCTGCTTGCTTACAATGCACGATTTGCAGAAATCAAGTCTTTATAGTTTCTTCTTGAATAATCAATATTTTAGAAACCGGAAAAGTATTTGTTTTTTTTTTACTCAACTGAAAAATACAAAAGTCCAACCTAGCATTTAAACAGATTACTCAGCGAACTGTACACTAAACTAAATTCGAATAAGGGGCCACATGGCACGCTGATAACATTCTTCCGTGTTTCTTTTATTGTACTGCAATTTGCACTTTTTTTTCGTTGCATTCTTTACTTGTCTAAGCACCTTACCTATTATTCGCCTGTTTTTCAGTTTCAGTATGCTCACAAGAACACACCTACGAAGAGATGTACCAGCACTTAAAGTTATCAGATTATCATTTCAAAGAACAGAAAAACGCCTACGCTACAAAACGCCTTCCTTCATTTGCGTGTCCCACGCAACGTTCAATTAACGAGCAGCGGAATGCAGACGAGATACTGAACTACAGTAATTGCGTGCTCTCTAATATAAGGACCAACAAGGAATTGAGAAACGTAATCTTGCAAGGCATCCCACATACGTGAACCGTGCATTGCTCAAGTGATCGTACTGCCATCATGTTAGCGTAGGAGCGCGAAGTGTTGCCTTTCCCGTTGAATGGGGGGAACAAAAATTCGGCATTACACCAGTATACTCGAGAAAAGGGAGCAGAGCAAATATGGAATTGCTCAAATTGTTTTTATTACTGTCTTGACATCATAGGCACTTTCCCTTAACTGTCTTTCAAGAGACAACATTCTAAATAATTTGTGGAAAATCCGGGAAACCAACTTCTCCACCAGCTATCCCATTCTTACAACGACTACGAATTCACAGGAGAATTCTTATGGCAAACATAGACCAATAATTATTCTGTTGCTGGTTGTGTGGTAGCTTTCGCGAGTCACAATTTCACGAACGCGCACGTGCACCTAACAGAAAATTACAAATTAATTGTGACTTTTAGAGTCGTGTCCCGAAAATGACAAACTAAATTTATTTGTGGCTACCATAACGTAAAAAACGAGGCCTAACATATTAGTTCCGGCTTTCTAAGGCATTTATGGAAACATTGTTCTTCGAACGCGTGTATTATTGTACAACAATGCCGTGTTTGCCCACTGTAGACTATAAACAAAAATAAACCTACCTGGGAGTTTTTAACAAGTGATGTGCCCTAAAACCTTGCCATCCTTGAGTATTTATTCCGATGTACGGGAGAAAGAAGAATGATAGGTGTAACGTTTAGGGATAAGAAAAGAGCAGATTGGGTGAGGGAACAAACGCGAGTCAATGACATCTTAGTTGAAATCAAGAAAAAGAAATGGGCATGGGCAGGACATGTAATGAGGAGGGAATATAACCGATGGTCATTAAGGGTTACGGACTGGATTCCAAGGGAAGGGAAGCGTAGCAGGGGACGGCAGAAAGTTAGGTGGGCGGATGAGATCAAGAAATTTGCAGGGACGGCATGGCCACATTTAGTACATGACCGGGGTTGTTGGAGAAATATGGGAGAGGCCTTTGCCCTGCAGTGGGCGTAACCAGGCTGATGATGATGATGACCGGAGAAATACAGCGGCATTCCCTCATTGTACTGCATGGGCTAGCTGCGGCAGGATTAGGGCCGCATGACGCGCTTTTACTTCTTTTGCAAATCTCGTTCTCTTGTGAGAACTCCGCACAGGGAGTTTTATAAAACTCTTCCCGCCAAAACAACTTGGTCAGGTGACGCTTCCCGTGAAGCTGTGCGCCGCGCCGGCAACAGGTCGCGTCTGGCAAAGTCGACAGTGCTAATGGCTCACGGTTTGTTTACGTCTGTGAAGTGGCATTCCGTAAGAGCATTTTGTCAATTTGTTTCCAATATTTAATTCCTTCTAGAAAGTGTGACAGGCGTGCCTGAAGCTCGCTGTATATCAGCTTCAAGTGCGTTAGCTTTGATCACTTTGCTGACAAAGATGAATGCAAGAATGTTTTCAAGTGCGGAAAACGGCTTAGGTAAACCTCGAAACTAGAGATGTGGACTCAGCTTTCGTGTTCTGTGATCTTGGCTTGTCGTATTTAGTATGTGAAGTACGACTTTTATGTCCTTTTGAGTTTGTGCCGACAATGTCCTGTGCAATGTTTGAAAAGACCATGTAAGAATGGCTACAGCAGCCACTGTTCGAGCGACGACGTCTGTGCTAGTCGAACATGAATGGCATATTCCAAGTTCGGTGCGATGCCGTGCTGCAAGTGAGAAAGACCGGAATGCAATCAACTGTGTTATGTATCCGCGCACGGATATCCACACCCGAGGAAAACGGTTCGACATTAGTATGTGTACTGTAATAAAGCTTCTTATTGAGCTATGTGAATCAAAGTTTTATCGCGCACTTCTGTTTTCATCACGTCGCTGTTTCCGATATTGCATTAGCATTATGTTCTATGGCACACACTGATTTTGAAGCATGCCTCCTGGCTTCGACTCTAAGGATTCGTTTGAAAAATCAAAGATGCAGCTCCTTTTCACAAGCGAGAGACATTGCTTGGACGCTGAGCAAGTAGTGCGCCCAAGCAAGTGAATGACCACGCACTTTTCGCGGTTACGTCGTCTGCTGCCGGTCATCCTCACACGTAATAAATCTTTCCTATGCTACCAATGTTCCGAACAAAGTTAATTTTTCAATAAAGCACACGCACTTGCATTTTTTTGTTAAGTGTAACTAATGCACTACTTTTTGGCCGCGAACGCCCGCAATGCACGATGTCGCTTCTGCACTTACAGAACGGCATTCTAATGTTTAAAAATTATGCAATTAACGTTTTTTTCTCACTGTTCAGAATAAGCATCTTACGGTCGTTTAAGGTCTTCTGTTAATTTGAGAAAGCTAGATCTCGTATGAGCGAGCACATGTGTCGTAATTCTAAAAAGAGCAGAGCTGTTCGCAAGGAGGTTTCGAGGCACACAGCATAGTGGCTATATATACTGGCAGCGTTACTCCTTGTGTGTCGCGTGTGCGTTGGATGTCTTTCAAACTTCTGCGTTGGGCGTTTGTAAAACGTTTATGTCTGTCATGATTTATGCGTTCTTATTGATTTGTCTCGTTGAATTAGACGTGGTCTTGTGCGTATATGTCATAATTTTACCAGTAGCCTATGTATATAAAGATCTTCACGCAAATTGGCGCAATATCTCTTTTTATACTCCCGTTGGACCAAGAAAAACTCCGTCCAGTGCAAAGTAAAAAACTAGGAAAAGTCAGAAATAAAACTCCCATGTTACAGGCCCAAAAGTTTCGCTCACACGGAGTAAAAATCCTTCTTCGTTCATACGGAATTTAATAAATTCCCAACCAGGGGTTCGTCATAGGACAAGTACTGAACTCCCACCAGAGGGTTATTTCTCTCTAATGCATGCGTATACGTACATATGCGTCTATGCAAAGGTGCGTGCCGAACGGCATAGCAGCTATACTTCCACTATTGTCACGTGGTAGTGACTGTAAAGAACGCAGTAGCAAAAATAAATTACGAAACTAAATTTTTATTGGGCGAACTTGTGCGCTCGAAAGTAAGTTACACCTAAAGCACAGCAATAGGAGTGAACACAGTCAGCGATCGTCCGAAATCTTATCAGCGGGCCGAGCGCGTCGGCTTTCATACATGGGTCGTCGCATGTTCCAGGGCCACTGCTGGGACCCGTGTGTGTTCCACAAAGATCCACAGCATTCGCGTCGTGCATACATACAATCAGATTATACAAGGTACGGTGACAACAGACAGCGGATAGAACCATCGATCACTTTGGAGAAACTTCCGATACATGCAGGCGCGTCCTGCGCTGTGCGATAACATTTGTTAGGCGGTGAAACGTGGTCAGCCGATAAAGATATACTGGTACACGTGTCAATAACCCCCTGTTTAAAAGCATTGTCCCGATGCTACAAGCATAACAAAGCGAAACCCAAAAGGACCCTTAATAAATGAATGTAACAAAACAACGAAAAGAAAGTAAAAAAAAATCGAAGGTTCAGCTACGCAAAGTCCCAACGTTCATTAGTGCTGGTAGAACGGCTTGAGTCGCTCGACGGGGACTATTTCAGACCGTGAGCGGCGCCACTCTGATAGCGAAATGCCGTCTCGTACGACCTCATAGTCGTGTGCGCCAGTGCGTCGGATGATCTTGTAGGGTCCAAAATAGCGTCGCAAAAGCTTCTCGCTAAGTGCTCGTCAGCGAATTGGGGTCCGAACCAAAACACGGTCGCGGGGGTGGTACTCGACGTAGCTTCGTCGAAGGTTGTAGTGTCGCCTGTCAGTCTTCTGCTGGTTCTTGATTCGTAGGCGGGTGAGCTGTCGGGCTTCTTTGACGTGCTGGAGATAGGTGGCGACGTCACGATTCTCTTCGTCGGTAGCATTTGGGCTACAGCAAAATTTTGCTGTAGCCGAAACAATGGCGATGCATTCCTTTTCTCTCGTAGAATAATTGCCTTCTGCTTTAGGCAGTGACAGGCTAGCGTAAGCTATCACCCGTTCAAGTCCTCTCTGTCTTTTCTCTCTGGACTAGGACAGCACCGAGGCCTAGGCTACTGGCGTCAGTGTGGTTTTCTGTATCGAGGTACTCGTAGAAGTGCACGAGTACCGGCGGCGACTGCATTTGTCGTTTGAGTTCTTGAAATGCATAGGCCTCGGGCGTTTACCGCTTGAACTCAACATGACATTAAGTTAGATATCTCAGCGGCTCAACGATGCGTGAAGAGTCCCCGACAAAGCTCCTGTAGCAGGCAGACATGCTAAGGCATCTACGCACTGCCTTCTTGTCGATGGGCTGAGGGAACTTTGCGATGGCAGCTGCCTTTTGCGGTTCGGGGTGGACACCAGATTTTCTAGTTAAGTGGCCAAGGAACAGAAGCTCATCATAAGCGAAGCGGCATTTTTCCGGCTTCAGAGTGAACCCCGTTGACTTGATGGCTTCTAGTACTTTCGCAAGCCGCCTAACGTGATCGTCGAAATTTGCAACGAAGAAGAAGACGTCCTCCAAATAAACACCTTCCACAAAGATACACAGCATTCGCATCGCACATACATGTTTCCTGTACCCTCTTTCTTCTACACAACCTATCTCTGGTCTTCCCCAACGTGGCGTAGTAGGCCAGAGGCACTTCACTTAAGCAAACCTATCCTTCTTTCTTCCTAAAAGAATTATATCTGTTGCACTATCGCATGGCAGGTTTATACAAAAACACTTGAAGTAAGAGTGCAGGAATGGCAACACGAAATGGGACAAATTCTGAACCATTCTGGGCCATCCTTTCATTCTTGACCCAGTCATTTACGTTCATTTACTTAGGATGAAGCTCCAACAGCATGCCCAAGTGTCCGTTCGGGAAAACATGGCAGCCATATATTCCTGCAATTTAAACCGCTAAGGACGTGTCTCCCCACCTGCAGGCACATGTACATGAAACTTTGCCGGAGAACTCAATATCGTACATACCCGCGTGCAATCACAAATAATTGCCGTATGAACGAATGAACTGCTTAATGAACGGAATGATGAACACCCACAGGCGCACGCCATCGTTTAACAAACGACCAGGCGACCACTTTTGTTTGCAATGAAGATATGAGTACTGTTCACAATTACGCTGCCCAGACAACCTAGTGCGTCCTTTCGCTGAGTTTTCGAGAGAGTGCGGGCTGTAGACATAATATTGACATACCCGAATAAAATAAAACTCCACTCAAGAGGATACTTGAGCTCGGCAATTTCTATGTAAATAAGCGGGAATGGGAATCGTTTGGCGTGGTAGCTGTTGCACCAAATTTGATAGGGTTTGTGCATTTAAATGAAAAGTAAACTCCAGTGGCTGTATCAAGTTGTTAATTAGGCCATCAAGGAAACTAAAATAGTAGTGAAACTCCCCCTAAAATCTGATGGATATATTTAATGTGTGATTCAGCAGCAATTAAGGATATCACAATCTTGTAAACTGCACCAGCTCATATATCGAGAGCGAACAAAATTTACGCAATGTACACTGCTTAGAAATGTAGAAATAATTTAGAATTATAACTTCAGCGAAAGCGTCGTAGGCATCGTAAGGATAAAGCAGAAACTGTAAACTCATGCATCAAACTTGTTCGTTTTATATGCTTTAGCGCAGAATTTTGACAAAATTGCGATATTAGATTTTGGTTTAGGGTAAGAATAGCCAAAATTTAGTGGTTCAGTGCGCTGAAACTTTCTCAGTTTGACATTTTTTTCTAAATATCAGGTCCTCAATCTAAATTAGGTTTTCCACAGGCGCTATAATTCTCCTTTCTTCGTCGGTCGATTGTGTTCCGCTATCGATTCCGCGTTTCCTACGTATGTTAATAGGGAAATCAAAGTTGGCACTGAACTAAAGATGGCCCCCAAATTGTCGCTGTACCCTTCAACCCGAATAGTGTAAACAGTAAATAGTTGCGCCTAGTGTTTCCGAAGCTCTAAATACCACTAGACGCTAAGTGCCTTCTTCAGAATGGAGATTCAGTATTATGCGCCACGAGGCACATGCAATCAGCATTGTTTGCTCAATAAACAGTTCTCAAGCTTTCCAAAGACGCGATCCCGAATTCCGATGGGCTTCTCGCGCCCGCAAGCAAAGTGCTCTACGCAGTCTCTCCGCTACCACACCTCTCACCGCAGCCGACGACATGATGGAAAGAACTGTCCGTGCGCAATCGCAGCGTGTCTTTTGTGTTTCTGTACCGGAGAGAGCATCCGGCATGGTGCCGAGGTGGAGCCATGCTCTCTAGAGTTCAAGAGAAGTTTTCACCGCTCTCTGCATTAATGAGGCCCCTAAGGAACCCCACAGAGCCAGTGGAGCATAGATTTTATTCTTTTGGTTGCAATTAATGTCTAAAAAATTAAAGGCCGTTCTGCGAGGCTAAATGGAGCTAACGCGTCATTGACGGTAACCCACGCTGTGCGGGTAGATCGACTCGGCTTGGCTGCATCGGGTAGGCGCGAATCGATGCAAATCGGTTGACTCAGAAGTTAGCTGCCGGCAACCGCCGACATGACGCTGTGTCCTTGAGCTCCGCTTTCATAGTTCAATTACAGAAAACCACGAGCATCCACAGGCGAGTCAGGAAAAAAAAATCCCGAATTTCATATTGCATAAACTTTGGAACTTCTCACGATCGTTTCTTGCATGTCGTTTAGGCTTTGAATAAGTACCAGAGATTCCGTCTACTCTGTCAACAAATGAGAGCTGACGTGGTGGCAAATTCGACAATATGGCGGAAGAGTGCAAACTACACAAACGCCATGTTTACAAACCCGGCCATTCGTCTAAGTTTAGGCATATGGCTGGAGTTGAATGAGTAGGTTTTTATTTATGTGACGTAATTTCTTCTCTTGGAACTCAGTGCAACACTAAAGGTCTGCGAACAAGTTTAAAAAAGCAGTTCAGCTGTACCTTCACCTGTGTTATTATAACGACTGTTAAAAGCTGTCACTTCACAGGAACCGGTACCCTCAAGAGTTCGGCGCTCTGAGATGCAGATTAAGCTAGCGCAAGCGTGGGACAGGTCGTGCGCGAGGGACAGCTAGCAGATCTGCTCAGTGCACAAGCAATGTGAACAGGCCATGATATGCAGCTATGGCCTTGCACGCGGGAAATACTTAGCGCATTCATAAGTCGAAATATGCGCAGCTGCTTTAGAGACTACCGCAGACATGCAAAATTGTGTGCTTGATTGTAAAGAACATTCAAAGAGAGAAGAGCTACGAGAGCTGATCCAGAGTAAGTCCGAAGCTGTTCGTGAAAGACTGGCCGATCTACCCAATGAGTACAAAATTAAACAGAAGGAGGGAGCACCAATCCAGAATGATTATCCTTGCAAGGTGAAGTCAAGGAGGATGACACGTGATGGAATTGAAGTTCCAGCTGTTGTATCTAGGATAAAACTAATATGCGTACACCACTCGTTTGGGGAGCAGGACAAGATAACGATGCCAGCCAGATTTCGCACGAACCTTTTGAGCATTCTAATCGATCCGATGGACCAAAAACCTTGTTTAATACATTTATGTACCCACTTATTTTTTATTTATTTATTTATAATCGCTCAGGCTACAGCAGGATTATGATGTAAGAGGAGGATACAATATATTTTTACAAGAAGAAGCACTTCATAGAAACTAAGATGACTGGTTAATAGATGCGCAAAATTTTGTTATATACAGTGAAACAAGGTGACAAGTATAATATTCAGGGCAGGCAGAAGCGAGCGCCACAAATAAAACAGGTGCAGAAAAGCAAAAGAAATTACGTATCATGAAACACGGCGAATTCATCGAGTGGTTAGCGAAATGCGAGTACATGGTTAACAAGCACTAATAGAAACCAGCAATGAAAATAAGTGCTCATGAGGAAATGGCCGTTACTTCATGTTGTAACTTTACATGGTGTACAGTGTAACGACACTGTCAGGAAAAGTATTTCACAGTCTAAGTGCTAGTGATTGGGCTGACGAATTGAAAGTATTGGTGCCATAGCCGCGCAAGTGTAAAATTTCTGAAACAGATTGACTATCTGTATGCTCTGTAACTCCTATTGAGTACATGTGTTAGTATGATGGTCGGCAGAGCAAGCTTTCTAATATGCCACTGTGAGCTTTCCCAAACACGACCATTCCCGAAAGGGTCAACAAACGTACTACCGAGTTACGCCTGGCTTAATACGCAGCAAAATGCTAAATTAACCTTTTATTGCGTCATGCGTGACGTGAAGAACGTGCCGTCTGTGCGCGCGAAACATGTATGATCGAGTAATAGCTTATCTCCTCTGCTCAACGACAACAAAGTACGACGATAGTACAGTTACGAGTACACAGACAATTTTATTAAAATATGTTTTCGTGGCATTTTGTTAAACTTGTAACGTTACATGTAGTTTTAGCAAGCCAACGCCCATAGTGACCCAAACGAAATGCGTTTCACGTCATTAGTATTAACTCCGCCATAGCAAAAAAAAAAAGTAAATATGCTAACACTTCGACTCCTTTCATACTGAAGCCTCCCTCCAAATGCCGATGTGCACTGTAACTATGCAACGACCGTTTTTCTGAGATCGCAAAGCTATATAGGCGGGAGCAAGGCTTGGGCTTTAGATATAGGCTGACATACCAGCCAGATTTGATGAACGGAAAATGGAATGCTCGCAGGTGGTATTAGGAAATTACGGCCTATTGTCACATCGCGTCCAGCAGCTTGATGGCTGAAAATACCTTGCAGCCATGTGGGTTGAATCTTACCTTCGACTTTGTCGTCCAGTCTGCTGAGCTTCCAATGTTTAGAAAAAATAATTAAAATCTTTCCTCACAATCACGGAGACTCAATGCCAATATTTCCCAAGCACACGTAAGCAAATAAACAACAGCGGCATTATGGTACTAATCTCTGCCACCAGATATAACGCGAGAACTGGCTCAGTGGAAGAGTAGATAACTTACCTTCGCATCGCTCTACGCGATTTTATATAAGTTCTGCCTCATTCTACTGATAATTAATTAGGAACAGAATGACTGCCTTTACACCTATTACGCTTTGCTTGCTTCAATGGTCAGCAGTTCTTGGTCTGACGCTACCAGCACAAGAAATTGGATTGAGAACACATATGCTCAGCATGTACAGTAACCGTCTTAGCGTCTTAGTGCATGCTACGTAGAGGTGCGGGCTGAATGATGCTTGTGGGCAGTATGCGCCGCGTCGGTGGTTGACCTGCAATCAGGTAATCAGCGTCTCTGATTCACTTAAGCGCTCGCTGCGGCGTTCGGTCTCCCTGACGAGATTTGTCCGATACACGTTTCCTCTTTTCCTGTGTTTGTCGCCCCCTGCTTCGGCCATCTGCCCACTAGATCTGATTATCTTTGCGGGATACGCCTTACGTGACTTTCCTCACTGGTTTCTTCGCTCCTTCTACTCGTAGGAAATGTGTCAGGCCCAAAGGTGAGGCCCTGGGCTTTGTATAGCTGTGTCATTCCGTGTTATTGAATGTGTTCTGTAGAGCTTCTTGGCACGGAATGTTTCACCGATTCCCAAGCAAGCGTTCCGACCTCGCGTGCTACCTTGACACCATCATTCTTTTTCTTTACTAATATAATCAAATAAATCTAACGCATTCACTCTGAAACCATCGCTTCTTTCATGAGATTTCAGTCAATCTTGTGAGAGCAAGGAGGCTCCTGTTTATGACTTCTAACCTGAAAACTTTGCCTCACTAAAGTATATTTGCGAGCAATGCCGCGTTAATTACGCTAGCACAAAACAGTGTGAACTACAATATAGTTCGCTGATTGACATATTTCTGGAAAATGTATGTTCGCATCCTTCAATTCTCATTTTTCGAAAGGGAAGAAGGCTGGACGTGGAACCCCAAGAATTGCTTCATACAGAACAATGCGGATATTGACATGAGGGGCATTCTTTCTATTCAAGAAAAAGGGGGCACAGTTCATCCGATTATCATGCTGCTAAATAAAAGCCTAGCAGTAAGGTATGAAGTCTAGGGTTTGACGAAAACTCGTCTGGCGAGGAAATAACATGGCTGAATAAACGTACACTCGCCAACTGAAAAAATTACAAAACACGGATTGACGTTTCGGCGCCCAATACGGGTGGCTTGTAGGTATGTTTGCCAGGCGAATTGCGCGCAGGAGCTTAGGTCAACGAGTGCGTTCCAACTTTCAATCAAACCAGAAAAATTGTCGGAGCTACACTCGGCCGAAGGGCCATTTACCTGCCTATGTCTTCCGCTCTCGATTTATTTCAACGTACATCCAGGTTTTAAGCTTCAGGAAACGTAACATAATGAATGACAGCTTCGCAATACACAAGAAAGTAACTTTTCTGGTGGATGGCATACTTAGCAGGGCCTCGCGCCTTGCGTTCCACTGGAAGTAAGCAGTCACAACGCAAGCATACAAGGGTAAAGGAAGCCAGCCGCACCACAGCACACGCACGCACTACCAAATTTATTATTATAATAATGGTGGTACAAAGTCCCCGTTAGAGATTGCCGCATATACATTTTGCACATGACATGATTCGAGTGCACTGACTTAGTTTTAGCATGTCTGATATCTGAGCTTCATACAGATAAGCTGCACACCAAAAACTATCACGGGTGTTAAGTAAGCCACACATGAAAAACCAGTGCGCTGCATGCATGTATGTCATTGCTCTGCTCGCGAAAATTTCACATAGCTGAGCACGACGCTTTACTCAGATAGGCTGTTGCACTCGAAAGCCATAACCTTGGGCCCTATAACGTAAAGCTATTCCAATATGTTTTCATTCCAAGCTCCTGACGTCAAACTGTCTGAACAGACCAATGAAACGTTGTCCTCGTTCACAAGAGGTAATTTTGTTTGCTTGAAAAATGAATAACATTGTCCGCTCTGAGCGGCTTGTCTTATCCAATTGACAGACAAGAGGTGAGGACTACGCTCAAGCGGAGAGGGATTCGACGGGCCGAGCCACTGCACTGTAAATCGATAACCGGATGAAGAGGGTGGTGCCGGCGTCTGCGATTGGTCGGCTTTCTTTACTTAGCTTGCGTTGGCTGGCCGAAAATCGCGGCAGCGTGCAAGAGCAGCTTAAGAATGACGCTAAAACGAATCCACAGCAAAGCTGAGTTGGCAGAACGAGGTCGCAAACGTGCCGAAAGGGCTCGAAAATGTTACACGGCCACGCAAAAAGTTTTATTATACGCAAATAAATCCATGCTGTCCGGCAGAAACGAGTAGCCAGTGCCTAAGCGATCGGCGGCAGCCATCTTTCATTCCTTTCGGAGTGGGGCATCCTGTGGCTATTCAGAAGAAAGTTCAGTCTTGTTCGGCATGTTAATGCATCTTTAACGCGTACACGTCACATTGACGCGGTGAGTTTTTGCGGTTTTGTGAGCTCGCGTGACAGGCAGGTGAAGTAGGTGTAGCCCGAAAGTTTTGACCAATTGCTGAGGGCTAAAGGCGAAAAGGCGTCGAATCAGAAATAATTGTTTATCTCTTGTACAGTCAAATCATGCATAATCAGCGTCTGCACGACATATCAAATGGGGGGCTATCGCGGATTTTGTGACGTCGCGTGACAGACAGGTGAAGTGTGGGAGGTTCAAAAAAGTGTTTGACCAATCGCGGAGGGCGGACTGGAGAATTGGAATAGAAAAGTTTGGAATAGTTTTACGTTATAGTGCCCTTTGCTTTTGCTGGAACGTTGTTCTTTAACCGAGGGTGATGATGAGAAGCTAAGCGTCACGCTTTGTGTTCCGATAGCTGTAGTTTTTTTTTTTTTTTGAAAATTACGGCAATTTTGCTTCTCATAGCGGCATTGATAGTTATTTTTCTGTAACTATATTTGCAGTGAATACAATGAATGGGCACACAAAATAGTAAATAACAATCTAAGAACCAGAATATTTAGGAAGCAGATATCTCAGTATCCCTTATATAAGGAAAGTTTCCGCCTATAACCCACCAAGCGCATTCACTGCGTCGAGATTGTTATCGCAATTTCCAACAGAACAAAATTGTCGTATAGTTCTACACACTGAGGAGGGGATACTCGTACACGTTTTACTACCAGTAAATTAGTATAGTGAAATGGTTAAATAAGTAGCGCAAATGATATTATGAAGGTTGACTCCTACAATCTGCATTACCTTTGCTACTGAACCAGCCTGCTTGAGATTTAGGTGTAACAGGATGAACGACTGATCCAGTAAAATGTGTACTGTTCCAAAAGTGTTTGAAGAGCAGGCCCAGACTGTGCTTTCACAGTTCAAGCGTCTCTACAAAGATACAAGACAGCAGGGATTATACTAAATGCAAGAAGTTTCTAGTAATCGAGTGGTGGATGCATTGCTCGAATTGGTTACATAATATTGAAATAAAGTGTGGTGCAATGCCAAATAAATTGCAGTTAACTACTTTTGTCTGGGTATTCACGTTAGACACAGAGTTCATTGCTCGTGCTTTCTTTTTACCATGTGTCCTCTTAATTTCGTATTGAAGTCTCAGTCCATCATCAGACAAACGTATCAGCTTTTCTTAACTGTTGCATAACTGTTCAGGGGGATCGCAGTGTGATCATATTTCTCGTACATGTTAGCAATTGATTATCTTAAGATACTTCCTGCAGCGGAAAGGAGTAAAATCTGCCGGATCCTATTTTTCTTCTCACTTATTGAAACAGAACGAAGTATCCTCAAATATATCATTCAGTTTCATAGGATCAATGGCAGGAAATATTATCTGAAATGCTTGCTTGTAGTCACGCTTATAAGAGGCAGAAGCAGGATCGTAGCGAAAGAAATGTTCTCGAAGGAGCGATAGCCGAGCATATTTTGCGCTTTAGGTTAGCAACCATCTTTCTGGACTTCTACAAGAACTTAACTGCTTGCTATCAAAGCACGCACCAGCCATTATCCCGCACGTTTTCGTTGACGGCGCATCCGAGTGCACACTAAACGTTTTTACACCATTAAGGGTGTATAAGTACTATATGGCTTCCACAATGGCTAACATCGTCAACCTAAAGTAAGATCAAATGGTTGACGGGGACAAATATTTTTTTTTCTTTTTTGGCGACTTCTCATAGCAAGTACGCTGACATTTCCAACCAAGCGCACACAAACTGCATTAACTATAAGTAATAACTACTGTATATATCAAGAAGAAAAAACATGTTATTTCAGCAGTGTAGAAAATTGCAGTAGAGCTAAAGGTCAGACGTCTGACAATGGCTTGCCGCAAAAATATAAGCAGTTTGTAATTTAAAGCAATAGTTGTCATGTATGGCAGAAGGATAAAAAACGAGTCAATGAAAAAAAAGTATATTCACAAATCACAAACCTATACTTTCACTACCGTATTCCAATACTACTAATGGAAAATAATACAAAAATTAATATATTACAGCAATCTTACACAGTACTTTGCAGAAGATATGGAGAGACCAAGTTTTATCTAATTAGTGATATATAAACAATACAAAACACACTCGCATAAGCAAAATGCAAGTACAAATGATGTAATTAGAATGAGCACACAAATTGCAAATAAATAATTGCAAGCATCCAAACGGAGAAATAAAAATGCATGCACTCAAATCCAAAAATGACGACGTTGTCAAACTCCTGTGTCAGAAACTTTGGCGTGCTGCAGGTATTCCAAATATTACACATTTTTCAATTACAGCTAGTCTCCCTAGAGGTGTAGTTCGAGAACACTGTCGTGCGCAATAAAATTTCGCACCACGTGTAATAAGAGTATTAGCCAAGTGACAAACAAGCACCACTAATGATAAACACTTTTTTGCAGAGTAGTTTGAACTAAACAGCAGTACAACCCTTTGTATATTTAGTTTGGAGCAAAGAGAACACTCATATAGCCACTACAAACCACATAGTGCTATACCAATAGAGAAATCTATGCCCATTTTCTGTCTATGCGTACTATGAAAACAATCCTTAAGTAGGGTATCTTACGGAAGACGAAGCGAGGCAAGTGTAGTTTGTTTTATGGCACTGACCACAGGTTACAATAAAGCTGTGTATAGCTTGTGTGTGTCTTCTTATTAGGTTTAAAGTATACCATACTTGCCTTAATGTACGTACTTTTTGATTATGATTATTATTGATGATTATCTTGATTATGTGGTATGATTATTTTGGTATCGTTGGGTGTGAGCTCGGTCAAACTGCCTAATGATAATCTTTTTGCATCATTCCATTTGATATGGCCAAAGAAAAGCTACTTTTCCAATTGTCTTAACGCTGTGACACATTGAACACCTGACAGAACTTCTAAACTGTGCAAATTGCAAGCGATTCGATGTGATGTGGACCCAAAATATTTGCCACTGCGGCACCCTGAGTAAACAAAGAAAAAAGCAGTGCCATGATATCCCGAAAAATAGTGTCTATTAACTCCCATTAGCACCCAAAGTTCATGAAGTTATATTGGTATAAATTTACGTGGTAGTCTTTCTTAACGGTGAAGCTGTTCTCGCCCAACAGCAGAATGATACCGAGTGCGTGATAGCTTACACGAGCCGCCTTCTGTCACCTCCCGAGAAATATTACTCCATCACCGAGCGGGAGTGCTTGGCTTTACTTTGGCCTGCCACCAAGTTCCGGCCATATATGTACGGCCGCGCGTTTTCAGCCGTTACAGGCCAATACGCCCTCTGCTGGCTGTCTTCACTCAGGGGCATCACAAGATAGCTTAGTCGCTGGGCATGCGGCTCCAGGAATTTTTGTTTCTTGTCAACTATAAGTCTGGACATCGGCACAAGGACGCTGGCTGCCTATCTCGTCACCCTTTGGATCCTCCCGATCCTGCTGCGCATGATCCGGTTGCCTACGTGATGGCATTGACTGACATGACCGACGTGCGCGCTGAACAACAACGGGACGCATCGTTATATTCCAGCATCGCCGCAGTGCAATATGGCAGTACCGACGGCACGTTCCGCATGTTCATGCTGCATGACAGCATCCTCTACGGCCGCAATATCAACCCTGACGGCCCTGAGTTGCTCCTTGTCGTTCCTCGTCATCTGCGATCCGTCGTTCTCGAACAACTTCTCGATGCACCGACGGCGGGACACCTTGGAGTTTTGCGTACATATGACCGCGCACGATGCCGGTTGTACTGGCTGGGTCCCTGCCATTCTGGCCGGGTCCCTACCGCTGGTCCCGTCAGAGCAGGAACAAACCTCCTCTGTCACCTGTCGGACGACTTCATCGAATTGAAGTTCCCTCTGAACCTTTCATTCGCGTAGGCCTTGACCTGCTTGGCACTTTTCTGACGACGACTAGAGGGAATAAGCGAATCGCTGTCGCTACTGATTACGCGACACGCTACGCGATCAAAAAGGCGTTGCCTGCTAGCTGGGCAACTGACGTCGTCGGTTTTCTCCTTCACGACGTCATTCTACAGCACGGTGCACCTCGACAGTTACTTACAGACCACGGCCGCTCGTACGTGTCTCGAGTTGTGGACAACCTCTTCCGCTCTTGTGCCACTGAGCCGAAGCTATCCACCACCTACCATCTACAAATGAACGGTCCTACGGATAGGCTCAACCGAACACTCACAGAGATGCTGTCGATGTACTTTTCCGACAATCACTGCGACTGGGACGCCACACTGGCCTACATGACGTTTGCGTATAACTCATCCCGACATGACACCGCAGGATATTCACCCTTTATCTTTTGTATGGTCGCAATCCCACTTTGCCGTTTGACAACGTCCTACCTTCTGTGCCACGCGGTGCCACAGAGTACGACCGTGAAGTCGTCGATGGCGCTCACATGGCCCGTAATGTCGCCCGATCTCGTTTATTAGCCTCGCAGCATATGCAAAAAGAGCGTTAGGACCAGTCCCATCGCGATGTTCAGTTCGCCCCAGGTGCTCGGGTGCTCAACTGGTCACCTTGTCGTCGGGTCGGCTTCTCCCAGAAGCTTCTCTCTCACTACACTGGGCCTTATGAAGTCCTACGTCAAGCTAAGGACGCGAATTACATGATCGCGTCGTTACAGTTTCATCAATCCTCAAGACCGCCACCTATTGACATCGGGCACGTTTCGCGGTTGAAGCCATACTTTGCTCGCTGTTCTTCACCTACCATGAGCCGCGACGGCGCTTCCCCACCCGGCGATCCTGTTACGGAGGGATAAAAGAAGAGAGAGGAAGAAGAATGTCGCGAGGCGCTGACTGCTGCGTGTTATTGCAAGTCCGCCATCTTAACCTTATTGACTCTGCTTGTATATACATTGTAAATGCAGTCTGTTTATACTCCCAAGATCCCCGTAACAATATTGTGGTGCAATTGAAAGCTTTCAACAGACGATGCCTGTAACCAAAATGAATTTTACTGGAAAGTTTTCAGACATTATAACGACAACTTCCGTCCTCCAAAGTTTTTGGTCCTTAAATTGCAAACGTTGCCAACTCTCGCAACTAGACACATATGGCGAAAGCGCGCATGAATAAATAAATAAATAAATATGGACGGCGCAATTGAAGAATTGGAGTAATTGCTATTTGAGTACACTTGTAAACTTACAATGAGGACCCGTTTCAAGTTTGCTAAAGAAATCTCAGAATGCTATAATCTGATATGCAAAAGTTACGTTTTGAATTCAGGTTTTATTTTATTTTTTTTCTCTACAGTGCCTTCTAGCTACTAGGGCGACATACAGAAGTATGACGGGGGCACCAACGTGAAAGCTCTACAGGGACACTCCATCTAAACGCTTTTGGAAGAGTGAGAACACAAGGCAATTGAAATGATAAGTGGTGCATATGAAGCCGGAAGACGGATGGAACTAGATGCGTATAGTAAAAGCATGCAGGCTAAATTTAAAGGCATACAAAGTGGCTCACGATAACGCGCATAGTATAGGTGATGTAATTACAATGGGGCAAAATCGGCACCAGATGTCACTGCATACTTCTTGTAGTTTACTCGCCAAAATAAACTAAGGGTGGCTAAGTTCCACTGTTTGTGTTAAAATGTACCTTTTGTTCAAAACAGAGCGTACATGGCCATAACTAAGGCAAGAAATTGTTCTCCGGCATAACGTGACACGACAATTCATTTGTTTACAATTTTTCGTCGACGTGCGCAAACTTTCTGCGCACAATTAATAGTAATTCCTTCCTCAAACAACGCTGCCATAAGGGTTTATGACGTTTCGAGAAATGGCCTCTCCATCGGCGTACAACTTTCAGGACAGGTGCTAGGCGGCACCTTGCAGTGTTCTTTGAAACTAATTGATGAACTACATGCGCTTCTACCTGTACATAAAAGAACTTATAATTGTACCACTGTCCTTGCTTGGGAACTCTTCTCATCAAACTTCTTAAAACATCTAGATGAACAGGATTACGAGTTCAAGAACCTCTCAGTACCTGTATAAAGGCTATCATGTCCCCTGTTTCGTACTGCTTGTGAATAGCGTAGGATATACAAAATGAAACAGCCAGCTACAAGCTTTTGGTGTATTTAATACCCCGCTTCCATAGAGACAGGTGTTTGTGCTGTGAATAAAACCACTTACGCTTTGAGTGGTTTAGCTCTATAAAAATAGCTGTTTATTTAACGCAACCGCAAGAATCAACTGTGTGCTTAAAGCTATGTCAACAACCGAATGCTTAGAAAGCATGTCAATTAAAAAAAAAGCACGCATGGCAAGTTTAACTCGCACGATGGTGCAACGGCGGGAACTATTATAATGAGACTAGTCATAAAATTGCGCCTTTTACCTGAGTCGACAAAAGTATCACTAGCGCAAGAGCAAGCACCCTTTGGCAAGTAACAGCGCGGCACCCATGGGAGTTTGAATAAATAATGCTGAACGATAATTCGTGGCTACTAACAGAAAATGCTATGTCTCGCACTGAGACGGTGGTACATGTAAAGAATAACATTCAGAAACGCTAAAGTGTCAAGCATTCCCCTTCTCTTCTTGCGCTTCGGAACTTATCTCAACCCTGGTACTAGCGGGCAGTAGGGGAAGGGAGTACAGTGAGACAATTCAAAACGCGTTGATTCCGCGAAGACCTGTATCTCACAGCCGCCGCCAGTGCATGCAAGTCGTCTCTCTGCAGTTCTAAAATAAGGCGCTGCTTGGACACATAAGAAATTCGAGGTATCTGCGACGGTGAGACACATCCTCACGCGTGGATTGATTGAAAACTTTATTCCACCGAGCTGGCGTGCCAGCCTATTACCCTACGGGCAGGTAGGGGGGCAGGACGAACCAGGCCCCGCGCGTTGACGACAGTGAGTCTTCGCGGCCTCAACGGCCAGGCGGATTGACTGTAGAGATGCCTGGGAGGCCTTGCTCCAAAGCGAGGCCGAAGACGACCAGCATCGAGCTCACGCGTCGAAAGCCTTATGGCGGGGCTCTGAATAAACGGACTGAGGATGCATGAAGTTGAATTAAACTATTGAAAACAAGAAGGCATTCATTATTTATTTCCTTGGAATGCTGCGTATAGTGTTAGAAAAACAAGAAACATTACCTAAATAGCATCCTCCTTTGTTCTTGTTCAATTCAGTTTTGTTTCTTTTCTGATGTTCTTGGGCCTGGCATAATCAATGTTGAAAGGTTAGTTCTTATTATACTGCATGTAACTGAACCATCCAAGTCTGGTGCAATCGGTTCCATGAAAATACAATCCGAGGTAAATAAAGTTTGCTGCGAGTACATTTAAATGTTCTTTTCTCTCAAGAGCAGAGGCCAGTTTTTATGCAGTAGCTATAAACACAGAACTCGGCAACCATTCTTTCATTTATTTGCCACACTTGAGGTCTATCAGGCGGCACCAAATTCGTGTCTTTAACAAATCGTGGCCTGTTGGCTACAGCGCTGGTGCACACAGTAAAAAATAAAGTCATGTTCAGCAAATATGGCCTTTCCCATGACTGGGTCAAACTCACTCATGAGTGCCTGATAGTTGAGCTGCAATTCTATAGTATTCGTAAACAACAGCCAGACGTACAATGCTGTGTAGCGTGGCAGAGAATTTCCTCCAGGCACCATTAGCGGAGATCTTCGAGATGAGACATAGTCATGACTTGTTGATTTGCATCTGCGTCACTGCGAGCTCTCAACCAGTTGCGCAGGGTCATGTGAACTGTTTTGTTAATACAGGCTCTTTTGAGCTCCAGCAGAATATTTTAGAGCCGCTTACGCGTTGCCTTGGCTGTCTCTGTTGCAAACAGAGAATTCGTTGTCGAAACTAGGGGATGCGAAAACAAGAGTTTTTTTTCAACATATTGGTATCCCGGAGATGGCGGAAGGATGCAATCAAAGCGTGTGGCTGTCGCGTCCTGGATGAATCTAGATAGACTTAAAGTTTATTACCTAAAGCATTTCTTGGCTGTTCTCTCGTGCTTTTGTGTAATGGTGTTGGTTCATTTCAGGAACTGACACTATATTTTCCAAAATAGAGATGCCGTACCCTAATTCTTGTTAAATAAATGCAACTGCTACTGCTGCATGTACTTTTACAGTGTAAACTGTTACAGGTCCAATTCAATAACCATTTTGCTTGGCGGTGTTGCACCCGGACGCCAGCGTCCGTTGCAGCTGTCACTAAAAATGAGAAAAAAATACACAGTTCCCGTCAGGATCGGACCCGGTGTTGTGCCTCTGCGTAGGAGTCAGCTAGTCTACCACTACTCCACACGGTCCTGTACAGGTGTCCTAGCGCGCGAGGAGCGATGCGCGTTGCGTAGCGTCGATATGCGCAGACTTTGTATTGCATTTGTATTGTATATTAGCAGGTGCCACAACATCTAGCCGTTGTATCGTATCGTGCGCTGTGTCAAGGAGTGTGACCTGTACAATGCACAGATTCGGTACCTGTGTTTGCTTTTCTATACACAATATGACGTCTTCGCGCAAGTTAGGAACCGCTGCTGAAGCAGTGAAAAGTGGAACTGCGCGCTCAACTACAAGCAGGCAACGTCGGGCGCATCAGACCGCTATGCAGCCAGTAGCGCGAACCACAGCTCGCCTTCGACGCCGGGCCGACAGTTCAGTTCCTTGTGGTGAAAAGGACGCAAAGGGACTTCGCCGCAAACACCCTCGCAGAAAAGGGGGCGAGGCCGGACGTATACAGGTGGCCACGCCACGTAGACGGCGCTTGGTGGCTGCCCAGAATGCGCGGCAAACAAAGGGCGATGCCTGGCTGCGATTCCACCGTAGATTACAGGTGCCGAAGCAGGTGGATGCTGCTACGGATTAGGCATTAGGCACTAGGGATCAGGTAGCGCCTCAGAAACATGTTGATGGCTGTCCTGTCGAAGCGCTGGGGTGAGCGATTGCCTTTGCTGCGAAATGTATGGTGCAAGGGACAATTGTCGCGTCGCTTCCTGGTGAAGAAACTTCTATATTTGCTGTAGTAAGGAAGTGTGTTCACCAGAAACATCACCGACAGCGAGAGCCTAAATGCGTGCCGTGTCAAAGTCAGATAGCCACGTAGAAATTTGCTGTTTCCGCAGCTCTTCGCAACTTTGGCAGAACTTAATGACGTCGGCCACCGTTTGAGGGTTTTGTGAAACGGTCATGCGGATGGAACACGGGGTCTTCGATTTCTTTTATTATTTGAATGATTTTGTAGGCTACCGACATGGCTGAGTTGATGCGGCGGTAATATAGGCTGTAAAGTTTTCACCTGATTGGTGGGCGCGACTGTTTCGCACAGCGGGTCGACCAAGTACTTCCGCGAAGCTTGCTTTAAATGACGACCAGGTGGCAATATCAGTTTTGCAGTTAGGAAACCACACATTAGCCACAATGATCAAATAAAGGATGACATTGTTTAATTTGGAGGCGTCATCTCACCTGTTATGTGCACTGACTCGTTCGTAGGCGGAGAGTCAGTTTTGCACGTCGTGGTCTTCGGTGCCGTCGTGGTATTCAGTCCGGGTACGCAGTTTCAAGGTGAAGAGGGAAACTAGCACCTCCAACAAATGGAATCACAAGTTTAAGTGTAGTGATTTGTCGCAGGGACCAAGGGACACGAAAGTGTATCGGCCAAGCTGGGCCAGCGCGAGCATCAACAACGATCTTTTTTAAAGTATTTTGCAGGCGTCCGTATCTGTCTCTACAATGTTATGAACTGCAGTCGATCAAGAAATGTTTTACCAGAGAGCCAGCGTTAGACAAGAGGACTTGTCTCCATCAGCATAATGTCCACACAAAGAAAAGAGCGATCTTTAATAAAGAAAATGCAGGCAAGATTGGCCATCGACGCGCCCGGTTGGCTGCTCCACACTTGGAGACGCGGAAAGAGGGAAGAGATGTACGAAGAAAAAGTGAGAGAGTGTTTGGTGCACCAGTATACGAAATGAAGTGTCTTTTTGTAGAAATGATGCGTTCAGCTTCAGACTTCTAGTGCTTCACCAATGATCATGATTTCAACCACCCATTTTCCTGTAGAACCTCTGGGTCACTTGGATCACAGTGCCAGAGTTCCATATATTACACGCTTGTGCTTTGCTACATCTGAAAGTGAAATATGCCATTTGCCTATACGTCTGCCGCATTATTTGCTTATTAATTTGGTGTGACCTCTTTGCGCAAAGAAAAAAAAAACAGCAGGCTTCATTGATTTGTCTAGCTTCCAACTGGTTTACTGCAACAGCAGCAGGCTCCCAGAGCATGTACAACGAACATCTCATATACACACTCTTTCGATCCCGAAAATGCCATCTTTGTGCTTTACAGTAGTGCTTACTCTGGCCTTCAGATTCATAGGCACCATCAGACTCAGAAATTGTACAGTACACAAGACACCTCACACCCTTACTTCTTAAGCGCAATTCCTAAACACCAGTTACCCCTTGTTTATTATAGCTATGCGCAATGGTGGATTTCTCTTTGTTTACCTCTGGTGTCTGAGGGCTAGAATAGTTGTAGACGTTGGCTTGACTGCAATGACTCGATAAGAAAACGACGACGGTAACGATTGCATGACGTCATTGGTGTAATGGAAGATACTATAGTGTAATGATACTGTAATGGATGTAATGATATATATTGGCTGCGGCGGTGGAGCGCAAAGGACACGGCACTTAGCGCTCTTTCTATGTTTCTCAGGTTAGCTGGAGACCCAACGCTGCTACAACCAGACTGTAGTACAACTTTTCTTGGACCTGCCCAGCTGCTTCCATCTTCAGTAGTACGCTACCTGCCGAAAGCATTTTTATCGCCTCTGCTAAACTGGACATTTGAACTTCGCGCATTCTGTTCGCAACCCAGACCACGTGTGCCGCCATCGTCGTCGACGAAGCGCAGCTCGTAACTGAACCGAGGGCGTTTCCTATCACATTGACTGTGGCGCTTGAGCGCGAAGGACACGGCGCTTATCGCTAGTTTTGTGTTTCTCAGGCTGGTTTCTTTCTCTACGTAACTCATCTTGCAACGTGCTCTTCCTGCTACAGCCAATTTACAAATTTCTATTCGTTTGTTGTTCTTATTGCCCTATTTTGGAAAGTCATGGACCTGTACAGTTGCAAACTATGTAGTAACGTTGCTGTGAATGTCGCTCTGTGATAGATGATAGCGAGTTGTTTCTGACTTGTTCACAATGTGAATTTTCGTATCATGCCGGTACCTGCTCCGGCGTTGCCGTAAGTGCCATTAAGGGCATACGAGATCAAATAAAAAAGACTTGAAAGTGCGAGTCTTGCAAACCTACAGGAAGTAAAAGCTCCTCCTCTGCCAAAGCGTGCAAGAATGAAAGCGAGATAATAAAAAAACTTGCTGAAATGGACCAAAAACTAAACTTGCTTGTTCGTCTGCCAAACAAGGCAGACGGGATCAAACAGTCCATCGAAACACTTTGAGATTACTTTGATGAAATTCAAAAAAGGCTTGAGAGCCACGAAAAGGAATTAAACACTGTCAAACAGACAGTAGAAAAATAGAGAAGTAGGCTTCTGCTCGGGAGATCGACAGATTCAGGCTGACACAGGTGCACTTGAATGGCATAGCAGACGTCTTAACATTGAAATACATGGTGTACCTGAAGCTGACAGTGAAAACCTACTCGAAAAGGTAAATGATCTTGCAAAGAAGCTTGAACTTCAACCTCTATCTGAGGAAGATGTTGTGGCAGTTCAAAGGCTCCCGGCAAAGCAAGCAAACACGCGAGGAATTATTATCCGTCTTGCATGGCAGGAACTGAAGGATGCGTCGATTGCCAAAAGGCGAGCCTTAAGGGACTACCAGGGCAACACCTTCATTAACGAAAACCTAACCTCTCGCTCGAGGAAGCTCCTTGCCACTGCCAAAGAATGGGCACATGAGGCGTAATGCAAGTTCGTGTGGCACTCAAATGGAAAAGTTCTCATGCGTAGGGCAAATAGCGAATCGGCAATTGTCGTTAAGTGTGAAAATGATCTTCGTGCTCTATTGCAATGAACGCCAATTTCTTGTGGCTGTCATTTGACTCTTTGGCGAAATGAATCATTTGGGATGCATTGGCAAGGAGCAGTGGTTCACGTTCTTGGCCACTCAAAAGAAGAGACTGTCTTTCATACATATGAACATTCAATCAGTGTCAAGCAAGCTATCTAAATGAGAAACTCATTTTTCTGATATAAATTGTCAGTGCAATGTAGTCATACTAAGCGAAACATGGTATTGCTCTGATGGTGTCTTTCGCCTGCCTTGCAAAAAAGTATTTCATAAGAACCGAACCTCACGTCGCGGTGGAGGAGTATTTGTTTTGATAGATGATCCTTTAACACGTGAATTGCTGGCCGAATATTCTTGTATGAGAAAAACTTTGAAATGTTGTGTGTCCAAACACCGGGTGTACTCTTTGCAGTATGTTACCGATCGCCGGATTGTTTGTTGGAACCTTTCTTAAGTTTTTTAGAGCGCATGCTAGAATTAGCGTCAGAAAAGAAATATAAAGTAGTCTTAGCAGTAGACTTCAAAATTCATGAGAGTTCCGATGAAGCTAGGAAAACGATATTTTGAAGAATTTTTGTGTCAGGCGGATGTATAAACGCAGTTGAAACCTTCACGAGATTAACGGAAGCTACGAAAACCACGCTTCACCTTTTTATAACGAACTATAATCCATTCTTCGTAACTAGTGGAGTAACGGTCCTCTCAGTCACCACATGCCAATAGTCATGTTTATCCATACAAGGGCAAACGAAACCGAAAAAAATAACACTGAAAAAAACACTTCAGAGAATAAACGAGTACACATTAACTACCTTTCAAGATGCCTTGAGACATGTATCTTGGAAGGAGGTTTTTGAACAAAACGAGGCTGAGCCAGCATACAACATTTTCTTTAAAAAATTCTCAGCTGTTTATGCGCATTATTTTATACATAAGAAAATAAACCACAAAGCTTATCGGAAACCTTGTATCACCAAAGAGCGTCTAAAAAATAAAGAAAAGAGAAACCTTATGACAGGTTTATAAAGTCTAGGAAAGGCGAGGATATAAAATGCATCAAAATTTTTAGAAATAAAATAAATAAAGAGCTAAGAAATACAAGAAATCATCTATAATTACGTACTTTTTCTTTATACGAGGGACAAACAGAGAAGATGTATAGCAAGTTAAATGAACTAATGGGACTCAAACAGAACACTGAGCCTGTAGCGGAAGTTTCTGTAAACGGATGCCTTTTAACCGGAGATCATTTCGTTAACGCATCTAATGAATACTTTACAGACACTGATTCCCAGTCATCACTAAGCCCACCTTATACATTTCAATTCCCTGCAACTATGGACACTATTTTTTTCCAAGCGACAACCCCTACCAAGGTTTGTTCAGTCTTTCTCAAACTGAAAAATTCATGCAGCTGCGATACTGATGGCCTCCAAATAAGACCTATCAAACACGTCATTTGTGACATTCCACCTGTGTTAGCTTATATCTACAACTTATGCATAACATCAGGTACCTTTCCCGAAAAAATGAAAATTGCAAAAGTAGTTGTGTTATATAAGAAAGGTGACAAGCTTGAATTAAAAAATTACCGTCCGATATGTATTCTCCCGCAGTTTCCTAAAGGTCTTTAAAAAGTCAATCTTAACCAATTAACATCTTTCAACAATAAACAAAAACTAAAAACAAACGCTCAGTACGGTTTTAAACAAGGTAAATCAACAGAACTAGCACTTATAGCACAGAAACTGCACAACCTCGAAAATAAGTTACTTGTAATTGGTCTATTCATAGACTTCACAAGAGCGTTCGACTGCATAAATCATGACGTCCTAATACTTAAGCTTGAAAGATATGGCATCAGGGGCCTTCCTCTTCAGTTACTGACATCCTACCTTAGAAATCGACAGCAATACGTGTCTATAAACAATATCATATCATCCACACGACAAAAACAAACAGGTGTCCCTGAGGGAAGTATCCTTAGTCCATTTCTGTTTAACATCGACATAACCGACATAGTTCTTACCCGCAGAGAAGCAAAATTCATAAACTACGCAGATGATACGAGTGTTTTTTTTTTATCAAACAACTCTTATACAGACCTCATTGGTGCAGCGAACAACCTCTTAACCCATCTCTCAAAATGGAGCCAGGACAACTGTTTAGAAATAAACTTCAATAAAACACAAACAGTGATCTTTATAACAAGAGGTACATGTACTCCATTGACCCACAACATATCTTACAACTCTGAGAAAATAAAGGTTGTTGACATGGTAAAAGTACTTGGCGTATACTTTACGGACACCTTGCAATGGGACGGTCACATGGATTTTGTACTCCAGAAACTGAGCCGCATAACAGGTATACTACATCGAAATCGCTACCTTTTACCAACGTCAGCTAAATTCATCATATATAATGCACTGTTTGCCTCGCGTGTAAATTATCGCCATCTTGTATGGTGCACGACATCAGCTTCCAATCACTCTAAAATACTACTGATGCAAAAAAGAATAATACGCGCTATCGCAAATGTGCCATACAATTCGCACACTGAGGGTCTTTTCACCAAATACAACATAACAAAAAGTCATCATCTCTACAAACAAACCCTCCTACGCACCTACTACTTTCAGGCAAAAAATAGAAGCAACTTGTATTTTTACCTGAAGAACTAACCAGAAGCAACCATGGGAAATGGCTCATACGCTTTTCGAGAGCAAATTATGGCTATCAAATGTTCGCAAATACATTGCCACGGCTACTAAATTCTTATCTAGAAGTCGGCATTGACATCCATGCCTTCACACCATCGGAGCTCATCTGTCTGGCAAAAACTATGATTTAAATCACCATGGTTCAGTAAAAGCACGTGTATGCACAGTGAACGAAATGTAATTACTCTAATTGAAGTAACCAATGTTCCTTATTTTTTCACTTCTGAAATTGTTATTTCCCACTGGTCTGCCAGTATGTAAAGGGGGCCAGGGACCACTCAAGCTGCCAATAAGCAGCTTTTACCTTCTTCCCCCCCCCCCACCCCCTTTGCTTGTATATAGGCCCAAATAAAATGAAATGATACGGTCGTTAAAAGCGAACACAGTTTTCAGATCCAAACTCACGTCGCAGTAAAACTTCAGCGCTTCTTGTGAGATAGGCTCGATGTGATTATTATTCACAGTTACCACATTACTTGCGCGTTATGCTGCCGCAAGACTGAACAGAAAAAAAGTTTGGCGAGCTAAGCACTGGGGACCTATTGCGCGTTCTTTTACGCTCTACTTTATCAAGGCAGATTAGCTCATGCAACCAGCGCAGAATAACAAATTGGGAAGTGTGTTTCAACGAATTTTCTTCCAGCGTATTTATATAAACAACCTTCTTGTTCATGGCGGGAAAGTGGCTACGGGCAACGAATGTGAAAATGTACCAGAAGAAAAGCGACAAATAAAGTTAGCACCATGAGTGTTCCGCGAAATAAAACAGCGATGACAACGTCAACAGGACCAGAGACTTTTGAAACCAGAACGACGCCAAAGACGCTACAACCTCGTATCGCGACTGGAGACGGGAGATCAGTAGGAGCAAATGGCGCGAAAACCACCTCAGCCTGCCATTGAGCCCAAACTCGCCTCTGTTGGTGTATGAAGTTACATTGCGCTTATTTTTCTAAATAATTTTGTTTATATCAGGAAATACTCGGCCGTACGCGCATAAAGTCTAGCAGGGCACACGAAGTGGTACGCTCGAATGGGGGGAACTGTACAACGTAAAAGTGTTTATTCAAACAACGCAGTAAGGGAAGCGAAACTTAACCGCATGCGCTCTTACGTACCGGCGTCCGTTAGTGGAATCGTTCGCTATGTTGTTAGTACGTTCTTTATGTGTTCTTCTGTTCACTTCCATACAATTTAACGGTGCCGCTGATCAACCTTTAGGAAATCCAGATTGAACCCTGGGGCCTCTTGCCGAGTGGTGGTCTGAGATAAAGGGATCCGTTTCGACTTACGGTGGGCAGTAGCTTTTCTTTCTTTGGCGCTTGCATCTATTCGAGCAATAGAGTTGAATCCAGCACGAATCTGAGCTTCTTTGTTTTATCTTTCTTTAAGCAGTCTGGAGGACCATTGGGCAGAGGTGGCGGCTTTATTTCAAGTTGGATTTGGAAACTTTTTTGCCAAGTCCGTACTTCTGTTGAAAGTGGCGCGCTCAATGAAAGTCACCTTAAGCAATTCTTACAATGCTATTAAAGGGGCACTGAAGAGAAATATTAGATCAGTTTAGATTGGTAATGCATTAGTACACAATTCTACTGCCATTCACGTGCCGAAAATGGGTTTATTATTCATGTAAAAAACGAAGGCCCGGGCTCCCCACTGAAATCTCCGCTCAGTTGCGCTCATTGTCAAATCAGGAGGTTCAAAGTACATTGTTATTTCTGTGTGTTTAAGTAGGAAAAACAACCAAATCTTGCCATGTTGAGCCTTTTATTCTGTTAGGACTTGTAGGCGACATTATTCGATGAGCAGTCACTAAACCAGCAGAGCGCCTGTGAAAACTGATGACGCCAAAGACAGCATGAGCGGACCCTTTGGAGGACATTGGTGTAGCGTTCCAACCCATATTCCATTTCTGCAACTTTTGTAACTTATAAGTACTCCTTTCAGGGCTACAGTTACTATATTATTGCTACGTTAAAGCAATGCACTCATAAAGTTAACATAATATGTCGCAATAATGGTTCCTTTAAGGACGCGTACTTTTGTTAAAATGCGTAAAATGTTGAATTTCTTTATTGCATGGAGTTACAAGAATCTTGAGTGCAAGCAATGCGCGTGTGCCTAAGGTATTTCCTAACTTTATCTGAAAAAGCGCGTATAAGATGATTGTAGTCTTGTGGCAGAGCAATCGCAAGTATGCCCTTTATTGCACCAAGTCACTTCGTTCGTTGTAGGAGAAATTTTTATACTTCTATTGAAACTTTCGCAGTTTGCCACCCAGCCGTAAATTTAATCTCCACAACCTCATGTCTTTCTACGATTCCTCTTTTTCATTTTGATCTAAATTCTAGCGCTGCTACGCAAGCGTCGTGGCAGGAACAGTTCTAAAATATTGTATAGTGCAACTCAATTCTGCCACTCATGTGCGTTCACCAAGAAACCTCAGGTTCTGAAGTAACCTTTAAGTATTGTGGATTCATCCTTCAGAACAGATATTACATCTCACCCTGTGGCAGTTGGAAAATGCCTGCATTGGTTGAACACGATTTCCCGAAGCATCAATAAGAGGATTTGTCACTTACGACGTAGGAGAAACGCTTCACAAAAATCGACCTATGTGGGTGAAAAATATGTAACGAGAAAACATGCGAACATCTCGAGGCATGTACAAGAAAAAGCAATAAACACCAGTGGCTTAGAAGAAAACGGGCACGTTCATTTCCAAATTTGCTACCAGCGTAATGTTGGGAAATAATACATGGGAACTGTTCTGCAACATTTTGGCAGAAGAGTACCGGCAATATTCATCCGACCAAGATCTCAGTTGTCGCCCCCGAATTCCTTTTTCGATATGTCCATTGGCGAAGAAGCCTCAATGTAAGGAAATAACACAAATTCGTCATGCGGTCTTTTTTATTACATTTCTGCTGCACTGTTTTTTTTTCATAGAAATTCCCAACAAATGGGCAATTTCATGGAAACTCTCAGCTTCCCAGGAAGTACAGAAATGTTCAACTGTGCTCCGCACCAATGCAGCCTTCTCGTCTCAGACAAAACCCCTTCCCCGGAACATGACGCCGGCCAAGGACGACGAGAGGCGCACCGCGCGAGCTAAAGCACTAGCCCGAAAGCTGGAAGGGAACCCTAGGGTCCTCTACGTGGACGCTTTGCTCCGAAAACACAGTGACCGTGCAGCGTTGGTGGTTACATCAAAATACAGGCTGATCGTCAGCACGTCCCTGAAGACAGCAGACCCCGCAGTTGCCGAAGAAGCGACCGTGGCCCTCGCACTCGCACAGCCGAGCGTAAACTCCATAGTCACCGACTCAAAGACAGCCTAAAAAAGCTTACGCAGGGGGGTAATCTCCTCCGCGACCCGAGCCATTCTAGCCAAGCACAAACCTCCGGGAAGAACCATAGAGCTCGTGTGGGTCCCGGCTCACTCGAGGTAGCAGGCAACACCATCGCCGACTACCATGCCCGAGAAATGTCAATCCGGGCCAAGCATGAGCCGGAAGAGCTACCGCATCCGGTTACCAGCTTTCGGGACACAACCCGGTTGTACCGAGAGCAAAGGTGCAGACTGCCAGAACCGCACCCTAAACTCACCAGGCAACAACAGACGATCTTGCATTGAGCGTAGACGGGATCGCATGCGCATTCCGTACTGATAAACCACATGTACCCTGCGGAATACGATATGCTCTGTCCTTTTTGCAGAAGAGAAAAGGGCACTCTGCCGCACATCTTGGCAGAGAGCACAGAAATCAAACCCCCCCCCCCTCCTCCCCTCCCACCAACACCCCCAATCCCCAACCCCTTGAGCGATGGGAGACCTTGTTATCCAGCCCCGCCCTACTGTTTCAGCTCGCACTGACGGACAGGGGCCAGGAGCTGCTGAAAACATATGGGTCCCGTAACTAAGGAACCACTCCGTCTGGTGCCTGCGCGCACCACTGATTTATTTCGGGCTAGTAAATGTTGCTTCATCATCATCATTCTCGTCTCAATGTAAGCTGGCTCCAGGCGTAGCTGAAAATAGACACCCTTGATCATAATAAAGAGACGCATTATCAAAATGCAAGTTTGGAAACGGTCTGCTGATCATGTTGCCTAAGTGTAGCCACATGCCAAAGGGATTACAGCGTAAACATTTGGGTTGTTCAGAGAAGCAGACACAAAATACTAATAAATCATGTTGTACATTGTAATATCAATAATAAATATAATAATAAGAAGAATATAACCAGTTATACTAAGTTATTTACCAGTCTTGTGTTACCAGTCTCTTGGACATGAAGTTCCCTCCCCATGAAAGCATGAAAGTCTATGGACCCAATTATTTTTTAGGACAAATGCATAATGAAATGCCCCCAACATATTTTTGTGCTTAGCTTTGATTCCCTGTCGCCTGACAAAACAAGCTGGTAGTTTTGTATGCACTTTGATTCAACCGATAGGAGGCCTTGTTGATAGCTAGGGGATTCCTATTGATTTTCCTTCCTGCTGTGCAAACGTGTATATTTGGACTGTACTTCAGGGGCCTTTAGTGTTCCGCTATTAAAAGCTATATTTTCTCTCCCATAAGATTCGCACAGAAAATTAACATGTGCAGTTTTCTTATCGACGCATCTCAGATGATGAAATCGCGGAGTGATGGTGTTTTTCCGCGCTTCATTGTGCGGATGCAAACAAAGTGCAACACTGAAAGCTCTTTTTCCCACAGCATCATTTGCTCATATATTTCGCGTCGAAAACAAAAAAAATCCAGTGGGCACACCAGGCACGTTATTTTGCCTGGTGTTCCCGCGGAATTGTACGCTTTTGAGATCTCATTTTAAAACACACTCTTTGTAATGACTGTTTTCATTGTCAGCCTTGGACAATGTGTAATATCCCTACTGCCGGAGGAATGTTCTAAGAAACCACTACATCTTACAAGCCTTTTTGAGAATCTGGTGCCTATTCAGTAAAGAGTGTTTTGTGAGCATTTGGAATACTCTACCCTACGTTAACTTGCGAGAAACCTTGAAAACTGCATACAGCCACTACGATGGAGCCATAGCACTCGTGCGCTAGAAGCTCAGCAACAAAAAAAAAAGGGGGGGGGGAAGGAGAGAACGTTGCGCTACTTCTTCAAGCCATAGGACTAAGTCAGCTTGGTAAACACGTTCGTTTAGTTTCTAGTCTGTCCAATTGTTTCTTCGCACACCTGTGTATTCAAACAGGATACACGAAGCGTATATACAAATACGCTACAGCGCATGCGCACAAGGCTTATGCTCATACCGGTACGTATGTTTGGTGCTGTTAAATAAATGGCTAGGCTGGTTATAGAAGAATAAATTGACGAAGACGACAAAGCTAGCCATTTAGGTTCTGTCTACATTTGCAGTCACGCTGATTATGCCGGTCGTGTGTCTAGGACAAACAGAATGGAAATACATCTCTATTCATGATTGGTTGATCGACAGTGCAATTTTGCGACCAGCTCTGAAAGATAGACTTAGAATATGGTTGTTAGTAAGAGGGAAGGGGTTGAAGTATATAAAAATTGGGAACATAACTAATAAGAGAAATTATGGACCTGGAATTTTGAATTTAGGATTTAGAGAATACATAAAAAGAACAAATAATGCTAACTGAATAAATATTATCGCACAAAGCAACATTGGATGAAGCAAAAGCATTAGGCTCCAAGTAATCGATTATTGTTTAGTAGAAATGAACAAATGTCTTAACAAACGTTTGTCTCGTTAAAAGCTAAACTGGCAGAATCAAACGAAAGGTCCAACGCAAGTTTATGCAAAACTTTCCAAAGTGATACTTGTGTGCTCCTTTTTTTTTGAACTGCGTGTCGGCACCATATTACGAAATGTATATGTATCGCATCAACCTCTTCAAAAAGATAGGGTTTATTGGATGGATAAATACCAGACTTCTGTAAGCAAACTTTGAACCTTGAGACTTCGTACCGCAGTCTATTTCTTCAGGTTGAACCCGCCTATGTATTCCACCTAATTTATCTCTGTATATTCTCGCAAGCTAAACTGCAAAAGGTCGATTACTAGCATGGTTTAACACGTAGAATGTAAGTAAAGACAACAATAGGATGCCTTTAGCAGATATAATAAATAATGATTCTAAACGAATGAAATGCTTTCCTCGAAGCATAATTAGGTTTCTCATTCCCAATACACACAAAAAAGCTCCGAGAATACTGTTATGATTAACAGGTAGGTGCCTGAGGCGCACTGAAACGTATGGCGCCTGGTAGGGCACTTCGGTTTCTCGTGCTCCCTCATGCAGGAAGGTATTCACTGTGGAAGTGCTCCACACGTTCACGAAAAGCATACATTATGACAGTAAAGCAAATTGTGGCTATACCAATAGTAATGCAGAGGAGGCAACGCGCTGACCACTGCGAATTCACGAGGTCGCAAATCCCGCCCAATGAAAGGGCTGGACTGTAATCAGCAAAGCCGACATGGCTGAAACTAGTTAGGGATTAAAGTTATCCCTATCCTGACCCATGCCAAAGCGCAATTGCGATTCGTCCCATGCACTCAAAATTCGAAGTCGCATATGCCTATTGCAGCAGTGCGTCTCTAAAGCTGATCAGTGACAAGGAGTTACTACTTAGAAAAACATGGCCCATGTACGTATAGCCTCTCGTCTTGCGTGACGGAATATTAACATTCCATGCACGGGGCCCCCTTTTGGTGAAACAATCATGACGATAATCCAGGCAGTGAAAATAGGCACACAGAAAACGAAGTTGTGTACTTGAAATGATGCATGGCAGAAGACGCCCTTACAACGATGAGTCTGCCATTTGCAGTAATCTTAGAACCTAATTATAGCATTGAACGAATGGTGCTGATAATGAAAAGGACATAGTGAAGGACACAGTACACTTCACAGAATGCTCAAACACATCAGTCTGTCGAATGAAAAGAATATGATGTTCTGTCACAGTGTGCTGTATGTATCCTATGCACCTATTATTACTACATACATTTCGAAAATAGAGCCATCTAAAGCACCGGCCACATCAGAATTGTGCAACACTCCGCTAAATCAAGTAAAATGGATTTGGAGTAAATAAACAGAACACTGCAACGTACCAAGATGGGAGACTCTACGAAGAAAAATACAAGGATACAATACTTGTGAGTGTACTACCAGTGATTATTCGTGTTACAATGTAAATTTGTCATAATCAAAGTGCCCTCCAAGGAGCGTCGTGTCCACTGGAATTGCGAGTATGCAGGCGTGGTATGAGCAAATGCTAGCAAAGTGCGGGCGCTTGGAGCGCCCGTATTATTTTAAAGGCTAATGCTCCTGCGTCTGCAGTGGATACCCGCCAGCTACTTTGGCAGAGCTCTGGGACAAAGACAATTCGCAAAAGTGTGCTCAAGAGTATAAACTTGAACTGCAACCAAGCTGAGGGCTATGAGAGACGCATTATGGACAACACATTTTACAAGTCATTGTTGCAGTATCTCCACGAAACGGGCCTGCATGCTGATATTTAGCTCCATTATGACGTTATGCCGCATTGAAATCCAAGCGCAAAAAAAAATTAATGCCTACACTCTTGGTCAAGTTTTGCATAACGTCCTCTGTAAATTCTATGTTTTCAATTTAGTTCAGGCCACCCTATATCAGCGTAGGTTCAAGCGACAACATGCCTGACAAAACCCAGGGGACCCGCTTGTCGCGGTTCTATGCGGTCTATTGGCAAACACATCTAAATGCAGCCCTGAAATTTTGGCGTTCAAAAAGTACGCCGAGGCGTTGAGATGATCTTACAAAGTAAAAGATGGAAGGAACGCTGAGGAAGGTGTCTGCGTTGACGCGTCTGGTCTCGAAATAGAAATAAAAGCGAAAGGTAAAGGAGAGAACTTATGCGACGCAACTTTGAAGCAAGTGCAGTTACATATATTTGCAGGTGTGCATGTTGATGGCGGATCTTTTGTGAACAAGCTTGAAAGTTTCAAAGACAAAGCCAGTTTTGAGGTTAAACAGCGAGTGAAGCTAACACTCGGCAAAATAACGAATAAAGACGAAACATCTGGGAGGACAACATTCGCTTGGCGAATTTTATCTTTTCGCTCAGCTTCCATGGTGCGTTATCTTAACCTGTTTAGCCGTTATGCCCAACGTGACAGATGTTGGAAGCAATAGTCATATACACCTACTCATTTAAATGCATCTTTGCTATCACGAATCAAATGAGCATTGGTAACCGCTCCACAAACTATAAGTATGCCAAACACGATTGCCGACGGTGAATAATTGACATAAAAGGACTGTCTCTTAAACACAAAGATATCTACAAATAGCTATGCGAGTAGTCTGCGCCAGGGCGGTGACGTGGTGTAGTGGCTAGTGTGTTTGGTTGACAGGCGATGTACCCCGGTTCGATTGCCAGTGTTTCCATGTTTCTGTAAAGTCTCTTTCTATGTCCCTGTGATGTGTTATCAGTTACTTATAATCTGGTTCTACGCTATGTGTATGAAACCGCCGCATGGAGACTGTAGGTGGCACCTTTATATATAAAAAAAATGAGTTTTACGAAAAATGCACATTGTGCTGTGAGATCATTAGCCGCCTAATATTTGAGCCGCCTAGTATGGCGCACCGAAAAAGCGCCTGAAGATTTGGCGTTATGCGTGTCATTATCCAAGCGACCACACTCTTCAACGTATGAGGCCGTGGAAATGCGGGTCGGATACGCAAGGCGGATCAAATAGGTGGCATATCCAGCAGGCCAGCTGCAGTGAGCCATTTACAAGCGTCGAAATTTTTATCTACTATTCGCGCTATACGCCTTGTTTTAGGCCGCTATTATGCTGCAGAACAAAATTTGTTCATCATCTTCTCTAAAGCCGTATTTTTAAAAGTTGATTTATATAGTTTTAGAAATTAAGGCCTGAATAAACATTCAAGCTGTAATTATGCTAAATTAGTTCCAAACCTAACGGAAATTAGGAAGGTTAACACGTGTTTCGGAAACCATAAAATATGACTTTCAAGGTAAGTGGATAGCTCATACTGTTCGCAGACATCTAATCGACACAGTAGCAATACTTCTTAGTTGAACTATTGATGTCGAATGTGGTGTTAGATGACGACAGGTACACAGCATCGACGACATGTTTTACGTAACGGTATGACAGCAATACGGAAATGGTGATGGGGCGACAACGATGGTGGGATAACAAACTGATGATGAAGAAGGTAATGGCACCGCGACAACGAAGACAGCGTGACCTAGATGCATGGCCACAACGAGATCTCGCAGCGTGACGATGTTGGTATGACAACGACAAAATGACAATGTCGTCGCAAATATGAAATGACAACTGCTGGACACCTACGCCTTCATCTCTATTCATTCACTCTGTGCAGGCCAAATAGTGCTCCGACCGAACGCTCTATAATCCTGGAAGTCCAAGAAACTGTAGGAGATCGCGTAGCCGAAGCTGCGGTATGCCTGTAATGCAAAGCTCCGTGTCCTGACAAACGAGGCACACCTGATTTCGGCGACCAAAGCGCCCCACTGCCGTCAGCCTAGGTGGCGGAGAAACCCGACACAGTAATACCAGCGATCCCAGGTGTCTATAACTTGAGTCAACTCAAAGATCTGGCCCAACAGCACATGCGTCTCAAACAGCTAGTAGGTAAGTGTTCGCGACGAAAACGCTCCCCCAACTGGATTGCGAGAAAGGGCATGCCCTCAACAGAGAAAGCCCTATCATCCACAGCGTAAACGGGCGAAAAAGCCAAAGAAATCCTTCGCTTTTATAGAAATCCGTACTGAAAAATATTTGTCGAGACTGTAATAAATTTTGCGTTCGCCCTTAATTTATCGTAACACAAATAATGCTGTGAAGGAAACTTCCTGTTTCCTTTTGGGCCCAGGATCTTTTTAATAAAGGCACGGCAGATGGGACCCTTTTACGCGCAACACAGGCTATCTACCGACAAGTTCACAAGGTACAGGATGCTTTACCTGCATGCGGACTAGAGTAAGAGCTCTGAAGACGTCTCTCCGTCTAAATAGTGACGACCCTAGCACTTATGCAGCATGACTCACCAGTGTGCGTCGTCGTTGCGTCGGCCATTATGTTTGTCGTAGCCGCTGCGTCGCTGCTTAGTCCCACTCTTCAGCACAGTTGGTAAGTTACTTTCCACGGCCATGCCATAGGCCATCACCGCCATGCCACACCTAGTCACGACGTCGAAACAGGGAAAATAGCAGGGCATCCGGGCCCCAGGGTACTGCTGTACCTGCCCAGCGGCTCACCAGCTACTCCTGGAACGTCTCGGTTCGCAGCACGAAGCATCGCACCAGGCCGCTATGGCAGGAGGCCTCTGGTGCGCAGGAGGGAACAGCCACGAGCGAGATCTCAGTCCAGGTCCGCACATTAGCACGATACCCGGTCGCCAGTACCAGAGTGTCCACCTCCGGTCAGCGAGCTGTCGTTGGATCCTCCCGCTCGCTCTCTGCGTGCCGCTTCCGTTTTCGTGGCATGCGGTATTCTGTACTCAACATCACTCCAAGTTGGTTGGTCAAACTCATTGCCTTGTCACGGCCACACGCCACAATTCACATCATCGCAAATGCGGTGGCACCATGGCTTACCAACATCCTCATGAAGCCTACAAAGTGCTCAGGGTAAAAGCTTTATTTCCTGTTGTCTAACACGGCACTACTACGGATATTCATCAGCGACAGTTTTAGAACACGCGGAGGTGAGAACATCATTATGGACGAAGTTTAGTTTTCTTCACGCGTGCGTGAACAAACCTTTGACTCGGGTATGTGGTGCATTCCATCAATGAAGTCGTGAGACTGAGTTCAAAAATATGTGCGTGTTCAGGCTAATTAATGTTTTTCTGTGCATCTAACCTTCCACGTTAATATCGTTAAGTGTAAGTTTTTACCACGTGTTCGGTGACTGTCATTGACAAGGGTATCACCATTACCCTTATGTCACTTGAGGTAAGGTGCGGTGACGTAAAGCCTAAATTTACTGAGTGCTGTCGTGATTCTGGAAACAGAGTCAAAATCAGATTGGACGCAGCATGTAAATACCGTTGATCCTGCTTACGTGTACCGGAGTATCAGTAAGTATTCTGGACTGTATAATAGCCCATGTGTAAATAGAAAAGGAACTTTATTCTTCAGTATAGATTCCATGACCGGCAGCTGTGCTGGCTTTTTTGTTCTGATTTGATTGCTACCTGCCGTTCCTAGCATGAGTTCAACTAATATAGAGCTAATTACTGAAATTCGGTAGTGTTTCCTTCTTTATTGCCACAACATTGTGACACTGTGCACGATTATCACTTTGGCGTCATCCTTTGTTTGTTATTCCTAATCCAAGTATGGTTTATTGACCAATGATTCGCCAAAACTCAAACGAGCTCGGAATTACATCGATCAATACAGCTCATTGATGTGTAGGATTTTGTTGTGATTATAGTAGGAGATATGCAGGCTTACATAGTGATCTAGCAGCTAGTAATTATTCGAAAAAGAAACTTATGCCGTAGATACCAAGAAAACGTACTGAATATTTTCCGATGCCTTGGCATCTTTTTCTTCAAGCATGCCAAGCATGCCAAACACGGGTTGAAAGTTCCGCGGAGCACCAGATGCCTGTTCTACAATTTCGTGCCAATCGAAATGCTGTTTATATGAAAACTGTCACAATAAACTGAAAACATGTGCCTCTGTGCGTACAGCTGCTTTTCTACTGTAGAAAAGTGATAAAATGCTACACCCTCAACATGATTGGTGTAAAATTGCTTGTTATGTGAGCTGCCTCGTATGCGTGCTGTTACAATAAATATTAGTACCGCCAGTGCCCTATTAACCTAGTGTCCCTGTGGCGCGCAAGATAGATTTTGTACTGTTTTATTCCCCGCGCTTTGTGGGCATGCGCATTTTCCAAAACCACGGAACTCCGAATAAGGAACCTCAAAAACGTGTATGGCGTCAACGAAGCTGTGAGTACTGAACTGTAATGTGTCCTCAGAAACAAATGGCTGCAAAGTCACATTTAGTCAGCTGCATTATTTGCTTTTTGATATTTGTCGTTTGCTCGCAGGAAGCCACATTTCCACGTTAGATAGGGTCGGTCACTCGGTGATGCAGATGAAAAGAGACAATTAGATTAGAAGAAAAAAAAATCTTACAATATAGGGCCCTTGTGCTCGCTCAGCTTTACTATTACGACTCCGAGGGTCCTGAAAAGTACAGGATGGTATTTGCTCGACTTATAGCAGCTCGGGCATCAACGCAGGCCGTCGCTTTATGTGTAGAACCACCAGCTGGTAAAAACTGACTCGGAAGTTGTCCCATCTATGATATCACTCAAATGTAGTAAGTAAAAACACCCCCAGTTAGTATAGAATAAGGCACCTGGCTTGGTGCTCCAGAGCCAAACAGATCCATAGAGCGAGTCTGTGCCTAAAGTTGCAGTCCTTGTGTACGTGGTGCAGCGTAACATTTCGGAAATTAGCATGCCAAGACCACCCTCGTACGATGGCGCTTCAGTGACGCCAGTGTTCAGCGAGATGCCACTTCAGCTATTCCATAATTATTTCGGTTTTGGTTCAGCTTCAAGTTGCCTCAAAAAGCAGGAAAATAGAATGGAATCACAAACGCAGGAGCGGAATATTTCTGTGGTGATGGGGGCTTGGTGCAGTGCAAGTTGTTCTGTTTCCTAGGTCACACTGTGTTTGTTTGCCGTTTATTTGCTTTGTCGCCGCTACTTCTCACATTCGCACCTTCCTTAATTTCTCTCACGCTTATTTTACACAAGCTCTGGACTCTCTGTTATAAGAATAAGTACAGTTAATTCTATTATTGTGCTAACATTCTCCTGTATATTTACGTTATATGCGTGTTGTCTCCAGATGTTCGTTCACTGCTATTGATTGATTTTAATTAGACTCGGAATCACCAACACAACTGTCCGGGTAAATTCGGACGATCTCCAGCTGTCGCGCTGAGGAAATTCTTTTGGTCAGGTGAAAAAGGTAACAAAATATGTTCAAAGGGATATTTCCTATGTCTACATTACTCGTTATAGCATTGAACACGTTAGGACAGATTGCACGGATTAGAAATTTGGTAAGTCGCAAAGGATTTGCAAACATCATCAAGAAACCGAGCATGAAATTCACCGTGCCTTCAGAAGAAACATTCATGAAGACTTTTCATATTAATTACAATTTGACAAGCGAAGTAATACTTGTGACTAGTTTCAGTCGCTTCCAAAAACATGCAGCCAATGATCTTAAGTCAGGCTCGCTAATTCATTCAAGGTTTTCAAATGAAGACCTAAACTGCACTACGGTGCTAATATAGACTGCGTGACACGTGGGCCACTGTTAACACAAAGGGCACTGATTGGTTACAAAGCAGTGGAAGCAAAATAAGTATCAAATCAATAATGGTCGTTTGGCTTAACGACCTGCGCTGGGAAAGGAGCGCCCATTTCCAATGTTTCTTTATCTTCTCCGGCAAGGTGGTGGGGGCAGGGTTCTGAATAGGCCGCGACAATTGCCACCCGTTCCAAATGATTGCAGGCGAACTGGTCTGCTGCTCGTGACTGCGCTGCAGACTTCTCGCGCATGTTTATCCTAACTGTGCTCGCTATTACTCGAGCTGGTAGTGCTTGGTGCTTCCCGCGTGGACGGCACATCTCGTTTGTTTCTTAGTAGTTTCTTCTTGATCTTATTGTTGGTTTTTATAAATAGCTGTTGCGAGATGCAATTGTTTCGTTTCTTTTCGCATACAAAATATTATGAATGCTCGTACAAATGCTGTTTGGCTGGTAAGCTTGTAGTGCAACTGGAAGCAGTCGCGAATCGTTAAACCTCAACCTGTTCAAGATGTCCAAGTTGAGGCCTCTTCTCAAGCTCTACCGCTAAAACACCAGAATTCCCATGTTCAACGCTTTCATATCCGTCACGCCCGCTCGCACAACAAAAAGTTAACTCCACAACTCTCCAGCGTAAAGCGTGAAATTAGCTAAAATGACACTGTAGGTAGAATAAAATAATAAGATGATGCTGAATATACACCACTCGCGGTAATATGAGACGAGAGCAGGTAACAGTGTGGCGTGGCCAAACAAAGCCCGCTTGCAATAGCTCAGGACGAACTAACGGATGCTTTCTGTAGGCATACTCGAGGTGCGCGTTGTCACTAAGGCTTAGTGACCACCAAAGTTTTTTTTTACATTGACGAAATATTTAATAGAATAAGATAACTAGCTGGTCTGGTTAACAAATAAGGGCGATAAAATTGGTTGACTGTTGCAATTTTAGCGGCATATACATCGCACTGAAATGTAAACTAAGCAATAGAACGATAAACAAACGCGCATGCAGAGCAATTAGTGATGCCCTCAAGCATAGATATGAAACATCACTTCAAATTGAACGTTGCGTTCACGGAAAGAGTCATATCAGTAATGCAGAAATCCGCAGAGTGGAAGGTGGTTTATGACATGGCAACAACTGTCGCCAGCCTATTGTTGCCTGGCACTGCAAATAACGCTCAGATTTGAAAATCCTACATATTTCTCCAAAGAAAAACTTCGAACTAATTTTCTTTCGTAAATTGGCCTCCGATTCCCACATTTCCACAGTTCTGAATTGCCCCATTTATTGCGAACTCTGATGGATCTGTTAATTTGCTTTGGCCCAGTGGTCTGCTAGGCTCCTGGATAGGTAACATGGTGGAGCGACCCCGCTGAAAAAAGATTAGATTCCCGGACGCGCATTGTTAAGAATGGCGAGCCGCTAAGCAAGATTGCCACCTTGCCACCCGATTACGACAAGGGGTGCAAGACGCGCACCTCTCCCTCTCCGTCGCTGCAGCTGGGAGGCGTTCAAAGAAGCGGCCTTTGCGTTGGAATCCGCCGCCTTCCTCCAGCCCCTTCGACATTGTGACGGAACTAGTTCGGTGCGTGAACAATGATTCCGGAGTTCCCCAACGCGGAGCTGATTTGACACGCATGGACAAGCTGCCGCGGGAACGACGTATTTTTGTGCTTCTCACGGTTCGGAGTGGCACGGAACAACGAGTGACCCTCGAGCGGCAACGATAGTTCCCGGAACGGCACCCGCCAACGCCGTCGTCGGGCATCAGAGCGCGGTTGCCTTTGTGTACGTAAACTGTTCTGCAGAGCAGCGGCGCGTTGGTGATGAGTAAACGAACAGTCGCCGCGTCGTAGGACCGGCGGATCGAGTGTATAAAAACTGTGGTTGTGCGAATGCTGAGGACACTTCTCTTGAGCAGTCATGTTAGACTGAGTCACTTCTCTCATGCAGTCCTGTTGGACTAATACTCTTTTTCTCAAGCAGTCATGTTAGACTGAGTTAATTTCTGTAAATAAACCCCTTTTCCTCGTTCTCGATGAGAAGCAGTTCTTCACTTCATCAACGATCTCAGCGTAAATAAGTTGGACGACGGCATGGGCCAGCTACCTTCGAATTCATGCCGTACTCCAATCTTGGCAAAGGACCACGGACGATGGGATTGAGCCCCCAATCCTGACAGCATTCACATTCACGCACCCGTCCATAGATGGGTGGATGCTATGAGCGTCCCTTTCGGAACGGCCTGTTGGGTCGCGCCACTAAGCTCTTTGTAGTATATTTCCTAATGCACTGCCCATGTTAAAAAAAGATAAATTCCCATAACCCAACATTCTGAACCCCTCATTTGAACTTTGTTCTTGTACGCCTCCATTATTTGTAGTTTCCCTATTTTTCTTCCACCAATCTTCCGATAGCGTCTTACTAAGCTCTAGTGCGGACATGTTCACTTTCCCCCTGCTTTAGCGTAACCCAAGTGCTTCAAGAAGGCCACAGGGGCCTTAATCGACCGCTGGGCAGGTATGTTCACATTCCATTAAAACATGCTTCCATCGTTCCCCTAGCTTTGCCGCAGCAAGCACATGCGTCTTCTTTTTGTTGTATCTCGCTTTTTAAGTGTGGGCTCGAAGGTATCCTGATCTCGCTTCTAAAAGTTTAAAGGTTTCTTTTGATTTATAAGAAATTGTTTTTTTCTAATTCCCTTTTTTTGTGTTAGGTAGTTACTCATAGCAAGTTTCTTTTCCATTGTCGCCACCCATGAGATTATTGTAGCCTGTCTGATTTTCTGTTGAAGTTCTTTGTTTCCATGTTGCGCATCATACAGGTCGTATACTTGCCGGTAAGGTTCTTAGTTTCCCTCCATTCGGAAATCATGTTCTTCCTGTACAAATACCTAAAAACACACCCAGCCCATTCACTTTCTTCCATATTCCTCAGTCGTTCTTCATAATCGGTTTCACTGTGAGCTTCCCTCAGAGCTTCCTCTTGTTAATTGCAGCGCCCCCGCGTGTCACCAAGGCGAAATGCTCATATAAGTCCTTTTCGTCATAGGCTTCATCCTAGGCTGAGCTAGGTCGCGCGACACGGACACAGCTCCGTTGAGACCCCTAGTACCCAATCCCAGCGAAACATTGCCGAAGTAACGGCGTGCATTGTTTGCATCAAGCGAAGCAATGCAAAGTTAGAAAGCACGCTTGCGTAAATCGAGTTGTGTGTGTGACGCGTTTGTGTGCGTAAGCAGCCCGACGACAAACAAAGTGGTATGAAGTGGAAGAACGTGTTTGTGTAAATCGACTTGTGCGTGCGACTGGCGTCCTGTGGGATCAAACGAAGCGGTACAAATTGCAACAACGTGCTTGTGCAAAAGGAGTTGTGAGTGCGACGCGTTTGTTTGCGCAAACAGCGCGATGACGAATGAAGTGATGCAAGGTGCAGCAACATGTTTGTGTAACTCGTCTGTGTGCGTGGCGCACTTGTGTACGTGGTCCCACACACATGTGCGTGGCGCACATGTGTGTGCGTGGCGTATGTTTGTCCCAAGACAGCACCACGAAGACAACATTGAAGGCGATTGCTTCTACTGTGGCTGTGCGAGCCAACTGCTCAGTTCTACGTAGGTACTGAACGGACGATAACTAAACAAACACGGGATTGTGGCACGATCACCGAGGGTATAAAAGCGTATGTACGTATGTTTGTGTCATGGAGTTAATGTTAAAACCACGATGACATTTGTGTGACGCCAACGAAGAATTATGACTGAATGACTGAATATGACCTATCATGAAACAGGAAATATCACCCCCCGAAAACTGCAAGTACCCCTTGGACATACCACAAAAGACCAAACATTGAAGACATTTAACGATGTCTACTACGCATCTATCGAATGTGCCTTTAGTACATGGCAGTCCAAGGGTCATCCAAAGGACGTCGAATGCGTTTGTGATTTGGACATGTCTTGCACATGCAAAGCTTTCGCGCATTGATTGTACATGGCCCGTTAAGGCGATATGAATGCACAATACCGCATAAATACAAGCACATTGTCTGTAATGCCTAACATTGTGATGGTAGGAGAGAAAAATTCACGCTGTTGCGTGTCTCAGCGCCGTTAAGGCATTTATCATAGAATTACAAACCAGCTTTACAGAAGGCAAATGGTGCATTCCATAGTGGTGCGAAAATAAGGAACGGAAGCACATGGAAATTACGAAGAAATGAGGCTGGTGGCATTGCTAAAACGGCAAGCGGAAAGAAATGAAAGCAAAATCTATTATGGCCGCTTTTTTCAAGCAGCGCACGCTGATAGGCCCCGCGATCGCCTTGCTGTCTTTGCGGCATGCCTCCGTACCTTAGACGCAGTGTAGCTGGTGGGTTCTAACTGCCGGGAGCCCAAATAGCCTCTACTGACGCCCATAAATACATGCCACAAGTGGGGGAACAAGATGCCCGACTTTATTTGCGGAAGACAAGCAGTTTACATTCTTATACAAGATCAGAAATAACATTTTCATGTCGAGATATGCGGTCCGGTTATGAGCGAAAACCAGCAGCGCAAACACGTTGAACAGCGCGTCCCACCGGTTTGGACCAACAGTCACCGTTGAAGATAAGCTACTTGCATCGCGAAGCAGTCAGCTGAAGCAGATAACAGATGCTGCAGCCAAAACAGTGTCATGAACTGCCCGGCATTTTAGCGTAAATATGACAAGTGATAATGACAAGTGATAATGATAACCGCGAGGTCCAATGTTGCTGTACGGTATTCCATAAAATTTTTTTCATGTGTTTTAGGTTCTCTGTAGTGCAGTATCTGAAATATCATACAAAGCGTAATTGACATTACAGCGATTTTTTTGCATACGGAGCACCAGTTGCATATAAATTTAGCAAATAATTGATGGTCCCACACTAAACCATTTAATATTGCTACTTGGATTTAAAAGTTGCGGTTCAATGGGCATGATTCATATACAATAATGCTTCAGCTAAAGACAACTTCACCAAACATAAAAAATTGTGATTTTGATGCCTATACATACAGTACCATTATCATTTGCAGGAGCCATTTATCCGCAGTACCCCACTAATCCTGTTTTTGCCAACACAATGATAGACCTCTGAAGAAGCATGACTGTTGTGCAAAGTAGTTCTCGAGCGCTAACAAACCTCTTCCACATAATTAAGAAATAAGCAGAAGCCTGCTCATAACAGTGTTAATAGTGTTAACGATACGAAGTGTCCTACACTTTTCCATAACCATCCCTCTGTAGGAACGCCTTTGTCGCTGCGTGTGAGGGAGCTTAGTGATGAAAAGCATGCCCCACTCCTCGAGCTTCGCCTAATGCATCCAACCAAGCTGTTACCTCCTTGGGAGTGGCAGCTGATAGAATGTGACATATCCTTTTTAGAAGTAACAAAACACGCTCCAGGGTCGAAATCCGAATGAATTTCCTAAAACTCCAGCACAAGCACTCCTGCGCAGTGTTCTACACAGACGCTTCGAAGTCAAATGCCGGGGTGTCCTATGGTGCCGTCGGCCCATCCTTCTCAGAATCCGGTGTACTGCATCCAGAAACAAGTATCTTTACAGCCCAGGCCTACGCATTACTGTCTTCTGTGACGCGCATAAGAAAATCTAAACTTTGAATATCAACTACATATACAGACTGCCTAATCGTCGTGGACGCCTTGATGTCACTCTATAGACACAAAAATCCAGTACTTAATTAACTCTTCCGTCTTGTGTAAAGCGTACATATCTAACCAGCATATCATTATATGCTGGGTGCCCGGCCATAGAAGCATCGAGGTTAACGTTCTGGCGGATCAGATGGCCACGTCAATCGCATCGCAAGCCGTTAACCCTACCTATGAGCTGCCTGGCACATATCTGAGGCCTTTCTTGCGAATGAGGCTGCGAGACCACTGGTAACGCATGTGGGACGCGGAAACGGATAATGCGCTCCACCTGATAAAGCCACAGTTAGGATTCGGGCCCTCTACTACAATATCGCGCCGAACAGATGTCCTATTCTGTCGTCTCAGAATAGGACATGCATTTGGCACCCATAATTTTCTGCTCACCTGAAGTGAGCCTCCAACCTGTGGTAGATGCTGGGAGAGGCTGACCGTACTCACCGTCCTCTTGGAGTGTCGGGAAGGCGAATCTGGGAGAAAGAGAGATTTTTCGCTAGCATATCGGCAGCACAATCCTCTTCATCCTGCAATGTTTCTCGGTCATGAACCGTTTTTCAATGCAGACCCAGTCCTAGGTTTTCTCAGAGATGTGGTCTTACATGTTATTATTCCCGTACATTCGTAGCGCTTCCTCTCTTTAGAGGATGCCACTGGGATAGTTGTACTGTATAGCAGATGCCTCTAGGCCCTTGTGTTCCAAGGGCTCTGGTGAGGCAGTTGTGCTGTAGCTAATTCTTCATCTTACATTTTCTGCATATCATATCATTCTTCCGCACTGCAGTGTAATGCTCATCGCACTGATCATTAGTCTTCGTCATAATCTTATTGTAGGTAGAATTTACGCATTTTACAGAGACTATTTTTAGGCCCCTCTACAGCCGCGTAACATCAACTTCATTGAACTCATCATTCCACCGCGAAATCAATAACACTGTCTTGGCGCTCTTTGGCCGTACCTTGCTCTTGCGCCACTAAACAACACACATTCATTCATAACAGTGTTCATGGTGCTCAATGCAATATTTAGAAGCGTTTTCCTATTATATTGAGATAAAGGGACATGGTTTCAAGAATCTCTTGCATTTGCAGATTTCACACCGTAATTTCACACTACTATAGAGGAGCAGTGATGATGAGATATGATAATATGAGATGCATCATATTTTGGAGAAAGAAATAACAGAGGATCCTGGTTACAAGTTTAAATCTGCGGACCTAGCTTTTCTGACAGAAAGGAAAAAGTTATTCTCAAGCGATGTCTTGCGCGACCAATTTCACAGGGAAATGGGGCAAAAGTTTCATGACACAACCAACTTTCCAATCATGCATACTTAACTGTTTCTAAAGGGAATCATTGTTCTAATATGATTCTTGACGTATTCGTGTTATTTTTGAGACCACTATCCGAGTCAAGTCTTATAGAGTTGAAACGTAGTTGAAAGTTACGTGTTCTTCTAATGACCCCGTTCAACTTGAGGGCCACCTTTGGATTCTTTTTTTTACGATAGCAATTATATGGACACTCCAAGTGCATTTCTGCTGTCAGCGTCTCTTTGAGCTTCCGCATAATGTGCAGGAGCGACAAAAGAGAGTCATAGCTCAGGGAGCCAGCGCGCCCATGGGCCAGCGTAGATGCTACTGCGCATGTTGTACCACACATGGGCATTAGTATATACACTGGCCCACTGGCTTGGCGGCTCTGTGCGCTATACCTCTCTAAAATCGTCGCCGCGAGCCGTATGCTGTATGTGCGAGCGACAGCGTGCGACGGTGAACCGGTGAGCGTGTCTCAATCTCGTGTGCTTTGTAGCAGTTGCTACGAACGGGTGGACGTCTGATTTTCCGCTAATTAATTACTACGCTCCACCTTGCTGATTTCCGCATAAGTATTACGTTAAACTATTGCTTTTTCTTCGAGCTGTTGACAAATTTGATATCGACCTGCTATCTGCTAGCCGCCTGGTTAGCTCATATGGTAGAGCGTCTGCCCGGGAAACGAGGTAGTCCCGAGTTCGAGTCCCTGACCAGAATGATTTTTTCTTCAACTGCGAGGCTTTTCTTTCAAAGAACCCGTATGAGTTTCCTTTGTGGCAATTTGTACGGACGAGTGGATGTCTGATTCTCCATTAATAAGCTAGCTACTGATTTGCTATTGCAATCGATGCTTCGCCTTTCAGAATAAACTGCGAATTTTTACTCCAAGTTGCATTGATTGTTAGCATGAACTATGTAGTGCAAGGTGCATTAATAAACAAAGAAAGAAAAAGCAATATTTTAAGATGGTTGCCATCTGTTGATCACTGAAGCACTTTTGCCTACGTCCTTAATTGGTGCTTGGACATTTACGCCATCGTTGCATATCGTCATTTTCAACGCGTTACTGACCACCATGATAGGTGGTTGTTATTGACGATGTCTTTGGGAGTACTATACAAAAGTTGGACTTCAGTGATATGTTTTAAAATTGATACTAGGACCAGATCTAGTGTGTATTATTTGTGACAAATCAACTAAAAAATATAGCGCCCGATATTTACTTTAAAAGAGATCGAGAAGACCTAAAGCAAAAGCGAAGCAATGAAGAACAGATCAGACGCAATACAAAACTCACGGAGCATCGCTTTTAATAAACAGTAGTATAAACATCTACAATGACATCAATTTCCCTGCAGATATCTCATGAGGCAGATTCTCCCGTATGCTGGTCCACATGGATTTTATTCCTGTGATTTTCAAGTCAAAGAAATGCAGTGGTTTTGACAAAACCACTGCGAAAGTCAGGGCGACGTATGACAGACCATTCGAAAATGATAATAAAGTAAAGCTAAAAGCACATAACGAATACTGTTTTTGATTTCGATTGTCCTTAAGTAGGCGCCTGATCGGAATAACGACCGGCTGCAGCTTGACACCTTCCGTGTGCAAAAGTGCATTAAAACCACATGTATTATACTTGGCCAAATTTCATACTTTGTGGGATCGACCGATTCACCATTACGTCCCGCCCTGAAACTATTCTCTCCACTCTCCCTATCACGTTAGATTATACCATAAAATGCGGTATTTACACGATTGTAACGCGTGCTCGATTGTAACACACAGTTATTTTACCACTCACACATATTAAAAAAATTACTTCGTGTCGATTCTACCGCGCACATCAAATAACGAAACCTGAGTCGACGCGTACCGTGTGGAAATAATTTTATGCAACATACAAACGCATAAAGACACGCACACAGCTGAATTTTAGTGGCTAGTCGGCGTCGAAGCCTGACAACACCTCCGTTCCGTCTCTGTCTGGGGATCAGAGAAAGTCATCTTGGGTTTATGTAATTTTCATTACAAGTTGCTTTGTCACTGCCGATTGCTGACGCATTTCTGTCCGGTCCCTGTCCCCTGTCCGGTTACCCTGTTCTGCCAGAAAGATCACCTTACGCGTGAACGGCGCCTCGTAATGAAAACGTCTTTTTTTTCATCTTTCCATGTGACTACCTCCACAAAAGGCGGTTGAGCAAAATCGCTACGATAGGCATAAGACAAACTAAAAAATGGCGATCACAAACCAAGGCGTAAGGCGACGTTTGTTTGATGGTCATATGGCTATTTATATTGCGATTAGGTTTTTAGTGAGAAATTGGTATTGGTTTTCATTTCGAATAGAAACAGTTACAATGGTAACGCGCGCCCCAATTTGCATGCACATTTTATTTATAAAAAACATGCGCGTTATAATCGTACAAATGGGTACTTGACTCAAGAGTAAGGATTGTGTGCCATTTCGATATTTTAATTTGTTAGCAACAAGCCAGTTAAGAGTCCAATCTGCTGTATATAATGTCATTTTGTTGGGTCATCGTCTTCTTTCTCCCTCTCGTTTCACCGTGAGAATATACACAGTGCTGCTGGCGGCGGTCTTCTCTGAACCCCCGTCGGTTGCTCTTCGCTCCTCAAAAAGGCAGGACGTGCGTCGAGCAAGCTACTGAACAACACTTTGTAATCTGATGAACGTGGTTTAAACCTTAGATCTGGGAGTTCATAGATGTATGACGTAATGCTCAATCATTTCCTTTGCATTTGTCGCAATATTGTCACTTAATCCTCTCCATGTTCTTCTATTCGCAATTGCGTTACCTATCTTCTGTATTTCCCTCTTCCAAAATTCCCACGTACCAATTTTTCTGATTGCCGCACGTGAAAAACTTTGGTGGCATTGAAGCACACCAATATGCTGGAATATTTATGCATAAAAAGAAGGGCTTCAAAACATACTGCCCCGCTTCTATTTGCTGCCGTTCCTGTCCAGCCTTTGTATGCATGAAAGAGTAAAAGCTCGAGTCTTTAACGAAATATGCAAAGAACGAGTGCAAGGCCTGGCAGCCATTGGTTGGTACGATTAGCTCAGTACGTCGTTCAACTTGAAGTCATGCCTATGCACTTATTTTTCTTATTTTGGCACCAGGCGTAGCAAGGACAACAAATTTCCGACACTATATCGCAACCATAAGCCTACTCAAATGAAGTCATTAGATGCATGTTGGTTACGGCGTACGACTGTTGGGAAGTTACTATGTAGCAGTCTACTCTATCAGCATAAGTCATAGTTCTATCCAAAGATTAGGACAGCGACGCCCGCACACCATGCATGCTGTTGGCATTTCGCACAGCAAACACTAACTCGTGCGTACCGCTGCTTCAGTAATAGAATTTAGGAACGCCAGTAATCAATACTATTTATGTTTCATTAGTAACTTCTTAAACATTTTTTGTATTCTGCTACCACAGTGTGCGCTACTAATTATTAGTTAAAGAGGCCGCTCTGGCTGCGTCGAGCACCTCGGCGCATCGAGAACGGAAGCGACGTTTGATGCTTGTCGAGGAAATAATGTTGATTTGATGTGTATCCCTGAGAAGTACGGCGCATGCATGTTTTATGCCGCTTGTCTAACTGCCGCACATACGCTCTCAGGGCAATCAGTCTGCAGGGAAGCTCGTGTGCTCTAGTATGCCGGCACACGACGGTACTGTCAGAAGCGGATTGCAAAAACTCTGGGTTCGCACCTACACTGAGCCCGCTTATGCTGCGTCCGCTTCATTTAGCTGTTTCTGCAGCCAAACCAGCTCCACATTTATGAAAACATTAAACTCTTCCCAAGCGAGCGGTTCCCTCACTAGAGCAGGATTGGCCACCCTGGCGCAGTACTTGGCCACAACCTCCTATATGAATACAACAATCAAACCCCGGCCCTCAGTCCCCCGCAGCTGCGAAGCAACTGACGACGGCGGCGGTCAGGCCTGTGAGGCAGCAGAGGGTGCTAAGAATCTCTGGGTCCGGACATGCTGCCATAGGAATCTGAACCTGGCAACGTTTAACGCTAGAACGTTATTTATCGAGGTGAGTCTAGTAGTACAATTGAAGGAATTAGCGCGCAGTAAATGGGATATAATAGGGCTCAGTGAGGTTAGGAGGACAAAAGAAGCATATACAGTGCTAAAAACCGTGCACGTCCTGTGTTACTGGGGCTAAGCGCAGAGACGAGAACTAGGAGTCGGATTCCTGATTAATAAGGATATATAGCTGGTAACATACAGGAATTCTATAGCATTACCAAGAGGGGGCCAGGTCTTGTTCTGAAGCTTAAAAACAGGTAGAAATTGAAGCTCGTACAGGCCTACGGTCCTACATGCAGTCATGATGCCCAGGAAGTCGAAACCTCCTAGGAAGACGAGGAAGCAGCGATGGGTAAAGTCAACACAAAATACGCTACACTGATGGGCGACTTCAATGACAAGGTAGGCAAGAAGCAGGTTGAAGACAAGTCAGTGGGGGAATATGGCATGGGTATGGGGGAATAGCAGGGGAAAGTTATAAGTAGAATTTGCAGAACGAAGTAATATGCGGATAATGAATACCTTCTTCCGCAAGCGGGATAGCCGAAAGTGAACGTGGAGAAGCCCCCCGCCCTCCTCCCCCCTGAATGACCCCACTAGAAATGAAATAGACTTCATACTCCGCGCTAACCCTAGCATAATACAAGATGTGGGCGTGCTCGGCAAGATGTGCTGCAGTTACCATAGGAGGGTAAGAACTCGAATTAGCTGAGGCTTGAGGAGGGAACGGCAGAAACTGGTACATAAGCGGCCGATCAATGAGTTAGCGGTAAGATGGAAAATAGAGGAATTCCGGATCAAGCTGCAGAACAGGTATTCGGCTTTAACTCAGGAAGAGGACCTTAGTGTCGAAGATATGAGCGACAATCATATAGGCATCAATAAGAAGTGTGCACTAGAAGGCGGTAGTAACTCCGTTAGACAGGATGCCAATAAGCTAGCGCAGGAGACGAAAGATATGATTAAGAAATGCCAATGTATGATAGCCTCTAACCCTACAGCTAGGATTGAACTGGCAAAACATTCCAAGCTAATCAAAACAAGCGTAAGACCGCTGACATAAGGAAGTAAAATATGTATACGAAGAGGGAAGGGAAGAGTAGGAGGGTGTGGCAGAAAGTTAGGTGGGCGGATGAGATTAAGAAGTCTGCAGCGACATGGCCACAATTAGCACATGACCGGGGTAGTTGGAGAAGTATGGGAAAGGCCTTTGCCCAGCAGTGGGCATAACCAGGCTGACGATTATTATTATTATTATTATTATTATTATTATTATTATCATTATTATTATTATTATTATTATTATTATTATTATTATTATTATTATTATTATTATTATTATTATTATTATTATGAAGCGAGTGGTGCCTGCGCCTTCCGTAGTGGAACAGCGTGGTTTCAGCGCCAACGCCACTCGGCTTTACGTAAGACTGAGCACATGGGGAGATAGACAAAGACGGTTAAAATAGACGGAGAACAAGCGCATTAGCAATACTTAGCACAATTAAGGTGATGCGTGCCTTCACGCGTTAGTGCGTCTTTTATTTTTGGATGATTATCATAGCGCCAGCTTTCCAAGGACTATCTCACGATTTAAACTAGTGCTGGCTTTAAGATGTTTGGCTAATGAACGAGGCAGAACTTTATCTGTGCGTAAAGGAATATTCCTTTGTAGAGTGAGCCTGTGATTTCATAAACTGTGGCATGACTTGTTGAATAATTATTTTAGTGGACTGTCGCGCATACTGGCGGTTCCTGTTTGATCAATATATTTTTGAGAATAGTTTGTACAGCAGCATGCACACTGAAATATAGTATGAATACATCAAGCTTGTCGTCTATGACCAAAGCTATACTGGCGTACTAAATAAGAAAGTCGTTTTAAGGTCGTCGAGGTTCTCACATTTGTGTATAGAGCCGGCACTCTATTCAGCACCTTCTGTATTTCCAATTATAACAAAAGTTATCACGTTTTCAACCATCATTCTAGACGAAGTTCCCTACGCGAAAATTTTGAAAACCAGATCCTACTGGTATATACAGGTCCTATAGAAGTTTGTACCTTTTCGCGTCATGGTACGCCTGAAGACAACTTCAAACGACACAAGAACGTTGACTTTCGCAAGTTTCTTTTTTTTGTTTTACTATGAAGGCACTGGCATTGCAGACGACACTCGCTGAAGCGAAGAAACGTGCCTGCGTTTCGACAACGACTGCGTTCCCATTTCTGCGAGCACCAAAGGAGGAGAAACTCAGAAGGGCGAAAATTCTGCGTGCGGTCCTTCGGGCACAATCCATCAAACTGGAACGTTTCTGCGGCTTCTCACTAGACGAGGCAGCGTGAGACGCACAAACATCAAACTGCGAGGGAAGACGTTTTCCCAGAGTAACCCTTCGAGAGAAAGTTTTCATACGTAGCAAGCTTCATCATGCGCAGCGATCAGAAGCAGCAGCAGATATACTTAAAATGAGGGCTTCTACGGCACGACCGTAGCATGTGAGAGCCTGCGTATTTATAGCGGCGAGGTAAATATAAACACTTCTCGTTGATTTCTATTGGTGTTTTTTTTTCTATCGCACTGAACAGAACGCATGAGAGGAAGCTACACATGCGTACATTCAGCATTAGGGCAGCAGAAATGGTAGCCCAAGCCAATCGCCTTGTGTTCCATGGAATTTTGACGATCAGAAATTGCAAGTTACTTCGCTTCTTTTTGTTGTACTTAATGATGCGCCTTAACTCCGGCCTATGGAGTTAGTGGAATGATATACAGAGTGTACCAGCTAACTCTATCCAGAGTTTAAAAATATGCCGACGATCTCTTAGACGGCGCAACCAAATGCATGTCGCTGACAATTGTACGTATTAAGTCACAGAATTTCATGTATTCTGCCAAATTGCATTAGCCAAGCAAATTAACCAACTTCTGAAGCAACGAAGTTATTCGAAAAGATCGAATTAGAAAGTAGGAGAGCTCTCTGCAAAATGTCCGATTAAGCAGTTTCTAACTTTCTATCTATCAGTTATTAGTGTTTTTCCACTTGTTGCAGACTCCCGCGAAATACAAAAAAAAGAAACGTGACATGGCCGCTTGCGCGTCGTGATTGCAGCGCTCCGAAGCATTTCTCATAGAAACGAACATAGCATCTAGCAGGGTGTGCTGCCGCTTAAAAAGCGACACAGCAGTGACGCAGACGTGGCCAATGCAATTTACGCCACCGATGCTTTTCCCTCGCGGTGGTTCATGAAAGCAATAAGCTTTTATGAATAAGCAATAAGCGGCAGCACACCCGGCTAAATGCTATGTTCGCTTGTAGCGGAGCGTTTGGCGGCGCTGTAATCACGGCGCGCAAGCATACATGTCACGTGGTATGCTTTTTTATTTTGCGAAAATCTGAAGTAGGCGAAAAACACTAATTTCTAATAGATAGATAGTTGAAAACCATGTACTTGGACGTTTTCATAAGCGCTCTACCACTCTGTAATAGAAATTTTTGCCTAAGTTTGTTGCTTCAGAAATTGGTTAAATGATCTTGACTAATTCGGCGAATAAGCAGAGTACAAAAAAAAAGTGTGACCTAATTCATGAAATAGTCAGCAACATAAATTTAGTCGTGTCATCTCAGAGCGCGCCGTCATATTTTCAAACTCTGGCTCTACTTAACCGGGACGCCTTTTAGAATTAGGTTATCTCGTTATAGTGTAGTCCGTTCGTAGTTATTTGTAACCTAACGACACCTGTTAATACAAACACGCATGGTATTCAAGGATTGATTTGTACAGTGTATTGCATAGATGATTATAACAGCTTGGTTGTGTAGGTGAGCCGCGGCTTTAGTGGGTGCTGGCAGGCCCCACGTACACATTCTCAATTGCTACTGCAACGTTTATCAAGGTACACTGGACTCAAGGCCGTGCAGCGAAGACCGATAACATTGTTACTGATCAGTAGGTACGCAGTCGTCCTAACACGTACTTTCCGTCAATCCCCCTCGCCAAGCTCTCACCTCTACTTCGATAGAGGAAACAAATCCCTCAGGCAGGACACATACGCTCTTTTCCGCACATGTGTCTACTTCCTCGCCTGTCCCTTTACTGGACTGGAGAAAGTTCTCCAGGCTTACAATCAATGATCCTGTCTGCTACTGCAAGCTGGCCACCACTAGAGTGCCACGACCAATAATGCTTGCAGAGTGCATAACAGATGCCACAAAACACTGTTTCAATTCATACACACGATTACGACAAAGATATATTACACATCAAAGTGTACACCTTAAGGCAAGTCTTCATCGTAGTATAGCCTGCAATATTCTTGATTCGTCACTCGAGCCGCGTTGTCAGTGCACGTTATGTATTCTCATGCGGCTGCTGGTGATGAGATGCCACAATTTTTTTCCTCCTTCCGCAAGAATGTTGGATCGCGTGAACGAGATATGCCGGCCCCATCAAGTAGCACCGGGTTTGCTTGTGAAACCAGCGTAGTGTCGCACGGAAGGCTGTCTGTAGCACTGCACTTCTCAAAGCATACACGTGTCCACACCATCCTTCCATCGACGAACATCAAACATCGCCTTCGCTATGGCGACATCACTGCGCTGACTTCTCACACAGTCCCTTGAATTATGTCCTGTTTGAATTTCGGTGCACCTTGCGTAACGGTTATTGATTTAGCATTGCATTATAGCAAAGTTTTGATCTGTTTTGTGGATATTGGACATGGCATATAATGAAAAGAAAGACGAAAGAAAGAAAGAAAGAATTGTACGTATCAAAGATTGTATTATAGTGTTTATTTGCTCATTTAACATGCTCTGGAAAGCTTTACCTTACATTGATTACAGCATGTGCTTCGAATCTGCACACTGTTATTATTACAGCAAAGCTCTGGACGGCTAACCGATTCGTCCGTCCGTCTGTCTGTTTGTCAGTCGCCTCTATACCAAAACTCATCTGGGGCAACCCCATGCGCATGCGCGAAAGAAGGAAAGTCAGAAAGAGAGCTGCGCGATTAGCCAGCACCACCTAGACAGTACAAGGCTTGTTTAGTACGATTCGTGACGTCATGCTACCGGTCCCAAAATTTTCATTCACAGGGCTGACGTGATCAAAGCGGTGACGTCAAAATCACTGTCGCCAACTCGGGAGCCTCCCCATTAGAGTCTATGGCAGTCGGGTCAGGTAACATAACGTGATGCATCCGAATAAAAAGACCTTGTGATCTAGGTGGTGCTCGATTACCTGCGTCAAATAGTGAGGTCGTTGCTCTTCGTCGCAGCCGAGGGCGCACGCAGCAGTTTCTGTCTGGCTCCGAAATGAGTCGGCCACGCGTCATACGCACTCCTGAGGAGCAGGAAGTTTTTGATCAGCAATGCCGCCAGCAGAACCGGGATTGAGCTCGTCTACGCCGTGCCAATGCTGCAGCCCGGACACATCATCAGGCTCGTGCAGCCGAGATCAAGCAGCAACTGCGCACCGAGTATCTGACAGCCTACCAAGCCATCATTTAGTGAACCGTCGGGATTGAGCCGTAATAAATACCGCGGCAGCACGTTTCAACTTCGCTGGTTAACCATCTGTGCGGAATGCTTGTGCAGTGATTTTTTGAATTCAGCCTCTGTAGGCGCAGATTTCCGTGGAACTATTTTTAAAGCAAATTTTCGTTATGTGTTTACTATACGGTCATTATACCGTCATTTTCACTTCATCATCATCCTAAATTGTCGCACTTGAATTGTGGTGCTTCCCTCGTCATTCTGTACTACTGATTTTAGTGTCGTCATCCAATTGTCGTCATGCTTTCGTCATCATGCCATCCCCACGTCGTCATGAAGTCCTCGTTATGTTGCCGGTGTGACTATTCTACCATCAATATGCCCTCGTCATCATTCGAGTATGTCATCCAGTTGTCGTCGTGCCATCTTGTTCATAGATTCGTCGTCATTCATGCTTCGTCATCCTATTGTCGTGATGCCATCGTAGTCACTGCAGCGACAGCATAGCATGTACACTGTGGTGCTGGGATTGTCTTCATATTGTCGCCATGATTCAGCCGTCCTCATGCCATTGTGGTCGTTCAATCACCGTCATTTAGTCGTAGCGATATCGTTGTTGTCATGCAGTCGCCATCACTGTGTTATCACCGTGCATTCGTTCTCGTTTGTCTTAATTGTTCAAGAGTCGGCGTGCCATTGTCGTTATGCCATCTTGTCGTGCATGCGTGATCTTCTCATCTATCGTCGGCATTCTATCGAAAATATTTTTGTGTCATGTCATTGTCAAGAATCAAAAACGCCGCCAGTGAGAGAAGAAGAGAAGTGCAATCAGGGAGATAGAGTAGCATTTGTTTAGAGGAATAGTTGTTTTGGAGATGGCTGGGATTGTTGCATCCTATGGCCCTTGGAACCCGTTGTATGGGCTGCACTGCCGTTTCATTTTAGTGAAAACTGCCGTGTTAACCCTCAACAAGACGTCCCCCGGTATGGTGCCGCCGCTCGCATTGGTGCCGCAATCTATGCCGGCAACGTAATCGGACACTCAACTGGACCACGCGCTTTCTACGAGCGACGCCACCACTACGCAATAATGGCCACCATCTCAGGCTGCAGATTGTGGTACGATACACTCAGAGAATAATTCTGCCGATTAGGATTCCACTTGTCGTCAGCCTGCGCACGACTCAGCGTCTCTGCTGGATTTTTTGGAAGCACGCCTTAACCGATGACGACCATAGGCGTTATTGTCCAGAGAGGTCAGCATCCGTCATGCTTCCCTGCCAACGGGATTCACACCCTCAGCACGTTAAACTTCATCTTTGTGGTGTTTAAAACAAGCTCAAGTGCGTCTTATGGTTCCAGGGATAAGAAAGAATATTGACCTGCCTACCTTGGCCTTGGAGCATGCAACTCGGGACGCTTTGAAGACTTTGTACTTTCACTGAGTCCACATATATACGTGTGGCTGTTCCACTCGGACCAGCCCTACCGGCGCAGTGGTCAATCATTGAGCAGCGATCAAGGAGCAACCGTTACAGATGCAAGACTTCTTACGTGACAAAGTCAACCGGTTCGGAGCTTGTTGTCCTCGGAGGTGCTGTTGATTATATTAACAGCAAACCGGCTAATCGGTGGGCAATATCCTGTGATTGGAAGGCGGCCTTACAATGCCTTCTGTCATCTCTTCGTCGCGGGTCTTCTGAACAACTCATGTCGGAGATACGAGAAATCCACCATCCCATGATAGAGGAAGGACACGACGTCGTGTTTCAGTGGCTACCGGGTAATTGCTGTATCTCCGGCAACGAACTCACAGGCGAAGCTGCTCCTTCTAACGTATCAATAATGCCCGTGTGAGGTCTAAGTGGTAACAGCGTTATTCAATTTTAATAATTGTTCGAAATATAACATTTACGTAATAACTGTATATGTGTTAGGGATTTCAACAAAAGAGATTTTTACGAGCTGTCCTGAATCTTAGAATTTCTTCCCAATTATACCGGTTGTACGGGGAAACTAACCGACAAGTTTATCCCTTCAAGAAAAGTTTTCTTGAACAGCTCAGTACCCTGGTACAATAGTACCTTAACAGACTCGCAAACTAACTGCACGATTGTATCGTGCTGCTAGGGCACATCAGACCGCTTCACGTTGGACGGCTTATAAGACAGCGAATTTTAATTACCAGAGCAATTTAAGTTCATAGCAATTCTACCTCGTTAAACTATCTCTTCCCACAATGCTGAAAAGTAACCTTAAACGGTTCGGGAACAACATCAGGAGGAACAAGTCTAGAAAAATTTTATTACTGAACTCACACGGCGATGTCTAATACGACACGGTAACTTAAGCTACCAACGTTAAAGTTTTATTAGGGACCTGTGAAGGGATGGGGATTATGCATTCTCCCGAAGGAGTCAAGAAAAATGTTCTTTCAACGATAAAGCAAGCTGCGCAACTAGGGTCACTCGCGCTTATTCGCGAACAAAAACTGAGGGTGAATTGAAAAGCGGCAGAAGCTAACTGCACGGGCAAAAGTTGCGCTTCTCGGCGTTCGTTAGTTTACGAATCGGCTAACATGAGGGCCGCTGTTTTAACGTGAGAGCGTTAACGAGGCCGTGTCGCAGCAAGTCCGGCGTCCTGCGGCAGGCGTCGCCCCAGCAAAAACAATTTCTTACCAAATTCCGAACCACGCATACCCAACCAATTCTCTGCGGCCAAAAAATGCTCATACCTTGTTTTTCATTCTTTACAAAGTTGTTCCCCGGAAGTTTGAGAACGGCAGCCCACAAAACAATTGTAATGAAACAAAAACACTCACAGCGCATGTCATTTATGTTAGTTCTTCTCAGACTGAAATAACTGAACTGCGAAACACTAACAGGAGATTGGCCCACGCAAGAGGCCGCGTTTCTACTAGAAAGCTCGCCTTCATGCATAGCGCTCGAACTCAGCGTTTCCCGGTAAACTTTACAGTTACATAAGCTGCAGTTGCCAGGAAACATGAAAAGCAGTAATGGGTTTTTGTACACTATCGCGTTCCACTCTTAAAGGTGAAGCTTAAGCGTCATCGAAATATTTTTGCATTCGGCGTCTGCGTAGTTGCTTCCTGCTGCCACCCGAATGAATTTCCACCAATAGCGTATTCTTTCGGTGGCGTAACGTAATTGCAGCATTTTTATATTTGCGAAAAGTGCACGTTGTAATGGTGTCATTTCGGGAGCGACCGAATGCTATGCATTTTTTTTCTCTGTGAAGCAATGGTGAGCATGCCCACCTGCAGAGACGGTGACGATAGAGGTACAGTGCACAACAACACAAACACAATAAGGGCTGACGTGAGGAAAACGTGTGTAAAACTGTTCATCGTGCTTACGGCCAACATGCCATAACAAGAAACAAGAAAAAGAAACGCGAAACGTCCGACAACTTTCATAAGAACACCTCCGCAACCGCCTAACGTCCCTGTGAATAACGTTTTCGTACGACGTCTTGAGTACCTTTAAGCACATTCTAAACGAAAATAAGTACAAGCTGAAAAAAAGCTCCGTCTAACAGCCTGTGGCGCTGTTCTTCATAAGCTTGACTCGCGTTCAGCCTTTTTTCAACATCGTGTAAATTCAAGCTGCAGATGTCCGCATGCGACGCACGTCAAGTCCTGTATACAGAGCAGATTGCCTGTTTTTTCACAATGTTTTTTTTTTTTTACTGTTGAACTGCCTGGCAAGAAGACTTCTAAACGAATTACAGAGCAAATGGTAATCGCTGGCTTCAGAGGTCGTCTGACATTAATTAATTTGCTTGCAGACGGGCCAGACAAAAGAAGTTCAGCATCCCATGAACGCGAAAGTGGTGCAGGCCTGTAACACCCTTTCGAAACGCCAGATGTCATTTTCGAAAGAAAGACAGGATAATCTTGTTCTGGAGTGGCAGATGTACTTTTTTGTCATAACGGGTTTTCAAGTTCTCCTCAAAGTAAGCTCAACATGGGAGCTCCGTACATGACATACAAAGATTTGTCGAGAACATTCAAGGCGGAAAGGTTTAGTAGACTGGTTAGGTTAGCGACGGTTAATGGCTAAGGCAGAATACACATACACAAGGAGCACAAAAAGGAAGGTTACGTAGTGCTTAGTAAAGTCTCACCTGCAACTAGAACTGAACAGATGGCGAGGCAGGAAATTGGTTCGTTTCCAGTGCATTTGTAGCCTCAGTAACTGGCCAACAAAAGCGCACGTACGCTGCTGCCTAGTAATTAGGAGACCGTTGCATTGCTTATGCAAAATAGCTAGCTCTCAGAAAGAAAAACGCACTTCTTCGGCGTGCTTAATTTCTGTGGCTCTGTGAGATGAAGTTGCATTGATTCTGGTAATTTACATACGTAAATGCTGCTTGCATTCCAATACATACGCTTATTTTAATAATCTCGAATTTATAACAATGTATTGCGTATGGAAATGGTTATAGGAACTAACACCTGGTGATACCGTCTTACTACGAGAAAATTAAAATCTTAGGGGCAAACCAGCATCAAGTCCCTTCCTTGTGTGCAGAGAAAGGTTCCCATATTAGGAGTGCTTTAAAAATATTGTCTTAAAACGGATGTGTGTTATTACCTCTTTGCAATCACTTAAAATCTCTGGAACCAATGTAAAGCCATGATAGACGTATTCATTATGAGCCTATTTTATGTCCACTGCTGCACGAAGGTCTTTCCATGCGATCTCCAATTACCCGTGTCCTTCGCCAACCGAATTCAACTAGCGCCCGCGAATTTCCTCATTTCATCGCCCCACCTAGTCTTCTGCCATCCTCGACTGCGCTTGCCTTCCCTTGGCACCCATTCTGTAACCCTAACGGTCCACCGATTATTATCCTCCGCATTACATAGCCCGCCTAGCTCCATCGTTTTCTCTTGATGTCACTTAGAATGTCGTCTATCCCCGTTGGTTCTCTGACCCAAACCGTTCCTTTTCTGTCTCTTAATGTCGTAGCCTGCATAAACGCGGCCTTTAAGTTGTTCTCAGGTTTCTTTGCCAGTCTCCAAGTTTCTGCCCCTTATGTCAGCACCGGTAAAGTACATTGATTGTACACCTGTCTTTTCAATGATAATGATAAGCTTTCAGTCAGGATCTGACAACGTCTACCGAATGTTCTCCAACCCGTTTTTATTCTTCAGTAAATTTTCGTCTCATGGTTATGCTTCCCTGTGAGCAAGTGACATAGGTAAAAGTAGTCCTTCACAAACTCTAGAGGCTGACTGGCGATCCTGAACTCTTCTTCGTTTGCCCGGCAATTGACCATTATCTTTGTCTCCTGCATATTAATCTCGAACCCCGCTCTTCTGTTCGCTCTTTTAAGATCCTCAATCACTTGTTGTAAGTCGTCCGCAGTATTCCTGAACTGACATGTCGTCTGCCAATTAAAAGTAGCTGAGATATTCGCCGTTGATCCTTACTCTTAAGCCTTCGCAGTTTAATAGCTTGAGTACTTCTTCCAAGCACGCAGTAAATAGCATTGGGGAGATTGTGTCGCCTTGTCTGACTCCTTTCTGTAAAGGCATCGTCCTACTTTTCACAACGCCACGAAAACCAACGAGTATTATCCCCAAAACAGAAGCTGAAATGGGCTTCAGAGGCGCATCATAATTCACAACTAGACGCGGAAACATATGTAAGTCGCATAATACTCCGTCAGAGGAGCTTCAGCACGTCTTGTGTAAAAAATGTAAAAGAGAAAGTATTTCCGCTGTGCATGCAGACATAATAAACTATACATTGTCAAGAAATAGGCACTGCTCAACGTTCGTAGGACTAATGCTGAAGCAGAATGCAGTACGGGCATTTCACGGACATTCTTTCCACGAGAACGAAGGAGACGATGTAGTTTGATTGACATAAGAGAGAGAGAGAGAGAGAAGAAACTTTATGAATGAATGGCCGGCAGTTTCGTTGTGGTGGCCTCAGGTGGCGGCTCCAAGTCCTTGGACTCGGGCGGCATCTTTGGCTTGTCGGACGGCCCAGAGCTGGTCTGCCATCTCTGAACTTTTGAGAGCCGCCTCCCAGTGGCGGCGACGCCGATGGAGAAGGTCCCCGGCGGGCCCCGCAGCCGGGGCGGTGTCGGGGAGAAGCGAGCTCAAGGCTTTCCGTACTGTGGTAACGGCCGCGATTACGGACGCGTCCCGAACGGATGTGGTCCCATTACCGTGGTTGCCGGCACATTCCCAGAGCATATGTCGCAGCGTTGCTCGCTGTCCCCAAGCTTTACAGGCATCTGTTGGATATAAACCTGGATAGAAGTGATGTAGGACAACGGGGCTCGGGTAGCTGTGTGTCTGGAGCAAGCGTAAAGTTACGGCCTCATTCCTGTTTAACTTGTCGTGTGGTGGCGGGAATGTGCGTCTTTAGAGTCTGTAGTGTTGGGTGAGATCTCTGAACGTGGTCAGGCGACAGAAGGCGTAAACAAATTCAGAAAATCCCATGCGCTGTAAATAACGATGTCAGCGGAGCTTTCAGCGCTGTTTACCTTGATTGACTGTAGTTAGCGGTGATGTTGAGGACGAATGTGTAATTTCTTCAAAAATTAAAAACTAAAGTGGTGAACTGATGTTGTGTTACCATGCACACACTCCTACTGTTTGTCTGTGCAGTCCACAGAACACACTGGGACACTTGTTTGCTTGAGGCGTTCTTGTGGACAATTGTCCGCAGCCTTTGAGAAGGTTTAGCATTGTCATTGTCACGCATGGTACATTGCACCATGGCAGTAGTGTAATACCTAAATGAATTATGGCGCTGTACGTGCCAAAGCCACAGTTGGAATTTTAGGCACACCACAGTGGCGGACTGAGAAATAATTTTACACTTCGCTGTACGTTAGCGTCCACCTAAATCTATATGCCGAGCGTTTTTGACCCAGCGTGCATGGCTAGCTAGCCAAATAGGCGACGCGATGCTGAAGCCCCTAAGGAAGCGAGCGCCGAAGGAGGAAGGCGCCTGGAAGTGGAGAAGAGAGTGGCGCGCCGGGGAAAATACGAAGGAGCGTGCTGAGCGTGCGACAAAGCATCGCCTTCAGGAGGAAAGACGTCGGCGAAACGTCACGGAGAAGGAGAGTAGGCTGAGGCGCGCTAGGTTCATCCGCTGTGGCAGTTGCAACGGTCTCAGTGCGCGTTATGGAGGTGCCGGGTTCATCTCGTGATCGAGTGGCCTAGCGAGAACGGGGATGCAGCGAAGCAATCAACGACAGAGCAACCATGAGTCGACCGAAGCCGAAGTCGACGCCGAGCACCGGGCCCAAACTGAACAAGTCGGACAAAGGGCACCGGCTATGCGTGGCCAGGAGACTCCGGAAGAACGTGCCAGGCAGGTTCCGTCACTGTTGGTGTATCGGGCAAGACGCCGTACCTAAAGAAACTCCTCAATAGCGTGAAGCCCGTTTCCCAGCCCAGCATATTCCGCGCCCTCCCTCCCCTCCACCAGGAGACGACATGCGCGGGGCGTAAGAGGGCACGCTTCCCTCCCGCTTTCCTCCCTTGTGTGCGCGAGATTGAGCCGCAATCGTCGCCTCCTAGTCGCATGTTTTCACTCGGGCATACAGCATACGGCTCGCTTGTACGATTGTATCCCCTTTGCACTTTCTTCGGAACATCGCGGCGATGACGACGAGAGAAATGTGTTTGGGGTGTCCATATAATTGCTCCTGCAATTATATGTGAATAGCATCCGTAGGCTTGCGCGTAACCCGTGTTCAGCAAGAGAAATGTCGCTGTGATTTTTTTTTTATTTCGCTTGCGTCGAAGAGAGGCTCCAGAGATCGGGATCGAACACGTGACTTCGAGCAATGCTATAGCCGCAAAGCTACCGGGACCAGCGCAGTAGTGTTCATTTCACGTGCGACCGCTTCCTTAGAGTCGCCTAGACGATACGATGAATTAGAGCAGCTTTGCGTCTGCACGACTTGCATCAATTGTACGCCTGACAAATTTGTACGATGTTTAATTTCCGGAACTAGCAGAACCGTCCCGTACCACAACTTCAGTTCGCGCAATCGCTGTCGTACATTTAGTAGTATTGTTTCCTTTCCTTCTGGCGTCACCTTCTCCCTCTTCGGCCGTGCCCTTCCCCCGGAATAGAACGGCGAGCAAGGAATGGCAAGGCTGTTATTCACTCGTAAGCGCTGCAGTTTCTGCAAAGCTTTTGCTGGGCTTCACTGGTGATTACAGCTATCAAGACACTGCTCCAGAGGGCATTGTGTACATGCAACGCGATAAAAAGGTGCAAAGGAGTTGCTCGCGTTGACTTTCCTCTCCCACGCTCCATCAATGTATGTACATGACCTGAACCACAGCGCGACGGACGTGGCATGCAAGACATTTACCGCAACATCAGCAGCAGCAGTGCAAAAGTCGAAGGAAGAGGCAGAAAAAGGTTCACTTTGAGCACCATTTGCTTAACGCAGCCTGATCCCGTCTATATATCGTGGTCATTTGAGCGAATAATGGCGTAGAAAAGTACGGAGAGGGTCAGCAACGAGAAATTCACTTTGGCAACCATTTCGTTCGTCTTTCGCTTGCTTTCCGCATTGTCAAAATCACCGTGTTATACCAACAAGCCCAAGACGCGATTTTGGGCAAGACTACAACTTTAGCCGGCAGTCGGTAAAAGGTAGGCTGCGGTTTCGTGGAGCACAATACGCTTACGACGTCTTTTCAGTCAGTGAAGCAACTCATGCTTGTGTCTTACAAATAGTAAACTGAAGTTGCGACAGTTGATACAATGCCATTATCAAATCACTCCAACTGATTTCTTCATAGATCATCATGCCTACTCTAGCCCTCCATGAGCGAAGCTTGGAGTATAGTTACAATTGTGTTGCTGAGTTGATGGCAGGAGTTGTTCATTGCTGAAGTGTTGGAAACATTCGTGTTTCTGTAGCAACGGTTTGCGAAGCGTAATAAAAAGTAACTGAAGTATACGTGTCACTGGGCTGGTGCGCTCATATTGAACATTTCCAGAGCATAAAAGATATCGCCACTCAGCTAAAGGAAAGAAACAAAAATAGCGGAGGAAGCACTAGTTTTTGTGTGTTTATGATGAATAAAGCAGAGACAAGAGCACTAAAACTTGCCTTGCGGATTATGCTAAAAAATCATCAATCAGCCCTTTCACTCTGTGAAGGAGGAGCAGAAAACCTGTGGGGCGTTTTACCTCAATCAACACATCTATCTATATAGGTGTTGTTGTTGTTGTTGTTTATGATGATGGATGCAGACCAGAAATATATATTTTGACTGCGGAATCATTTGTTCTCATACTTATCTAAAGTAATGTCCTTTGCAAGTACCGCCGCATGGCACTTGGGAATCGCACAATGTTTACCACCTAACTTCTGACTACGTAAATACGAAAAGTAGGCCAAACTCGGCATAATATTAGAGTTGTCTTGGCGGCTAATTCTCATACAATTTGTTTTCGCATATTTTTGATAAAGCAAGAGTTACAGTCATTTTCTGTATCCATAGTCCATCCTAAGACGGTCATGTAACGAAAGCAGACGGTAATTTCGTGACGTTTAAAACTTCTCTGTGAACTAATTATGATACGTAGATGAAAGTCAGGCTATTGGTTGAGTCGTCGTAGCGATCAATAGCAGTTTAATTTTGTTCCAAGATTGATTGAAAGCTACGGAGCATTTACGAGAAACTGGAGGAGAATATTGTTTCGTGTCTACGCGACGAGTAGACGGATAGACATTGACCACCTCCGTAGGGTAGCCATACAGGGTGTCCCGCGTAACTTGAGCCAATATTTTGAAAATTAAAGGTGCATCGGAAGCATGCAAACTGAACCAAACGCATACTATCTGCAATAGTTTATGGTAACTCAGGCATTCTCTTTTGTTTTTCCCTTAACTAAGGAAATTTCATTACCCAGCTTTTTATTTACGCCTGAAGACCCAAAGTATGATAAGCATATTTGTAGAGCACCTTCAGAAACCACCAATTGAGTTGTTTCGTGTAAAGTACGTCTCACGAAGTCTTTTTTTCCGAGTTGCAAAAAAAGCCCGCGAAATATTAAGAGCTACGTGACGGAGCGCTTGCGCAGTGGTATCATGCTGCTCTCAAGCGAGCGTTCGGTAAACAAGGTCGGCCCTAGTCGGATGACGGCGCAAATGCGTGCTGCTGGCCGAGCGCTGCCGAGGAGATATGGAACGCCCTGCCGCTTCCCCGTCACCAGTCACGATGCAGCCGACCTTGATCACCGAACGCACGCTTGAGAGCAGCACAATGTCACTGTGCGAGCGCTCCACCATGTGGCCTTTTCTATCCTTATTTTGAGAGATTTGCAACACAGAAAAAAAGAACTACGATGACGTATCGTATGGAAAACAACTCGGTCAGTTGTTTCTGAAGGTTCTCTACAAATCTGCGTATCATACGCGGGGTCCTCAGTCAATAATAAAGAAAAGGTTATTAATGGTAGATAATTAGCGAGCTTTGTGGAAAACAAAACTGGCTGAGGTACTATACGCCAGTGCGAACAGTATACCTTCAATTCAATTCGCTTCCGACGCGCCTTTGATTTTTAAAATATCCACTCAAGTTACGTGGGACACACCGTATGCAGCTTCACGGTAAAAACCTCAGATGCCCCTTAGTGCACTCGCAAGGAAGTCTCAATAATACGCCTCTCTGTAAGATAGACAGCCACTGACGTCGTCTCTGATACATGACGTACCTTGCTCCACTTGTCGCCGTTCCATTATATTTCCATCTTTGCGCTAAGTGACGATAGGAAAGTACATGGTCTGAAATTGTTGATAAGTGGCAGCCTTATTTGCGGTGATTGATAATGCTTCATCTCAATGCATGCGGTCAAAGTTCACATTAAAGCCCCTACAGCATTAACAACAATCTCGATTACAAACAATACGGTACTTTTCACAGCGTATTTCGCTAGTAATAGAGACGTTTAGCTTGTACGCTAATCCGGTAAACGGGAGCGGTTTGGGCGGGTTACCGGATGGTCGGGGCGTAAACGTGAGCGGTGAAGCCGCCTGGTGTTGGAGAGCTCAACCAGACAAACGCATAGCTAAAACTGCAGTAACTCACCATATCCTGCTTCGCCACTCGTGCAAATTTTTGGCAGCGGCGTAATTGTGAACACGATTACGCCACTGTCGAATATTTACCCCAGCAGCTAAGCAGAATACAGTAATTAGCTCTGTGGTTGTGTGGTTGAGCTTTGCGCCACCAGCTGGCGCCACCGATCGGGCCGCTCACCTTTACGCCCCCGCTAAACCGGAAAACCGCCCGCGCTTTCCCGGATACCGGACACGCTAAAAGTCCCTAATGTCGAATACCCGGCCCAAGAAATCTGAGAAATCAGACTGGGTTCTATCCGCGTTTGTGTAAGTGATGACGATCAAAAAGTTCGCGGACAATTGTCGGGTCCCAGCATCAAAATAGTGTAACAAATTTAAGGTTGAGCCGGAGGGCACTGACAGAGATTTTCACCCGTACAACTTTTCACCACTCACGAATCTGATTGGGACATAAAAATTCACTGTGACCATCCTGGGATTCTGTCGGTAATATAAATCCTGGCAGCTTTTCTCTCTTGTCACTTCTAAGATTCATTTCCACCTGTGATTTTGGCATAGCTATACATAATGGGTAACGCAACCATAAAAAAAAGTAAAATGGCCACGAACCAGGCTGTCCACGCCTGTACATTATACGTAATAGTATAGGCTGCGAATAAGCAGCACTGGTAAAAAAGTATGCAAGAGAATGTGTAGTATGCGATCGAGTGCACCATAACTAATCAGAACGAAGGGTGACTGATGCATGCCTGGGAAATACCATGTACCATGTAACGTTAGCTGATCACGAAATAATGTAGCAAAAGAAGGGTCACTGTAATCATTATTCCATCACGATTTTACATAATTATTCAAATGCCGGCGTTGTCTGTCGACGAGCATGAGACGCTTAACTGGCATTAATTCATTTTCCGTAGGAGGCGGCTGTACAGCGGCAGGGCGCTTTCTTTTGAAGCTCGCAACAATGTCGACTATGGATGTCCGACCATTACCTGCAATATTATTTAAGCTATATGGCCCCCTTGGAGAAATTCGGATGTGTTATTTGTGTTAAAAGTAAAAAAAGAGGCGTAGTCGCTCTATAGTGGTGAAGGTTAATCATTTGATTACGGTATTAACGCTATAAATACTCCTCATGAAAACAATTGCGACTGATTTGATTAGGGAATGCGTCGTGGGCAGAGCGTGCAGATCAGTCACCTGATGCAGCTACACTAAATACTGCCCCTCCGATACGACAATTTAACTACGATGTTGGGTGGAGCTTTTACTCACGTTGTTCATTTGCTTATGTGTTGTTATTCATTCAAGGAGGACAAAACGAGTTAGCCAGCAGCTGATGCTTCTCCCATGGGAGTCTCTTTATATTGAGATCGTTGTCATCATCATCATCATCATCAGCCTGGTTACGCGCACTGCAGGGCAAAGGCCTCTCCCATACTTCTCCAACAACCCCGGTCATGTACTAATTTTGGCCATGCCGTCCTTGCAAACTTCTTAATCTCATCCGCCTACCTATTTTTCTGCCGCCCCCTGCCACGCTTCCCTTCGCGTGGAATCCAGTCCGTAACCCTTAATGACCATCGGTTATCTTCCCTCCTCATTACATGTCCTGCCCAAGCCCATTTGCTTTTCTTGATTTCAACTAAGATGTCATTAACTCGCCTTTGTTCCCTCACCCAATCTCCTCTTTTCTTATCCCTTAACGTTACACCTATCATTCTTCTTTCCATAGCTCGTTGCGTCGTCCTCAATTTGAGTAGAACCCTTTTGGTAAGCCTCCAGGTTTCTGCCCCGTAGGTGAGTACTGGTAAGACACAGCTATTATACACTTTTCTCTTGAGGGATAATGGCAACCTGCTGTTCATGATCATAGAATGCCTGCCAAACGCACCCCAGCCCCTTTTTATTCTTCTGATTATTTCCGTCTCATGATCCAGATCCGCCATCACTACCTGCCCTAAGTAGATGTATTCCCTTACCACTTCCAGTGCCTCGCTACCTATTGTAAATTGCTGCTCTCTTCCGAAACTGTGTTGCGTTCATATAGGAGGTGGTGGCCAAGTACTGCACCAGGGTGGCTAATCCTGCTCTAGTGAGGGAGTGCGTTACCGGTTCTGGTTACCGGTTCTGGTCACCGGCGTCAGGCCACACTCCAGGCCTGTTTATACAAATTTATCAACACGAGGATGTCTTTTTTCTTCTTCTTTTTTTAATCCGGTGGAAAATTGCGGCACCGGCATTCGAACCACGGACCCCTTGCACGCGAGGCGGGTGTTCTACCTCTACGCCACCGCAGCACCACTTGTTGTATGATCGTTGTATGATTTGACAAATTTTGGAGTATTTTCAGCGTGGAGTGCCCATGCGTGTATTGTGAGCGCAAACTTAGGTTAATTCAATTTGTACAACTAAAATAAAAACAAGAACCACTCCAGAACAACAGTGAATCAAATATAGTTCGGAAATCAGTAAATTTGCAAGTTCACATGGGCGACAAGTGTAATCAGAGAACATTACATAAAAGCAGTATTTAGCCTAATCAACTGAGCATGGCGCTATTCTGCTTAATGGTAACGTCAGAGTTACACAGGACACAAGCATTCTAGCAGCACTTCCAACCTCATCGGTAGCCATTCCATTATTCCCTCAATGCGTCGCTGAAATCCACGTCAATGAAAATTATGTCAAACAGAATAAATACAGTCTTACTCCACCGTGGATCTTCTCCCTGCCGCCTCAAGTGGCAAAAGCGTAAATGTCCTTAGGGAGACTTTTGCGCTGACTCTAGCGTGTATATAACAGTGGCTGCATCTTCAACCGATTACAACATGTCCAAACCGTTTTCCTCCAGTAGGGGAGCAGCAAGGTTAGCTAGGAGTGTTTGTGATCACAAAGCTTGCAATATGTAGCTTAAATTGCATGTAATATGCTCAATTATTATCCAACCACCTGAAAAGACGTGCCCCTCTAGTTTCGAAGCGCACATTAGACCATAAAAGGAGCAGTAATTGCAAACATATTATTGTGTGTTAAATAAACCGATGTCTATTAGGCTAACTTCATCTGCGCATTGTATGTCTTAAGCCCCGTTTTTGTACTTTAAGCTATGCCCTTTAAACCTTCTATTTCTTCACATCTGGTTATCACCTTCTCTGGAAATATAAAGAGAAAGTTTCAGGGCATTATGGTCTCCTGTGCCAGTACACACTAAAGCGTCACCAATCATAAGTTGAGAAAAATTCATGCCCGCCATTTATTGTGAACTTGCCGAGCCTTACAACCGGAACGTTCCGTAGTCTTCTTGCCAGCCTTTGTTGCGGTGCGACGTATAGCAATAATCGCCGGCTACACAATCTGTGCCACATAATATTCCGTGAATACATAAATAACAAAGGCCTATAAGCAACAATATAAGACCTAAACTTTATCTCAAAAGTGTTATTTGGAAAATAAAAGGAGCAATATATTTTACATATTTCAAGCATGCTATCAGCTTACTCGTTCACATGCGAAAAACATCCCTTGAGATACTTTAAGAATACGTGTAATGCTAGTGAGAAAAATCAAATTATGCTATAGAAAGTTTCCCAGTACAAACACGGGTAACAGGCAATTATTTAAGGCGTCTTGTTTATTTTGCTCTGCATCAGGTTTTTTTTTTTTTTAAATTGCCTGTGACAGATAGCAGAATCAGAAACCTTGAACTTAACTACCTTAACTACCTGATGAGGCGGGCATTACTTCTGTCACAATTCGAAATACGCAATTACGTCAATTAGCCTTTTAATTAACTAGCTGACGGTACAGATTTCCATATACGCATTGCAGCCAGTGACGTCGCCTTGCGTATATTCACATGGAGCAAATTTTCGGGAATACACCAGTTTCCTGACAATTATTTTCACTGACGGACAAAATGCATTGGTGTTCAAGTTATTTTTGTACTTCAATATATAAAACAACGTTTGGTTTAAAAAGTGCAGCGACAGTGGACCGTTACCGCAAGTTTGACGGCGCGCAAATCAGATCCGGTGCCATTTTCAGAATGCATTCGAAGTGTACAACCCTTGACAAAGTGTCTAGCTGCAATTCGCACAATAATATATGTAGCGCACAAAGTAATCTGCTAAAAAAACATATTTATGTTGTTTATTCGGCTAAGCATTTTCATTTTGCGCAGACATAAAGGTGGCGTCACCGAGTAAGTTTGGGCAAGACTAAAAAGTGCGCTATCTTCCGCAGCTATTTTTTATTTGTTGCAGCTAAAGATACACCCTATACAATAACTACATTTGAGAAGTGGTAGCTGATGTAGCTGACAGAACGACGGCGCCTGAACGCGTAGGCACCTGTTTTGAAGGACAGAGCTAGGGGATACGTATATCTTGCCAACAACAGCCGCCTTACTCATGTCGTTTCCTCCCAACGCTCGACAAAACTGCAACAAGCGCTGATCAGAACCAATCATTGTTTTTCACTCCCGCAGGAAACTAGAAGTTTCTTTCGACGTGGATGAAGCGCATCACCCTTACGCTGAAAACGAGAATTAGGCTGGGACATTGAGGGAAACCCTGATGAAGTGGTTGTGAGACGATCGAACGTCTAGTTGAAACAGATAGAAGACAACGCTTTCCCGTGTGGTACAGGGTAAAAACGGCGTGCATGAAGCATAATTTATTCTCACAGCCACGCTGAGTGACAACGCATCATTGACGTAACGAGTGAACCATCTTCCAAATTTTCATATGAGTTGTAATTAGGATCACCACCAGCACCGTCATCATAATCATCACAGTCGTTATCACAATAAAAATCTTAATTATCGGCGGCATCACGTCATTTTCATCATCATCATCATCAGTTATCAGCTGATTGCAGCGCATACTTCGGGATAGGATCACGAAAGTGTCTAGAAACACACGTTAGAAATAGACATACCCAATACGGAAATATAACGTAAACTCGCCAAGGTCTTTGCTATCTACTTGCGTGTTCAAAGCCGTATCCATTATATTCGACAAAAGGGGGGGGGAAAGACAGAGACGGAGAAAGCATTTATACAAAGGCGGGAAAGTTAACCAGAAGTAGTTCCTGTTGGCTATCCTCCACGAGAGGAATGCATAGGAAAAAAAAGAGTAGAGGCCCCTCTCATAGAAATATGCCTTTGGGCTGCTACCCTCTTTGTTTACGGGGCAGGGGAGGACTCCATGGAACGGGTCTAGTGCGTGATCAGAGCGCTGAAGTTCCACTCAACAGCGCACGATAGTTGAAGTCTATGTCAGAACCATCCCTGTTGTGAAAGCGTGAACAAATATGGATATTGAAAGCCCGAGGCCACTCCAGGGAGCGCATAATAAAAAGAGCCTTTAGTTCGAGCAAATCCGGCGCATTCCCAACTCCTCTGTTTGCAGAATAGGAACTTTCCGCAGCTTGGAACAGTCTGTAAAATCTATAGCCACAGTGATCGGTGGGCCGTGTTTGCTCAACGCTAAGCCCTCGTCCATGCGTTCATTCAGGGAAAAAGCACTTATCGGCCGTTCCCCATGGCAAGCGACTCTGGTGGAAATATTGCCTAGTTTTATCGATGGGGGAAAGTGCAACTCTTTTATTCGGCTTTGATGGTTATTCACAGCACTCATATGTTACATATGAATCATATATGTTACGTGGGCTGAATTGCGATTGCATGCCATCAGAAATGAATGCGGAACTCGTGTCCCCGAATATGGATTTAGTTGGTATTGTCTGAGTCGGCGTATTTATTTGGCAGCGCATTCCAGGGCCGTAGCGAAGATCATGGCCATCTGAAAACCATCTGCTTTATGTCAGCTGACGGCCTAGGAATCATTAAGCTTATCATTATTCTTTTTTCTTTGCAGACGTTATTCGTTGCCAAGAATTCTGCGCTATTCTTTATTCAGTCATTTTTTTTTCATGTACATATTTGTTCGAAGGTACACTTTCATTGCGATCATACCTTTTCACATTAGAAGAACTTAAACACGCTATTATTATGATCTTAGTGCTATAGTTTCTTTTCGTTTCTCTAGCGTACATTTCTATTTACAGCAGTGGTACGTAATGCGTTGACTGAACGACGGCGTATAAAAAAGTAATCAACTCTGACTCATAATGGGAAAATATATATGTTTGTACGCACCCTAAACTAGTTGCAAAAACGTTCTACATATTCTAAAAAGAGGTTTCGCATGACACTCACATTTGGTTGTTCATGATGAAGGAGTAATTTCTGACAAATACTTTTATGAGAACAGCTCCATTAACGTGGCGCATATTATGTTACATTTTCCGAAAATATAGTGAGCAACGGACCAATCACAGAACTTCAAATGGCCGCTAAAGTATTCTTGTCTCGGCTGCATTTTTGGTGAAATCTTTGGGGAAGTCTAAAGGTAGCGCATTCAGAAGAAAATGGTTTTTAGCCAACTTATCTTTAATATTACACCGACTTGAAGTTTTTGAAGTTGGAAGTGACGAGAAAGCCCGTACCATGACAAACGCGGACAACACAAATTATTTGAGGCTAATTGCAGCAGCTTTGCATTTTGCGGTACTTTCTTTTTTCCCAATGTAAAATATGCTGCGAAGAATAGGAGTGTAGTGAAACAGTCTATTTGCGAAAATACTCCCTTATAACCTAACTAAGACGGCGTGTTGTTGGGCGAATTAGTTCACGATATGAAAAAAAAAATTAAGCACGAGAAAACATGAGTAAACTAGAGAGCGGAACAAGGGCTCACTAAGCTAAAGTACTTATTGGTTTTTCTGTAAAAACTGAGACTGATGCTCTGAAATCTTTATCAAAATTACTATTCGGTGTCTTTAACCCTTTTAGTACGCTCCAAAATAGGTAGATTGCATCTGTCCCATAATGCTACCACGCCTCAATGACACACGTTAAGACATCTTTCGATATCTATGTAAAAATGGGCCCCAGGCATTTATACCTCAGGTACCATCTCTTATCTCATGCCAAATAAAACTGATCTTTTACCGTTGTCCGCAGCATCGAAGCAAAGAAATGTTAGTTTTACAGTTGAGATGTCGCAGTCTTGGATTGTTCTATGTACCTGAAGGGAAAAGGGGGCACTTGACATATAACAAGGACTAGTTAAAATATTGGAATTGGTTTTTAATTAGGCGCTGAATAATGGCTTGTGATTTTGCAAAACTTATGCGCTTCCAGTGAATATATAGGATGACACCAGTTTCTAGGCAATATTTACCGAAGTGTAGGACTAAATATATTGCTGGTCCATTTCCTTTTATGCATCAATGAATTCAAAGAAGCTTTCGTTACAAAAAGTAAGTGTAACAGCAGTGCATTTTTACGGCGATTGTGACGGCACCTATCTCCAAGCTGGTCATTGTGTAAAACCATTCCAAGTGTATAGCCTTGCAAGCTTATCCTACATTGGGTTAATTGCACCATGCGCCATTAAGTAGGTAATGAAGAAGATATTTAGTGATTTTTAAATAAGCATCATATGTGTTTTCATTTCTCCCACAAGCAATCTCCACCTATCGAAGTAATGCAGATTAAGAACTAGAATTATCCTGCCTGCAACAGCAGAAAGTTAATAATTACGAAAAACTTAAATATGACCACCCTGTATGCCTGATGTCGGTCTTACCTAATGCGTGAGTAAGGCTGAAACCACGTTAATACTTTTTACTTGACACATAAGCATGCCGTAATTCTTCCTCAACTGCCTGAAGCGTGAAGAAGGTTGTGAAATATGAATTCAGTGGATAACGGTGGCTTGTGCACTTTTCTTACTATAACGCGGCTTTGAAAGAGTACGCAAGCAAAATTATAGGGGCAACACAGAGGAAAAAATAGCGTTCTCTACATAGTTACCATTATGAAGCTCACCGGGTTTGTGCGACTTCAGTGAAGAACTTTCTGTGGATGTTACTCGTTTCGCGGCTTGTTTGTATAACCGTTGACAGGAATATTAGTTTAAGTTAGCTGGTGAGCCTTACTTAACTAGGTCAATGACGCATAAAATCGGGGAGAAAGACGACAGGATAGGACCCATCTTTTCGTATGTGTTCTTTCATTGCTTCTTTCTTGAGCCTTACGATACTTAATTAACGCAAAGGGTCCAATGCTACTCGCCCTTTATGTGACGCTACCGTTTCAGTCAATGCACACTAAGACGGGATGGTCTACAGAATGCAATTTGATAGTTTCCTGATATCACGCACGGCTTCACATTTTGGTAGTGCTCTTAGCTCCTTTGAAATACTGTCTACGGCGATAATAAGAACTTTGATTACAGGATCCACTTAGGTTTTCTTAAAAAGAATCGTTAAAAAATCCTTAGTGCAACATGAATTATGCATATTTCGATTAGTTTTTGTTATTACCACCACTGGTCAAATGCATTGTAATTCCGCTCGTGTTCGTTTGTCTGCAAGATTTAATTTCCCTCACGCTGCTATGTATCTCGAGAAGGCCCGCGGTACTGTTTTTTGCAAATACTTTACCTTTTTTTCAGCGCTTAGATGAGCATGTTTTGCTCTGCCCCATAACGAAGGATTGTTCGTATAATTTCGGTGAAAAACCGCAACGTCTTAGTACGAAGTCGTTTTTCTTTATATATAGTTTGAAGAAAAGAAAAGCGTCAGCCTTGGTATTTCTATTCCTATGGCGCAGTGCTAGCGAGAACGAGGACGCACGTTCGATTGGCGGCAGCAGCAGTCACTTTCCCGTAGAAGCTATAGATGCAAGAAATGCCCATATAACGTGCATTGGGCGCAAGTGAAGAAAAAAAAGAGCCCAGGGGGCCGAAATTATTAGGGAGCTCTACAGTACGGCATTCCTCTTTTCCCGCTGTGAAATTCTGGTAGGTTACTAAAACTTCGCAGTAATAACATGGCAAGAGCATCGATACAAAACTTCTATACAATGCTTCGCATTAGGTCAACTGACTTCAATGAGGCACGCATGAAGTGAACTTTCATTGCCCACTCAAAATTAATCGTTCTTTCCTAGTCACAACGTGAAACGGGTGTGCATGTGTTTCGCGTTTTGGACACTTCAACAAACTTATTGCGTTCCAGCGGCATCCACTGAATAAAAATGTTAACTTGTGCACTTCGCTTTCATTGAAAGGCGAAGTATTGGCTCGATTCCTCCCAATTACGATGTGGGATAGGTTTATTGAAATGAGAGATGAAAAAAAGTTTAATAAGGCACTGTGCGCCTGCTGTTTCGATCCGCGTAGAAAACGTGGCCACTGCGAAAAACCAATAAATGCGTGCGCCAACAGGTGCTGCGCTGAACGATTCAAGAGTTCGCGGAGAAACTTAAGCACCGGAAATGTTCTTAGAGTTCCAATGTGAGCGTTGATGCTCAGCGAAATTTACATTTCCTCCCTGAAGCAGAAAGTCTTCGACTAAGAACAGCTCTGCTGAAATGAAAGACTGAATCGCACACAATACGGAATATCAGCACGTAGAGCGAGAGAGAACAGATTGTACAAAAGGGGCCAAAGTGTGGAATAAATTTGATAATGCGTGCGCGCACTGCATTCGTAATAAAATTGATGTGCATGCTTTTATTCGTTTACGCCTCCAAAATACACGAAAAAAAATGTGAACACTGGGAGCCACGACATGCAAGCGTTGACTTTGGTGCCTACATTGTGCGTTTGAAAAAAAAATATTTTTAAAGGAAACGGAAGAAGCAAAGGAAGCCCTGCATGCGTGCAAGAGAGAGATAAAAACAAACTATGAAAGGCAAGCATGTTACCCAGGGGTTGGTCAAATTCGCTGCCCTGCACTCGCAGAAAGAGTGGAAATATTAAGGTAAGGAGGGATGGTGCAAGGTTATGTCGCCAACGTAGTGAAAGTTTTCTGTTTTATATCACGTAGCCTCGCTCAGTCAGGTTGTCTTTGGAAATTCTAGCAGCGCTTTTGTGGAACTCTGCTGCTTCGATGTACAAGACGATGGTTGAAAAACGTTGTCCAGTGAAAAAGATTTCCGTCTAGCACCGAGGAGGGCGCACTTCCCAGCTACATGGGCTCATTCAAATTTAGCACTAGTAAGCAAATTTCACGAACGATGGAACTGCCCATGATAAAACGATCTCCTTCTGTAGAATCATTCTATAGTTCAGCCGTTTTAAGACAGCTTAAAGAAGAGGCATTGCATGTCATCTAGAAAATAGATGCAACACAGGTGCTCGATAGCCTTCGGCAAGTCATCAACCACCACGCGTATTAGCCATAGAAGTTTACCAAAGAATACTAAAATTTAAATGACCGTCTATGCTATATAAGCGGAACAGCAGGAACAAACAGCAGGTCATCGTCACACCACCATTCTTACTGAACTGTCATCCTTACGCCGTGTTTATCGCATCATAATTGTTCTCTCGTCATCACTCGATTGTAACATGTACTAAAACTTGCAGATTTATTACCCTGTAATATTACCCTGTGTTCGGCGAAGCATAATAGCTGTAGTTAGTGTTAACTCATTCGGAAGCAGATCTATAGAGCGTAGAATCTGCTTTCTGTCGGAGGGCATAAGAATTGCGGTAGTATTCATATTATTCTCTCATATCTTCATATTATTTTCTCTGCTCCATCACAAATTGAATGGACATGAACATGTACTAAAACTTGAAGATTTATTACCCTGTAATATTAAAACATAGCTTTCTAACTAAACATAATCCAATATGGCCCACCATGAAAATGACTGTGTCTTGCTGGCGGTGTCTTGCTGCCATGGCGCAAAAACACCGTCTCATTGACTGCGCTCTTGTTTGCGCGATGCGTGCAATAAAACAAAACAATTGTTTTCTGATTGAAGGCATAGATGAACGTTGCACCTCCTCCATTTTAGTTACGGCGTTTTTGTGCAAAATGGCACTTAAATATTTGCCTCGTCTCAAAAAATTCTGGCCAAAGCCGACTTGGTCAGACCTGACGTCTTTGGGTGGCGTTGCTGCAGCTGGTCCTAGAACTGTTTTAGCTTGAATCTGGGGTTCCATATCTGCAGCAGAAAGCCTTCCTAGCCAGTTGTTGCATAGGCGCTTATTTGAGAGGTAAGGCAATCTGCAATTTCTCTTCTCAATTGAGCCTGCTCGAATTGAGGCTGCACGATAATGTTGTGCTGCAGATTCCCGGAGGTTACGCATTGTTTATCTTTGCTTTGCACGCCAGAGAACAGATGGCACCAGATTGCCATTTTTCCCGTTCAAATTCCTAGCGTGCAAAATATGGCAATCACTGATTTCCGGTTGCCAGCCATAGTTGCGGAAGAAATCGAGATAACTAATGACGGGCTTGAAATCATGAGACCATATACACGCCAAAATGAGTTGTCCTTTTTTCTGCGGTAAAAATGTTGCGAGAAAAAGCAATAGCAATTGCTAATGTACCCCTCCCACCCCCCCCACCCCCGACTTTCACATGGTTTCCCAAAATATACTTCAACTCTACTATGCCTACCGCTCAAGAAATGGCAGCACATTGCTCATAATGTACATAAATATGAGAATCACTCTGACGGTACCATTCTATCTGTCTATCTGACGGGATCACATTATCAGAAGGGCCTCACACGCGCGCAAAAAAATGGTGATCAGTATGTACGAAATATGGGAAGCATGCAATCGAGGGTTAAAAAGTGACACTAGGCTCTAGTCAAAAACTTTTCACCAACAATAAAGTTCCTCCTTGGCGCTTCACCGACTAATTTCGGTGAAGATGTAAGTAAATATAAACATTAACGGTATTCGTCATTCCAGCATCGTAATGTACTTATCGTCACGCCTTGAGCATATTGTCGTTGCCCATTTTAGCACTGTCATCTCATTCACGTCAAAGCCGTCATAGTCATACCACCATCCTCACTGAACTGTCGTCTTTACGCCGTGATTATCGCATCATAATTGTTCTCTCGTCATCACTCGATTGCAATCACCCTCGTCATCATGACAACGTGCTCATAGTGTCATCATCTTATAACCATCGTCACGTCGCTGTGATCGTTTCATTGTCTCCATTCTGTGGTTCTCATGCCCTGGTCGTTATGAGGTCATCCTCAATCCATTGTTGCTAACATTTCACCAACTTCATTCTGTAGTCGTCATACAGTCGTCGTCACCGGGCTGTCGTCATAAAGTTGTCATCATGGCAACGTATTCGCGCCGTTGTCGACATTCCCTCGTTATCACACCACTGTCGGCTTCAATCGTCCTCACACAGCGGTTGTCATGCGGTCGTGGCCACTTTCCCGTCGCTAGTGCGGTGTGGCCATTCTGTTGTCGTCATCACTTTATCTCTCTGTGTGGGATTAGCATGTTCTTCGATCATTGACTTATATAGAGGTTTTCAAATGAAAATATGGCCAACTTCATAATGTGCCTTGCACTATCAGATTGTGGGTAAAGAACTGCATTCTACGCGAACATAAATAAAAGCTGCACCTAAACCCATTTCCACAGCACGTGGGATTGCCATACATTGTAAGCGCCCTTTTTATAACTTCCATAATGTACACGTTCCGAAGAGAGCAAAAATGTGCACGATTGTATATGGCTTCTATGAAATAGGACAATGCGATTCCCGTGGCAACAGCAAGCTATTTTTTCATAAACATGTGTTTTCGGGGGAAGTTCTTGCGTTAAACTTAAAAAAAAGCATTTCCAGCCTCTTTATGCGCAAATTTTTTCACGTCCTTGAGCATACGTTTTGTCATGGGCCTTCATGGTTTATAGCTAGTAGAATCATAATACGGCGTGAAACACAACATGGCATAATTTGTTCTTTTTATGAGTAAGAGATACTCAAGTCAAAAGCGAAGCGACAAAAACAGCATATATTTAAGAATCATCATCGTCAGCAGCCTATTCTTATGTCGACTCTAGGACGAAGTCCTCTCCCAGCGATCTACAATTACCCGTTTCTTGCGCTAGCTGGTTCGCACTTGTGCCTTCAAGTTTCTTAATTTCAACTACCCATCTAATTTTCTGCCATCTCCGACTACACTTCCTCGCCCTTGGCTCCAATCCTGCACCTCTAACAGTCCACCATTTATTGGCCCTAGGCATCACATGTCTTCCCCAGCTCCATTAATTTTCGAGTGTCAGCTAGAACATTGGCGGTCTCCGTTTTCTCACTGATCCACAGCCCTCTATTCCTGTCTCTTAGCATCACGCCTAGCAGTTTCAGTCTATCAATCTTTGTGCGGGCCTTAACTTGTTTTCGAGCTTCTTTGTTAACCTGTAAGTTCTGCCGCATATAATAGCATCAGTAGACTGCAATAATTTACGCTTTTCCCTTCAACGGCAGTGGTAAACTCCAAATGAGGATTTCGCAATCCCTACCGCATGAACTCTAACCCACTTTTATAGTTTTTCAAACTTTTTCTCATGATCGGGGTTCCTGTGAGTAACCAACCTGCATAAACGCACTCTTGTAGAGACTCTAGAGGCTGACTGGGCTACCATGAATTCTTGTTCTCATTCCAGGCTATCGAACATTGCTTTTCACATTTGCGTATTAGTCTTGCACCGTACTCTTGCAGTTTCGTGGTTAGGTTTCCCAATAATTTTTTTTCTTGCAATTCCTCCCCGTTGTTATTTAACAGGATATGTATTCACCAAACTGAAGGTTTTTGAGATATTCGCCGTTCAACTGCGCTCCTATGCCATACCAATCTGATAGCTTGAACACTTCTTCCAAGCATGAAGTGACCAGCATTAGGAAGACTGTGTCTCCTTGCCTGATCCCTTTCATTATAGATAATTTTCTGATTTTATTGTGGAAAGCAGACGTTTGTTAATACCGCCTTATAATTACAAAGATTATTGTCTGTAAAGGTCCCTCTGCTTCAGAGAGCAAACTTAGAGCTCGATTTGAACACCTAGCATTAGTATAATGGGTATTGCCGTGGAAAAACAAGAACCTGCTCACTATCTCCCTTAGCAAAAGCTTCGCGAGATCCATATTGTCATCGTGCATTTTTATGAATGAGCACAATTGAATTTGCCTTTCGCACTGGGATGCCCGTACTAAGCCGCAAAACCTACCCGTAGTATCAGACATTCAGTCGCGAACAATGTACGGCAGCTTACAAAAAAAAAAACGCGAAAAAACATTGTAACATACTGGGTTGTCGAAAACAGATTGCCTATCTACCTTGTCACACGTTGCTTGCATTTTCCTCTCACGCATACTTCTCCCGTGGTATGCACGCGAAGTTACCCATGCAAAATAACTTTCTGAGAGTTTTGGCGCGTGCGTAATGTCCTGTAGAACATGTGCACAATATACAGCGCATATGCGAAAGCACGGGCGGTTAACAGCACATGTGGGAGCCTGAGTTTACATTAGGCCATCGACGTCAGGACGAAACATGCGAATAACGCACTTCTCTCTGTATAGACCTCGGCTGCCCATTTTTCCCTCCACAGACATGAAACCTTCGACCTGATTACCTAACTGTGCTGGCGCCTCATAATTTGCATTCGCATGATCAGCTGCTTTCATCTCGTCCCAGAGATTTCTAGCGATGTAGTGCATCAATGCTGCATTTGGTGGCAAAAAAGTTACGAACTGTATGTTGCATAGATATAAGCAGAGCATGAGCTAACATGTTGCGCAGGATATGAACAAAGAAAATCGTCTTTGTCAGAGTAAATTTCATGGCATTTAACTGACCCCATCAGGAAAGCTTTTCCTAATATAGATTCCAGTATGCGCGTTGTATCTGCATATTTGCTTGTCTTCTTTGCTGCACTGATGCTAGGGCTGCTTAAATGCGGCAGTGTTGCTCTAGTCGAGAATGTGCTTTTATGCATTGTAGCTCTTTAAGATTGAAGTAGAATTCAAAGTAGGGTGCACTTTTTAAAGAAAATAGAACCTCTGTCCTCTTGCACGCGAGGCAGATGCTCTACCTCTACGCTACCGCTGCATGAATTATCGTATACATTTATCTATTGTTTTTTCATATACAGTTAAAGCTTTGATTGCACATCGCAGGTAGCTTGCGCACTTTCCCCATGCTAAGTGAATCTGAGTGTCATGTTTATTTTCCCGGGATGCCGGGTAGACAAAGCAGGAGCTCTGAAAATAAAAAGAAATTATTCTGCTGGTTTACGTGCGTAACGCACAATCTGATTACAGGGCATGCCGCAGTGGCGAACTTGAAGATTATTTTTACTACTTGAAGCACAAAGCTCCAAGTATACCAACATTTTTTTTCTTTTTTTTCGTTCCGTCCACATCCATCAAAATGCAACGGCCGGAACCTGGATGAAACCCGTGACACCCAGATTAGCATCGCGAAGCGTTATCTACCACGGTGTGTCAAGCACTTCGTAGAAGGCCATTAAAAATGAAATGAGCGAGAATGTGGCAAATATTTCCGGAGCACCTAATTACATTCCACACTTTAAGCCTTATGCGCATAGCAAATAGCATGCGCCCATTTTCTGCAACTAAAATGATGCTGCCAGATATGTTCCTCTGAAGACCAATAAAAAAATTCAACAAATTTAATGTAACACCTTTTATCCAACAGAAAACAAGTGCTGATCAATATGCCTGTGGGCCTGAATCAGAACGCGCACTTCATTATTTTCCGGCATATCGCCTCGTATACCCTGCTGTCCCGAATCTTTCCAAAATAAAATTGGCTGTATATCTTAGTTTTCCCCAGGGTACCAACACAACACGCATTTATTGTTTTGTAGCGCTCCTATTTGCTCTCACAGCTTCGATGCAAAAAGAAAAAGAAATATAAAAACAAACGCAATTGGCGTAGGCGAGCAAACAGACGGAAAGCATGCATTTCACGCGCATTGTCGTTGATTTCGGGACACCGTGGCCGCTTCCGTTTAGCTGCACGGACAAGCGAGGCACAAATATCTTCAATGCGGGAGCGGTTCCTATTTCTGCAGGCAGAATTTGAATTGCAAAGCGCGTAGCGTGCGCAAGTGTGAAAAGAAAGTCAGCATGCAAGGAAATGCGGAAGCGCAGGTTCTTAGAAAACTCATTTTCGAGGACCCGATGTTCGCATCCTAAGGAAACGGGAGGCTTGTCTCAAAGATATTTTGACAACGCGGGCGGAATATATTCCGCGCCGGAAAGGGTTATGCGAACGAGGAAAAACAGCGACCTCGGCGCTGACTCTTGCACCAGGCCTATTTTGGACACGTATGCGAATACCCACGGTGAGAACGGTTGTGAAGCCGACGGTGAAATCGTCACTGTGGTAAAGATATTGCTGCAGGGGATACGCAGCTGTCCCGCGGAATGAAAATGACTGATCGGGATGTCTTAGAATTGGTCAAGCATGCTGAACGTAACCGCAGAGAGCATCGAAGGTGCCCCCATCTGCAGTGCTGCTACGTATCTTTTGGGATTAGTGATAGCAGACAAATATATGCTATGTAATGGGTATGGAGCCTTAATGAAAGAGAAAGGCGGCTGAGGAGGACGCAAACTGGCAGGATTACTGAGACTTACTGGCTGTTCAGCATCAGGAGACAGTGCCGACAGGATAGGCCAATTCTTTATGTCTTTATTTATGTCTTTATTTATGTCTTTATAGGCCCATTGACATATTGACGCGCGTTACCTTCATAGATGGGAAGCACTTTCTCACTGTAGCATTCCATCAGGCAAGGCTGCTAAATGGGAGTGATATTATGTCTTTGTGACAGAGGCTTGTATACCGCATTTGCTATCTTATGCTCATGATACCAGAAAGAGATAGCTGCAGGCTCACCAATACAACGCAAGTTTATTTCGATAACATAGTTGTCAAGAAAATTGGTGGAACCGAAAAACAAATGAACAAAGCGTCGGAACCATGCACCATGGGCGCCCGTACAACTTCAATTAACTATTTGTCGAGCCGCTTTCATCTCCTGCTGAGTTTGATTTCAGAATGCACATTTCAATACATGTAAACTATAAAGCAGAGTGTCAGTAATGGAAGTGAATCTTGATAAATATGTACTTGCAGCTTGGTAGGTTCATCTGGGAAAAGTAACATGCTAGTTAAGGGACACCCGCCATCAGAACATAGAAACGTCTGTGGTGTAGCTACTTTTCGAACTCTGCAATTTTTAATCTTTTTAAGTATCCTGAATAAATGCAAATATTCTATCAAATATGTTTATTCAGCTTGAAATTTCTGTCAGCTGCGTCTTTTTCATAAAAAGATCAACAACTGCATAAGTACTAAGTCAACAAAGAAAGAGAACAAACAAAGGGGGAAGCAGTGAGGTTGACCCGGTACTTTCATGGTTTGCTGCCTTTAATTATTGAAAAGGAATTAGAAACAGAAGAAAACGGAAGGAAAGTAACAAAAAGTGAAACGAAGACGCCGAACATGGCATTCGCAACCCATTGCGCAAGTTTGGTGCCGAGGTAGCCGCCGTCACAAGGTCAGTGCTTATTACTGTTGCGCTATTAAGTTCCGCTCTATTGAATGTTGCCGACAATTCGAGCTAACCAATCGCGCAAGCGTTTTAAGCTACAGTGGCAGGGGCCGATCGCACACCCCCTATGGCGGAGAGGCCTGCTACCTTTCCTTTGGCATCACCATGTTCCGCATAGGTCTCTCCACATACACGGCTCGTGCCTTCGCGGTGACATGCACTCTCTCATTTTCAAGACACACTTGCAAGTTGCGAGTGCAACATTTGATGAGCGGATGCGCGTATTGCTACTACATTCACAGTATCTTTTCAACCACACTCAGACGCAGGCATGCACGCACACAAACACAAAAACACGTACACACACATCATATAACATCGAGCTGAAAGTCACCACATGTAGAAGGTCGTGTAAACAATGGCATCGGGAGTTTCGATAAGTACGTTAAAGAATTTCGAATTGCATTTAACTCAAATTTATTCTTTTCAGATTGCGGGTAAATTCTGAACAACTGATTTTGAAGAATTAACTAATTATAACCGCGTGTGAATAGATTTTCGGGTTGCTAGGGGCAGTAACGCTACTGATACCTATATTTCTAAAATAATGTGAATAATTACTAAGTGGAATGAAAGGTAATCTTTGCACGGAGCTTTACAATCATCTTGCATAATCACATCACAGAGCTATTAGGCTACCTTAGATGAAGTGCTTAAAGGAGAATATTGATTTCGATGGCTGTGTTGCTGCTGCTGTTGTTTTTTGACGCAGATAGGCTCGTGTGTACGCGGTCAAAGTAAGAACAGAGGACGTGTGCGGCAATGTCTTCCCTTGCGACGTTCAAGAAGACCTTTCCTTAGGTCGCGAGAAAGCCAGAAAAGCGGAACTAACATAAGAAAAATGCCGTAACAATTCTGTGCAACATAAATGTCACCGGAAAAACAAAAACAGTGGCCGCAACGTCTGCTGCACCAGAGGTTTCAAGGCCTTGATGGGCCCCAAAGTCGTTCGGGCAAGGAAACTTAAGACTGATGACACGGGTGAACGGTCGACGGTAATGACGCCAGAAAACCGCACTACGCCGCTTTTGAGCCGAGAAACTCAGCTTTCTAATCCTCTACTTCACCTTGTCTGAGCGCGTTCTTCCTTCCCATTTTAGTTTCTTTTTATCCTTACTTATTTTTCCTTTGCGCCAGAACTAAGGACGTGGACGGGAAGAAATTTCAGCGAAAAAGAAAAATCACCCAGCCGCTACTCTGCGAACCTGTTCGAGATAAAAATAAATGACTTCAATCTGTTCATGCGATTGGAACGGAAAGCATCCGCAAGAGTTCTTCCCTGTGACCATACGAGAACACTGCTGGCGACGTATGTGTAGCTATTACAGTCCCTCTAACCACGATGAAATTTTTCGGATTTTCTTCGGTCTACCGTCAAGTTCGATCAGACATTGCCACGGAACCATACTTGTCTAAGTTTCAAGATTTCATTCGCTCACGACTTCTCAAATAATCTAATTATTATTATTATTTGGGACATTTATAGTGTTTTCAATGTTTGTTGCTGTTTGCGTTTCATTTTTTGCATTATGTTCTCCTGATGTGTACTAATGTGTCCTCTCTGCTAATTGGGGCCGTAATTGTTTTGTATATTACGTATGTTTCACTCTATTATTACTTTTCTTATATTATCTTGTTTGGAGTATGGTGCATAACCTATGACAGTGCCTGTGATCACCCCCCCCCCCCCCTGTAATACTCTCGTAATGAGGCCTTTGGGGGTATTTTTGAATAAATAAATAAATAAAGTAGTGGTTAAATATTCATTACGACTTCCGGCATCTACCAGGGATGTTTAGGTCAATTTTCATTGTGGCAGCAATAACTCTGTTGTATGATCTCGAAATCATAGCCGTCTCGCAGAAGTGGGGATGCCAGATTGAGAAAACAACCCCATCCCGAGTCTACTGTGCAATTTGCCATGTAGGATAGTGCATTCATTTCACGTCAGCTGTAGAGTTCGAACGCGTCTACAACAAACAAGTGTACCGCTCTAATTGGCAGCAAGCCAATTAGAGCCAACTGGCTTGCTGGTTATTTGTTAATTTCAAATGCCGATAAGATATCTTATTTGAACCGCAAAGTGACATTTGCCAACGTTAGCGCTGGCACTGTTACTTGTTTGTAGATTCGACGTACTATCTCATATTTGTGGCCGCAAAGTGTTATTTATTTCTTTATTGTTGCATTACGCTTCCCCGTTATATTCAATTTCTCTTAGTGGGCACATGAGCAAGTCTTTGTTTCGTTTGTTATTCGTCTCTTCATTAAAGATAAAAAGCTGCGATTTCCCTGTGCTAAGCATAAGGCCTAGATTAGTCGCTGAAATTGTTTTAGCACATGGTAAATTTCTGGACATATGCTGTGTGTCCCTGTGTGTCTTCTCATGTCCCGTCTTTTTATCGCGCTAACGTACTCCAATTGAAGATGCATTACCAACAAGCCCACATTGCAACCCTCGTTAAGATAGAGTGCACAGTGAGGTGATGTATTATTCTTCCCAGACACATATGTACTCGTTTTGACAAGAAAATTTGGCGAAGTGCGAAAGCCTTTCTTGCTTTAGCGCATCTTAACCTCTTCAGTAAGGAAAGAGCATTGGTTTCAGATAGTAGCTTCATTGTGCAAGTATATGCATAGTTGCATACAAAATTCAAGCGCATGGAAGGGATATATGAAACAGCGTGGTGCCATTCTCAGTTTGTTTTGCTTCTTTGGTTGTCTTTTTTGTGCACTTCTCTGCCTGTAGTTATGCTTACGTCACCTTTGATGCATCGTATTCATCACATCTGATGTTTGGATCATATCAGAGGCCGTGCTATACTTTAGTTAAATTGCATATTCAACGAGTCACAATAATTGATCATGTAATTATGGAAGCTGCTCCTCAGAAGTATAGCATGCTTACCGTAATGGGAATTAAAAGCTACCATATACGAAAAGAAATTTGATGCGCAATATTTTAATGCCCATGCTCCTTGCAGCATTATACTCATTTGCTACACTCTAGATAATATTGTAAATTTAATTTTATTTATTTTTGAGGATAATGGATTAATCGCAACAGCACAAGAAAACTACTTTCGCAAGTAGGCCAACCAAATAGGAAATATGGGACGCCTCTGTTCCGCTCTGAGACCGGGCAGGATATTGCTGTAGAACCACGACAAGACACACTTAGAAACAATGGGGTGCAGCCCATACATGAATGACTTCATGCGAAATATAAGCAAAGTTAACTAGACATGCGGCCTCACATGAGAATATACAACACATTTCTAAATGCTCTGTACTCTCAGTCAGGAACATCCATACCCTGTACAGGACGTTATCAAATGAGCTGCTGTCATAGAATATGACACGTAAAAAAGGTACTTGCACATTTTATCTACATTACCTGCCCCATGCTTAGCAACTTATCTGGTAACCTCTGCCATATAAGTACACGCGTTTTGTGCCAGAAATGCGTTTGCTGGCCAGCAGTGTGGCACATATTTCTCTTCTATCATAGTGGCAATAGTTTGTGAGTTTACACACGTTTGTTTTGGGATTAACTTTCCATTGTATACTGTATTTTTGAAAAGAACGAATTGAAATTACAGGATATTTGTACACTGTAATACTTATGAAACTTTAGAGAATATACTCACGTTTTATTACAAGATGTGTTCTAAAGTTTACGGGCATCATTGCCATCTGATATTATGTGTTTGTAAGTATGTTTCTCAAATTATTAGTTAATTTGTCTTGTGACTGATCAATGAAGATTTCGGCCTTTTAAGAGAAAATGTTTCATTTCACTAACTCGGCCACTACAGATTACATCCATTTCACCATGCATAAATGCAGGAGCTGCTTAAGAAGGAATCAAATATTCCCCTCGAGTATTGCGAATCTCTTCTAACGTTACCATGGATCTATATCGTGCTTTCATGCTATTGGGAAGAGTACTAGCACACTGTTCTGAAGGTGTACAAGCACACTGTTTGCGGGAGTAGAAACACTCGGCTTGGAGGAGTAGAAGTATTCGATTTGGAGGAGGAGAAGTACTCGGTCTGGGGGAGTACTATTATCCCTGTGGGGAGAGTATTAGCACTCCCTTGCGGTGGAGTAACAAAACTCTGTCAGGAGGAGTTGTCCTACTCTCTCTCAAAGAGGGTCGATCTACTCTCGAAAAGAGAGTGAACTATGGGACAAGCTGTTACTCCCTCAAAGAGAGTGCCCGGAATTTTAGAGTGCAGCACACACTCCAGGGCCCGACGATCGAACGCACATCGAGGCTCACCGCTGCAGATTGTCACCCTGTGGTCGCACTCGCACGAGTTGTCGAAGCTGCACTGGCTTCTTACAATTTTCCCTAAGATCAGCGCAATTCAACATCACTGAGATCACCGAGGGCGTTCGTCGACGCGGCCAGGTGTCTTTACGAAGCGAACACACGCATAACGTCGCCGGTACAAAGAAATGACAATAATTGCCACCAAAAAAATCACCTCGTCCACCGGCTCACGCGATGTTTTTGCTTCTTCCCGGCCGGCGCAGTATATCCTCCTCCTCCTCCTCCTCCTCCTCCTCCTCCTCCATCAAAGCTACGCACAGAGGCGACGACATTTTCTTATTATATTCGCTCTCTCCTTTTGCCTTTCGCTTTTTTTTGTCCCTCACAATTTCTGCAGCGTCACTCCTTGCACCTTGCGCTTTGTAATGGTCTCTCAACGCTTCTGTGCGCTTCTTGTGTGGCAAATTTGCATGGCTGCATATAAACGGTGTGTTTTTTCATTGGCCGGATACAGCTGTGAGCAGCGGGTAAGCCGCGTTTTGTCACACGTGATCTCACTTGAAAGAACGCTCATATGCAGTGGTCTGGGATGAACCGAGAACGTACTGCTTATACAGAAGACGCTACCTTCTTGACTAAGCTTGACTAAACTGACTGACTGACTAAACTTGACTAAGAGTCTAGCTTTCTAGAAGCTCCGTCGCTGACTTTACTGTCCACAACGCCAGTCCTCTATTCTCCTTTCTCTCTATGAAGATGCGGCGAAAAAAGCAGGCTCGCGCGAGCAGACGTTTCGGCTTGCGGGTCAGCCTTCGTGAAAGAACATATGTGGCGAAGAAAAGAGAATTTTCGTGGGAACAATATTTATTTTTTAAAATTTATTTATGTGTTTGTTTTTTGTCTGTTTGTCTGCATGCTCGCTTATTTTTTATTTATTTATATATTTATTTGTTTATTTATTTATTTACTTAACTGCAAACGCTTCCACGCCCAGACGAGTGTGAATAGTGACGCTCGCACCGTGTCCAGGAAGAACGCCTTCAGTAGGCCGTGGAACGTCATGTAAAATACTCACTTTCATGTTCGGCATTCGCTTTCATCGTCAAGCATATTCGAAGCTTACAGCCCATTTTCATTAAAACAATCTAAACACGTTAAGCAAATGTTTTGTTTACAGGGAAGCTGACTGAACTGCTGGGCAAGGGATGCCTTCTTAATGTGGCAAGACATACAAAATCCATAGTTAGACGCATTATTGTAATAATGGCTTTCAAATCAGGCGTTGCACTATCATTGATTATTCAAATCACTAGTCATAAAACGAACAGTGCGACGCACTACTTCCTTTTAGCTGAAAACAGATGTACTGGTTGCCATGTGATAAAACTGTAGGTTCTTCCAAATCGACAAACAGCACTGTCTTTAACGATATAGTAAGTGCAAGTAGCCCTGTTCCTAACTTGCTTTCTCTCTGAACCACTTCTCCAACTTGGAGCAGGTAATGTCAACGTGGAGCGATAGACAACTGTCACCGCTCGAAAGAGTTGGCTGTAAAAGTGGGGCGGTTGATTTCAATAGGGGAGCCCCGGCCATTCCGAACTGTCTCAGCTGCAACGCAATAAATGTCAATCGGCTCCGGACATCTAGACTCGTGCAAATTGCTACCACGACGAACTGCCTTCCCTTCGTGTTGTTCGCACTTTTTTGCGCGATTTTTGTTTCGTCTTTCAGAGAAGACAAACCTGCTAATTGGGGTGTTTCTAGGCACTTCGCCACATGCAGGTAAATGAAAAAAAGTTTGCTGTATTGTAGGTGAGCTTCCGAAATAATGTTCTAGTCTGATTGCCACCTCGCCATGCAATGCTGTGACACGTTTTAGGAGCTTGTAACTACAGAGCACATCTACTGCATGATAATGCAGTGTAATGGGGAGAGGTAAACGTTACTGCTTTGTCACAGGCAAAAAAAAATACACATTGTAAGAAAATTTTCGCTTCTGTGTAGCATCATAATTGTGAACCAAGAATGAAGGGACAAACTCCAAAAGATCCAGAATTGGGTGTGCTGGAATAATTAATTATTTATTTATATGTTCGTTTTTAATATTATAATTAATACTGCATCAAGAACGGTGTGGAATGATGTTGGGTTTATGTAAAGAATAGTCAGCTGGCAAGGTAATGCGGGAGGTGATCACTCTTCTGGATGGCTGCGCGTAGGAATGGTTGCTGAAATGCTTTGCCTTAAAGTCATTGAGGATACACGGCGGCAAGGCGACCGACTTAGCCTCTAAATCCTGATGATGATCATAGGGTGATACGTAAGGTTATGTCGCGGAAGGGCCAAGTGTAACCAAATAGCGCCAGGTTACCATTAATGATTTGGCAATGGAGAAGTGAATTGCGAAAGGTAGATATAACGTGGCTGTAAAAGAGCCTTACAACCGTCGCTGTAAAGTACGTAAAATGTATGCGTAATAAGATTAGGACAATTACAAATGATGTAGGCTAACTATATGTTCAGCCAAATGCAAAGAACTAGACAGATCGCGTTGCTGTCGGCGCGAAAAAGCATTTGAGATGGCAGGTCCCATAAAGCATTCGTGGTGTACACTAAAACCTGTGATTTGAATTGACGGGAGAGAAGATCACGAAGTCGAATCTCTGTATTTCAGGCCAGTTATTACAAATTTTCTAGTGACGCCTACAAAAATAGTCGCTGAGACTAATTAGCCACGGGATTCTGCACCGACTCGAGGGTTTCATGAGGTGCTTTGGAAACGATCATATACTGTGCTGACCGTTTAGTTTTAATAATACAAAAGCAAAAACATTGCGCGTTAGGGTTAACCAATTGAGTGCGCAACGTGTATATATTGCTACGGGGAACAAAATAAAATAACTTTTAACAACGTTCGGTATGCCACTAAATTGTCAGGTTAAGGCTACCTAGAATGTAAGTCATACACCAACATATGTAAATGATGAGTTAAAAGTGAGTAAATCGCCGTCGGAGAGATAGTGGTTCGAAGAACAACATGGCGACTGCGGAACAAAAGTAGTGAGTACTTGTCGAAATATACGCACAATATTCATATTACACAACATAGCAGGTCGTTCAGAGCACAGAAGACATCAGATGTGCCGGATTTTTTCAGGAAAAAGTTACACAGCCTTCGATGAAGGGCCTTCATATTAGAATATATATGAGGTGGTTAGGTTTCTAATTTATATCAGAAACAGAGGATGACGTAAAACAGTAGCTTGAGAAATACCGGACACCACGGAAGAGTGATTATGAATAAGAATGAACCATAAAAATTTCTTGTAGACCGGTTAAGAATGCAAGAATGCAGTTCTAAACCACTGTGTGCACGTATAGCCTTGAAAATATTTTGGTAGGATTGAGGCAATCAGGTAACTTCATGAGGTGAAAAGAATAGCCGCTCATATTGCTATACGCGTGTGCTGTTTGAACGTTTGATCAAGGGACGTGGGCGCCATCACTCGAGATAAGAGGAGGAAGAACGAACTGGGTTCGCGCTGGGAACCAAACCGGTCAGCGCTGCAACCGGTGTTGTAAATATAACCTGTAAACAGTTGCTCGTCTTACTGACTCGTCCTTCGCATAACATCAGCAATAACTTTACGGTACTAATATCTCTCCCTAAAAAACTGTGAAGGCTGTCTAGTACAAGAATTGCACTCACGCAATATGTTCTGGGCAATGTGATAAATGAGTGAGTGAGTGAGTGAAGAAACATTTATTGTAGGTCCGGCGAGGACGCGAACTCGTCGCGCACCCGGCTAGTCCCACGTCGGGACCGGCAGGTCTAGCCCACCGGCCCGGTCGCGGGCACGCCGGACAGCCAGGATTTGCTTTTCCAGAGCGGGGCTACGCAGAAGCGAGTCCCACTCCTCCTTGATGAACTTAGGGTATGTCGACCCGCACTCCCACAGCATGTGCGCTAGAGTAGAGGTCTGCCCGCAGGAGGGGCAGGCGTCGTCGCGATACACGTCCGGGTAAGCCTCGTGGAGAACGGACAGACACGGATACGTACTAGTCTGCAGAAGCCTAAGAGAAACGGCTTGCGCCCTATTCAACCTGGGGTGAGGGGGTGGAAAGACCCTTCTAGACATGTAGAAGAATTTAATAATCTCGTTATGAGTAGCGGGAGCGTCCCTGTGGCCGTAGGGAGGAGGGGAGTCGGTGCTTCTTGCAGAGGAAGCGCGGTCGGTGAGGTCACGCGCAGCCTCGTGAGCAGACTCATTCAGGTTCTGGGGAGCACCCTCGACCGACCCTACGTGAGCTGGAAACCAGTGGATTGAATGATGCGTGAGAGCATATCGATTCGAGTTGCTAAGAAGACGAGCAGCTTGCTTGGCGATGCAACCCTTCTGAAAAGCCCTAACTGCCGTTTTGGAATCGCTGTATATCTCGGACCCACGACCGTCTAGCAGGGCGAGGGCGATGGCGGCTTGCTCGGCGACTCCGGGATCTGAAGTGCGAATGGAGGCGCAATTAGAAATCTTGCCGCTGGAGTCGACCACAACGATGGCAAAGGTCTTCCCATCGCTGTACTCCGCGGCGTCGACGAAGCTTGCTCTAATGTCTCGTTGCTTTATCTGTTTGAGGATGGCTGCTGCTCGGGCCTTGCGTCTGCCCTCGTTATGGACCGGATGGACGTTTCGGGGCACAGGGGCCACTTCGAACTTGTCTCGAATGCACCTAGGGATCGGAGTACTGACCATCGGGAATCCCGCAGGGTGGTAACCCAACTCTTCGAGGATGTGTTTACCTGCCGCTGTGGTGCTCAGGCGAGTGAGTTGCGCACGTTCTTGGGCCTCGGCAATCTCCTCGGCAGTGGTATGCACCCCCAGCTTGAGGAGATCCTCGGTATGGGTCCTGATGGGTAGCCCCAGAGCCCTCTTGACCACTTTGCGGATGAGAGAGTTTAGCTTGTCTCGCTCCGCTCTGAGCCAGTTGTGCATAGAAATTGTGTACGTAAAGTGACATAGCACGAAGGCATTGATAAGCCTGAGGAGATTGTTTTCCTTCATTCCTCGGTGCCGGTTTGCTATTCTGCGAACGAGGCGGAAAGCGTTGTCGGTCTTTGCGATGATCTTGCGGAGAGCCGTTCCGTTCCCGCCGTTGAATTCGACAAACATGCCGAGGACCCGAATAACGTCGACCCTGGGTATCACCCCCCCCGTCACAAGTACGAAGACTGATGCTGCTTTCGGAAACTGGCTTCCAATCTTTGGGTCTCCCTCCCTTCTCTTTTCTGTAAAGCAGAAGCTCCGACTTGGCGGGGGAGCATCGAAGTCCGGTGGGGCGGAGATACTCCTCGATCACATCGATCGCCTCCTGCATGGATTCTTCGACTCTGCCCTCGCAGCCGCCGGGGCACCATAAGGTGATGTCGTCGGCGTATATGGTGTGCTTGACGCCCTCTACGCGTGCCAACCTCTCGGAAAGACCAATCATACAGATGTTGAACAGGGTGGGTGAGATGACGGCGCCCTGAGGAGTGCCCCGCCCTCCCAGGGGCACATCGTTGGAGCGGAAGTCGCCAATGCGAAGCTTGGCCTTCCTGTCCGTTAGGAAAGAGCTGACGTAGCTATGGAATCTGTAACCGAGACCCAGGTCTGAAATGGTCTTTACGATGAAGCTGTGGAGCACGTTGTCGAAAGCTTTCTCAAGGTCCAGACCGAGCAAAGCCTTGACGTCTCTGGAACGGCCATCCACAATCTGATGCTTTATTAGTTTCATTGCATCCTGCGTCGAGAGTCCGGCGCGGAAGCCGATCATGTTGTAGGTGTAAACCTCGTTGTCTTTGAGGTACCCGTTGACCCTGTTGAGGACGACGCGCTCCATGACCTTGCCGACGCAGGAGGTTAGAGAAATCGGCCTGAGGTTCTCGATGTTCGGGGCCTTGCCGGGCTTGGGAATGAGCACCGTACAGGCCATCTTCCACTCTGCAGGAACAACGCCGCTATTCCAGCACTCGTTGATTTTGTCGGTCAGGAAGACGATCAACGTGTCCTCGAGGTTTCTCAACATTCTGTTGGTGATTCCGTCTGGACCAGGCGCAGACTTGCGGTTGAGTGCGAAGATGGCCTGTCTGACCTCGGCAACGGAGAAGTCTTCGTCGAGCTCGGGGCGTGGAGGGCCTCGGTAGTCCGGGAGTTGGGTCACTGGATCTCCATCGCGACAGACGGGCAGGTACTTGTGTACGAGTTTTGAGACGAGCTCATCAACCGTGTGAGACCTGGTGGCTTCGTGAAGGGCCCGGGCCAACGTATGCCTCTGATTTGACTTTGAACCGCTTTCGTCGAGAAGGTGCTTCAGCATACCCCAGGATTTGCCGTTGCGCATCTGTCCGTCGACGGATTCGCAGAGCTCGTCCCACTGCTGCTGGCATAGCGCCTTGCAGTGTTCATCGATGACGTTGTTGAGCTCTGAGATCTTTTTTCGGAGTCTGCGATTGAGCCTTTGGCCCTTCCATCGGCGGAGCAGGGCGTTTTTGGCCTCGATCAGGTGGGCAAGTCTGCTGTCCATCCGCTCGACGTCGAGATCGGTTTCTACTTTCTTGGTAGCCGCGGAAGCGTCGTTCCGGACGCCTTCGCACCATTCTTCGAGGGTGGCGGGTGCCGTGTCTTTGCCGGGTTCTTCGCGAATCTTGCGAAAGCGGTCCCAATCGACGAACGTGAATTCCTTGATCCTACTCCGAGACACCTTGAAGTTGGTCTCGAGAATGTAGTGGTCGCTGCCGAACTCCATGGCGGTGTTCTCCCAGCCCACGTCCTCAACGTTCCTGACGAACGCGAGGTCGGGTGTCGAGTCCCGGGTGACGGAGTTGCCGATGCGCGTAGGAAAATTCTTGTCAGTGACCAGAGTGAGGTCCATCTCGTTGGCGTCTTGCCACAGGTTGCGCCCCTTGGTAGTGTCGTAGACGTAACCCCAGATGCCATACGGTGCGTTGAAGTCACCGACGACGACTAAGGGTCGAGGGCCGGCCAAGTCGGTCGCTTTCTTGAGGATGGTCTTGAACTGCTGGCGCGAGTCCCTGGGGCTGCTGTAGATATTGAGGACGAACACGCTGTTTCTGCGCTGATTCTGCTGTGGTACGTTGAGCAGGATCTCAACCATGACGTATTCAATTCTACCACTCGCCAGCTTGAGGTCGTGGGTGAGATGAGTCAGCCTTTTATCAATCAAGGTGCAAATCCCTCGCCCCCCGGGCAGGCCCGACACGGCCCTGTAGCCCTGGAGCGAGGCGGCGGAGACTAATGTTTCCTGGAGAGCAATGATTTGAGGTTTGACAGCGAAAGACCTGAAGAACTGCTGCAGAGGGGCTTTTTTGTTAGAATACCCCCTGCAGTTCCATTGCCAAATGCGAAAACTCTCTTTGGACCTATCCATTATGGCGGACCGGATGGACTACCACCTAATGGGGCAGTTAGGGCTGTGCAAAGACTGGGGCCTCCTGTCGCCGCCCTGGTTGGATATTGAAGTCTAGCTTCCTTTAGTATGGCGGGAACGGTGAGCGGTTGGACGACGGAGGCGGATGAAGCCATTCGCGCCTCAATGGCATCTATGCGATCAGCGAGAGCTCCGAGGCTCCTGTTGGGGTCTCCGAGTGCAACCTGAATTTGACGAACGTTATCGGTGAGGCAACTGACGCTAGCAGTGACCTGTCTGAGGCCATCTGCCAGCCCAATGACAGTTTGCTTAATCTCGCTGACTTCTGCGGACAACGCTCCCGATTCACCTGTTTGTTTTACTACTGCTCTGCGTTTGGTGGACGTCGCAGTACCGTCTACTGGGGCTGGGATTGGAGTCTCTGTGGCCCTGCCTGGCGCACCGTTATCCGACACATTCGAAACGAGTTTCCGAATCTCTGCCATTTCGTTAACTAGCCTCTTGATCGTGCTCTTGAGATCGTCGTTCTCTTTGCGTAAGCGAGTGACTTCCGCGTCCCTAGCTCGCTCTGGGTGTTGGTCGTTACGAGGTGCCTGAACAGCTTCTACATTGGCACCGGGCTTGGGACGTGCCAGATCGGCCCAAAGGAGGGTCGGCTGCTTCCCCAAATATGTGGAGGCGGGCTGAGGTCCAGATGCTGGCTGGGTTCTGCAACCCGGGCCGCCCCTGGAACCGGATCTGGATCTGGATCGGACTCGGGATCTTGACATCGACCTGGCCCTGGAGGCGGAGCGGCTCCTGATGTGACCCCTGGAGCGGCCACGAGACCTGGATCTCCCCCTGGACCGGGAGTGGCTGCGACCGTGTTGGCGTTCAGGCGATGCTTGCCGGGCTTGATTCGCGCCTTCCATGGGCGGGAAATGTTCGGCGTTGAGGGCGCGGGAGCGTTCCCCCCGTCTGCGTCTGACGAGATATGGCGTCTGAAATCGTCGCTTGCACTCCTTGGCGGCGGTAAGGTGGTCGCCACCGCACAGCTTGCATTTGGGATCGCACCTATGCTGGGCGTCGGGGTTTGCTTCTCCGCATCCTCTGCAGATGGCGTCGTTCGGCGAAGGGCAGACGTCGGAGCGGTGCCCGAGCCTGCCGCAGCTGTAACACACGTCCATTTGCTTGCGAAATAAAGTGCACCTGACAATAGTGCCGCCGTAGGAGACAAAATTTGGCACTCGGTACCCCTCGAACAGGACCACCACGGTGCCGGTGTTCTTGATTCTTTTGGCGCCCAGCGCCGTGGGATTTCTCGGGTTTACAAGTTTTTTGTCGATCACCGCGGGCCCGTCGCTAAGGGAGATGCCTCGGATGACGCCCTTGCACGTGTAGTGGGGGGCGGCCTCGTAAGCGCTCACCTCGAAACGTTGACCGGCGACGGAGATGCCCTCGACGCCGACGTAGCGTGCAGCGTTGTCCCTGTTCGGTGTGCTGATCACCATTATGTTTTGTTGAAAGTTAGGACACATTGTGTCCGTGTCTCGCGACGCCGAATCGAGCCCGGCAGCCTGCCATATGGCGTCGGCGACTGCGGTAGGTCCGCACTTGCTGATACACAGGCCTCCCCTGGGCCGCACGACGATCTTTGCCTCTTCCTTGGGCATCGGAGGCATCCTGGCTCCTCGAATTATCTTGCTTTTAATGCCCGCGAGGTCGGCGCTACGCCGAGCGTGGGAACTGGTGTTATGCTGAACGTCGGCCGCACTGGCATTGGCCGCGTTTCTCGTGCTCCGTGAAGAACGTCTGGCGGCAACGAGCTGCCACCCTGAGTCTTTAGTGAAGTCCTCGGGGGATAAAAACTCCCCTTCCACCTCACACTCCATCACAAAGTCCGTGGAAAAAGCCTCCAATGTGATAAATCAAATCGATGGCAAATGCCTAGTGAAGGCGAAACACGCTTCGTGCTTCACGATTTTAAAGCATACGCCGTAGTGGCAAAAATTTGACAATAGCGGTTTACTTGGGTATGAATTATCTTTTTGTCTTTGAGAACTCGATTTCCCCGGTCGCCCAATCTTATGGAACATTTCTGTCGGAAAAATGAGCTCCACGTTGAACATGTATTACGTTAGGTTTTTCGAAGTTCTTCGGTTATAATTCCCAAAACACCAGCCTTTTGGTGAGCCCTTTACCAGTCTATCACTTTGGCGACGCCAGTCGGTATGAAAGTTGAAGACGGCATACATGTATAGATTTATTGTCAAGAATTGGAAGTACGACAAGCAACTTCACCTGGCGAAAGCTCAGCAATATGTAGCATCTAAAATAATTGCGGACATCGTATACATCAATACTGCATTCATTCACGTGGACATCCGTACGTCCTGTAAATCAGATTTCGACCACTCTGCTCGCGGCTATCGTCGTTCTTTGAAAATCATTTGTCTTTCTGGGCGCATGTTCTCCCAAAATATGGTTAGATTTTATACCTGCAGTCCTATTACTGGCTGATTCTTCATCTTCAGCACAACGCCCCAATATATAAAAAAGCAGTGGCAGAAGATGTCGGTTTCCAAAAATATTTCGTACCCGCAGGTAACATGGACGGCAAGATTAGACCAAAGCAAATTGTGTACACACTTCATGCAGAATTCGGAGGCCGCATAACAATCGTGTCAAACGACGCTGGTATATTTCAGTGTTTCGACTGATTTGAATATTCGTTGTTTTCCTAATGTGCAGCAGTTCTAAGCTAGCATGGAATACAAGTGTGCCAGCTTATTTAAATAAAGCGGAACGTTTCCTCTTCCTTTAGTAACGTATTCCGAGGAAAACATTTCTTAACTTCTACGATTTATTCAGTGAAATCTCTGTGATCTATCCAGCAGGTCAGCTTTGTAATAATGGCGACCTAGTAAGGTATTATAAACTAGTTCTACTTAGAGGGCTCTGAACCACCCCTCCGGCTTGGGGAAATAACACAGGTCGCGGATAGCGTAGGCTGCTCTGAACGTCTCAGCCAAGCTTTGAAGTTGTGCGCGTCGCAGGGAGCTTGACAGCGGATAGCGAAGTTAATTTTCCCTGAACCGTTCTCTTTTTTGAAAATAAACCCGCTCGTCACTATTTTCTGGACGCTTTATTTCGTAAAATAGCACATGCCCATACCTGCTGCTATTCGTCTATAGCTGACATCAGTCAATAAGGGTGCTTCGATCAGTGCACTTCTTCCTACTGTTACTATGTACAAGTATCGATGTAGTTTAATAAACATGCTCATGTAAGGGAAAATCTGCTTTCGAATATCAATAATTATGTACTTCCGGATGACCTCCACTGTCACCTGCTCACGCTCGTCCGAGGCCGCCAGGGTGCCAACTAAACTTTGGCCACCCTGCTTATCGGTGTCGTAGCAGTCGAATCTCACAAATTTCGACTAGTTTTGAACGCTCAACTAGCCTCTAACCGTGCTAAATTTAGGGTGAAACCATACGCACGCTGTCCAGCTCGCGCTCACTCCTTACCGCTCTTGGTTGAACGCCTTGGCCGACTTCGCTTCGTATAGAGGTATTCGTGGCGCTTCAACATGCCCAAGTCGGATGTGGCTACGGACAAAGCCGGCCCTGCACGACGGCGCACGGCCACATTGAGGAGCATATGAGCGCGAGCTGGCACTGAGGCCTTCTCGAGCACAATACAAACGCTGTGCAATCCCTGTAGAGTTGCAAGGAGCTGCGGTCTGCTACGTAGCGGAGATACCGCGGCTGCCGCTGCGTGCCGCGACGAGTCCGCAGGCGTAGTAGCACACTGCGGCTAGCGGCGAATAAACGCGTCTGGCTCATGATACGCGCTCCAAAGGTGCCAAAATAGGAAGTAGTGGCGTCCACGTGAACATCGAAATGCTGCGTGCTACGGTGACGCTCAGTTAGCGGAGCGCTGTGGGCACACCCCGCCGCGCAGTAGCGTTCGCAGTGCAGGGCATTGAAGGAGTGGAAGCAACTCCGCTTCTGCTGATTAAATTAAGTACTTTGTTTTTTCTTGCGGCAAAGTATTTCTCAGATAGCCTGTTCTAACTTCTTCAAATGCATTTCTCCACTTCGAGAAAAAATAGTTCAGGGCCTGTTTCAGGAATAATCATGTGAATCTAATAATGCTGCTCCGAAACTACGCCTTCTGTGGAAAAGAAGCAGTACTTCGGAAAAAGCTAAGCACGTGAAAAAGCTAAGTGATTGTCAGTAGTTCAGGGTCCCCAAAAAAATATTACGCGTTCCCAATTTCTCAGCACTCAAATGATCGTATGGCACAACTCGTTACTATCGATAATAATTAACGCGTAAAATAAAATGAAGTGCGATAGTAAATCAGGTTTTATATAGTAAATGAAGGAGGAGTTCAGAAAGTGGCACATTCATAAAGGGCATGAAAATGACGTTTTAATATGTGCTTTGCTCTTAAATAGAGCATATATTTTCGGAAGAGGAAGATGCCGCTATCAGCCCGGTAAGCACCGTGGAGCACCTGCGCATCCAGGACAAGTCTGCCAAACAGCATATAAGATTTGTAATCGTGAATACATGAACACGGGTGCAAATGAACAGAACCATGGTCGGCACAAAAGAGGACGTTCTTCTAAGCTTTTATTCACGCCTTGCTCTCACGCAACTGCCAACTTCACGCAGATGCAGCGGCGGGCAACGAACAATTGGCGCAGCAGTGGCGAATACATCGGTTGGTGTCGTCTCTAGTGCACAATTTCATGTGCGTATTTTCAAACCTATTGATCTATATATGGCAGGGTAGCAAACTCCACTCAGTCTGGTTGACCTCTCTGCCTTTCCGTCTTCCCTTGTCTCTAACTCTCCCTCTCTTTCTCTCAGTAGGACTAGTTACACTTCGGATATTATCAGAGGGATTGACTTGGAACTTACGGCTTTTTAACATGCAAAACTTTTGTCAACGGCCTTTGTTTAGCTTAAGTTTATTGTCTGAGAAAAGAGGAAGTTTCGATCGTTACAGTATTTCACTCAGGAGCTACGCTATCTATTGGACGCCTGATTAATTTAGTTGTAGCAATTTAGTTTTACGCTTGCCGACCCAGGCAAAATAAAAAATATTGTAAACAAACTGCGTTGCGATCAGTTCAAGTGACATCGATGAGCACGAGAAGGCAAGTGTTTCACTTTTGTGCCAGAAGCGGTTCACCAAAGAAAAAAGAAAGCGCCCTCGTTTTCGATAGTCCTTCGGAACCGTCGGTAAGGAATTGATTTTGGCAAAAACGTGAGAGTTCGCTTGTGCAAAGACGGAGGAGTCGATAAGTCGAAACATTTGTAAACACTTGCCCTCTGCGTGATAACCGATTCACATATTCATGCCGCCCCGAAGTCGTTTCCCCCACTCTGACGATGCCATCAGTTCTGCCTTTAAGGCAGTGCATCCTCGTCTATATCCGTATGTTCTTCCATCATGTTTATGCGTATTCGCTTTCAGAGCTCTCTATATCCCCCCTTTTTCTCGACTTCTTGCATCTCCCTGAACTATGCTGTGCGCCCGTCAAACACGCAGGCGTCGATCCTGCAATCTTCAGTTGTGTGTTAGCGGATGCAGAGAAAGACTGCTGAAACTATTGTCCCCCCCCCCTCCCGCGTTGGCTTGCAGACGCCTCTAGTCAGCAGGACAGGACAGCACGGAACTCGCACAAATTGTCGCAAGCGCTAGCGAGATCAGTATGCCAAGCTCGCTCGAGCACAGTGTTTTGATCAATGAGTGAAAGTTGCTATTGATCGCAGTTGGAACGGCTAGCCGAATTCTCCAAGATAGCAATTCTTTACTGGTGAATCGATTTGCGTGCACAAAGTCACTGAGTGCATTGCGAGATTCCCTTTCTTTGCGAAAAAGAATCTCGGCCAGCGTGAACTCGAAATCATTTTGCACTACGCAGTCTCTCGGCTACGCCATTGTCCCCCGCTATGGCTGACACTCTGGGGATGAGGGCAGTCGGTCATCTTCAGGTTGGTACTGGAATAAACAGGGCAAAAAAAAAATCGACGCCGCTGAGAGGAGCTCACTAAAGGTTGCTTCGCCAGTCTAAATACATGACGTTATCTGAAATCGCGATGTGGCACCGCGTAGCCCAAATTTAAAGCAGTTCCATAGCGTCGCGCCGACTGATCGTTAGGACGTGGGCTGTAGTAGGTGGAGGCGCTAAAGTGCACCCGCACAGGAGCAGTGAAGAAGGCAGAGGGGCGTACAAGCAACTGGCCCCAGTCTTCTTAGACAAAGAACTTACGAAAGCACGACTTTTAGGCCTACCTCGAAAGACCACAGGCTGGTATTATACCTGTTATTGATATTACCGCATAACAAATGCAGTGAACATATTTTATTTCACGACCCATCGCAGTAGTGGACGCCAGGGAAAGCTTTGAAGAATTAATGATTACATAAAAGGATGAAACATTTGTTATTATATTTTTGATTACTTTAGAATATTTGTTCTACATAGAGCACGCTATCAAATCTCTCGTGCATACATACATTATAGGCAGGCGTCTTTAATTAGGAACACGTTCGTCGTTTTGCGGATTTGTGAAAAAATGAGTTCGTATTCAAGTCCATATTTTTTTTGTAATAACCACACCTTCTATATTGCAGTAAAGCGTTCTCTATTCATTCACACTGTGATAGGGTTTCAGTAGGAATTTCTCGGGAGGGATGTGGCTCGTTACGGATTCCTCCTAAGTGGGCATAATTTAAAAAAGGGAAACAGTGACGAGCACAATATGTTAACGCTCATTGTACCCTGTTTATTAACCATTTTCGTTTACATTACTTGTTATTCAAATCTTCAATTTCATCCTAGTGCTTGTGAGCACTTCTGCCCAATTACTTTATTTAGACATTCACGACATTTTCATTATTTAGCTCATCAGACATTATTGTACTATGCAAAATATTTTTGAGTCGCACAGAGAAGAAACCAACCCTCCGATAGTGGAGAAAATTAGCTTATTTATTTTCGGCTATTACTGTGCCTGACTGGGGCATACAAAGAGAGAAAAATGAGGATTCGTACGTCGAAGCGAAAAGCTGCGCGAAGCATGCGAAAGATAACGCTTTTTGCGGTGAACGCTTCCTAGATCAAGCTGCTGATAAAAAAATTATTATATGAGGTTTTACTTGCTAACATCACGATTTTATTACGAGGCATGCCGTAATGTGGGCCTCCAGAATAATTTGGACCAACAGGGGTTCTTTAAAGCACACGGCTGTTTTCGCATTTCACCCGCATTGAAATGCGGCCGCCGTAGTCGGGATGCGATCCCGTCACCTCGTGCTTAGCAGCTCAGCAAAATAGCCACTAAGGAACCACGGAGGGTATGGGGATTTTCTGAAGCTTCGAGTATTCTATGCATTGCAGGTCTAGAGGGAGTATCTCGTAATATTCTCTGCCTGAGTCTACGAAAGACTTCTACGTCAAATTTTTTGTAACGTGTTGTCTGCATCTCTAATGGTCAAATAGGCACGTTTAAGGCGTAAGCCATTCGAGATGGTGAATAATGACACTGAGTCCACCAAGGCACCAGCGTTCATGCTCGACAACTGTCATCTGCCTCTTCAAAAGTTGTAGACAAAATTTGCTAGAATTCTAGGATGTAATTCCTAAACCGCCTCCCGCACTGCATGCGAACACTATAGTAACTACAGCACGTTACCGAATAAAGCATCTTCACAAGGATCTTCCTGCACGAACTATGTATTTCTGTTTATTCAGTGGTTTCGTTAAGTCTGGAATACCATAGGAGAACACCAAAGTACGTATATTCTCTCATCTCGGTTCATATTCAGCTTACAAGATGTCACCTCTAATGTAGATATAGAAGGAGCTACAAAACAGTTGAGCATAAAAAAAAGATAACGAACTCCAACTAAAAACATGATCGCCACAAAAACAGAAAAATTATGGCTTTTTATGGGCATTTATGTACCTGGAATTGTTGAGTTCCCTACTTGGAGAAAGTAAATGACTGATATTGACGATGATGAAATGCACTAGCTGCGCCCCATGCTTTCAATTGTGTGTAAGATCCACGAAAAACAATGCACCCTAAATTCACTTTCGCTCGCACATAAAAGTATCGGCCAGTCCCATGGCCTCGACTCGCACCACTAATGCTGGAGCGCGTTCGAAGTACGTCCGGCGAAAGTTGTTGCACGTACTTGCGGCTAACAAAAGAAAATATTACCTATGAAGGGCGCCTATAAGCACTTTAAGGAAAGAGGGGCAGAAATTTATTTTATGAAAAAAAGTCAGGGGCCGGCCTTCAAGGAGAAGTTTACAAATCTGGCAACCCCGTCATGTTCAGGTGATCAAGGAGTAGATGGAGAACGCTGATTGTAGATAGAAGGTAACCCACGCACATCTTTTCATGCCTCGTTTTCAAAGCATCATGGGATGTGATGGCTTCGTACGCTAAAAGTATAACCGGTTTCCTGTAGTTGATTATTAAAAAAAGTTATTAAATTACAGGGAGCGTTACTAAGTAAACAAAGTAATCGCTAAATTACAATGTTATGAAAATACGTAACTGATTACAAGTAATAATTTACAAGTAATTCGTTACGTTCAAGTTTGCCAGTTACCCAAGTTGGTATCGAGACGCTCATTGAAAAGCATCACACACCTACTGGTAGAGGCCCAGTGACGCCATTCGGCTTCAGAGATATTCATCGAGGACCGGCACAGACAGTTTGACGGTCTGGGCCGTTTGGCCGTTTGACGAAGTGCTTTGAGTTATTAGAGTCTTTGACCAGCAGTACCTACGCAGTCCCGCATCTGGAGTGATCTATGTCGACGTGACATGGATCACGACAGGTTTCGGTGAAGACCGGCACATATGCACACATTTCAAAATACTCAGTGCCCCAAGTTGGTTCAACGGTTGGTTACTAACTTTGCAACCTGCGCTCAACTGGCCTAGACAGGCCAAAAATGGTTAGATGGAAACATACAAGCATACAGCTATAAATGGGCCCCTGAAAGTGTGTGAAATACCCAAATATCGGTAATAATTGCGGGCGTGTGTACAGGAACTATTTACAATGTCTGCACATGGACACAGCCAATGATTCGGCAATGAGCAGTGCATACAAAGAAAAGCACCGTCAGAGAAAGCAACACCCTTCATTACACCAAAACTAGAATGGAGAACAATAAACACCTTATACCAACAAGGCGGACATTCATTTTGATCGCAAGTGTCCTTCATGCCCACAATCATCCGATTGAAATGTACAGCTGAGGAAACAATGCCATCTGAATTTCTGTCTTGCATGCGAGTTTTCCATAGGCTATACAGACACTTAAGAACAAACACAAGAAATTGTAGACCATCACTGAGTGCAACAAAATATGAGATATCGCGGAAATATCCTAAACATTTCCACGGAGAACATGTAAGCCTCATGGACCAACCTCATTATGATGCAGTGGTTTTAGCATTTCAAATGCTGATGTATTTTTTATGCACGCCGTCATAGTGTAAAATTGCGATCCTTCTTGCAGGCTTGCTTGGTTCATATCATGCAGATTCGATGGTGCGTCTCATTATTTATTATAGAGCTTGTTGATGGGGGTTTATGCAAAGTCTTGATGTAGAAATCGTTTTTGTTACTGGCAAATCAGTACAGCGGAAGCCGGCATGTGGGAGGAAAGCACGTGCACTGGAAAAATTGCCATCCACCCGAACTGAAGCACGAAGCTACGAAGGACTTATTCACATGTGAGGCTTTCTTTTCTGAGAAACCTGTGTGGGCTTCTTTCTTGCTTCGTGCTACAATTTGGGTGGTTGCAAATTTCTCCCTTTCAGATTTTCTCGCTGTTCGTTTTTCGAAATCGTGTTCGCTTCTATGTTGCGGAATACATTTTACAAAGACTCAATATGAAATCTGTATCCGTAGCCGTATTTTCTGTTAACATAGGTCAGACTGACAGGGCGCAATATAATTGCAAAGGGTTCCAAATATACCATTTTGCCGTGCTGTGCCGCAACGTACTTTGGGCTTGGTAATTTTACCGTGTCGTCAGAAAGACGCAGTTTAAGTTCGTGTTTACAGCTAGTGCACATGACACACTCGCTCTCCAAAGCGAAAACTTGCGCCTCTGTCAAACGGTAAAAATGCCATCGGCATCGAGTTTGTCTTATAACCTAGCAAAAACAAATCCAATCTAGAACTCCGTTTCGGGCGCTACACGGCTGCTTTTCCTGCAAATTTGCACACTCCTTTCTGACTCTTTGCACCCATAAAGTGCCGTGAAACTCGCACGTTCAATAGAATCTCATTAAAGGAATTCAGCGTGAATGAGTGTTCATTTTTGTGCTGTTTTTTCGGGGAAGCACCGATTCGAGTACAGAGACTGTGCGAGTACATACGCGTGGCGCTGTGGAAGAACCAACTACACCTTGTCCCTTTGGCAAAAGAAAGAGAAAATGTGTCGCCACGAGCCGTCTAGCCAATGAGAACTGAAATGGTCAACCTTTGTGCCGATCCAGTGGGGCGTTGCTCCCTTCCGTCCTCTTGCCGTCTTCTGTGCGTAGTTTCCAGCGCGCTAGTGGAAATGAAAGCGGAAAGAAAGCCGCTCAACGGGCCTACAACTGCGTGTAACTTCTCTTGTGCTTGATGGATTAAAAATTAATTCTGCAGCAGGTGATTCATGAGGCCCCGTCATTAAACCCTGATGTGATTTTATAACTAGTTTTAAAAATGTTTCAGGGCCCAATTTGAATACCTAGGTCACTGCGGGTAGCCTGCCAATGCTCATGTTTGTGCAGTTAGTGTTCCAAACCGTTTCAGTTATTACTTTTGAGAGGAACCGATGCAAGTGAAAGCGCATGAATCACCTTAGCTGCTTTTTCAATGCTACGATATCGATCAGCGGCGAGCTTCCTGGCGCTTGTTCGAATGCATTCGAAAGGCTGTCGGGATAGAATATATTGTGCCGTCAGCATGACGTCACGACAACTTGCAGTCATCGGCTCCCTTGTCACCTGTGTATATCCATAGACTGCGACAGCATCGCTACAGCAACTCCTTGCGGATGCAACACTGACATAAGCGCGGGGAATGTGCACAAAATGTTAACATGCACAGCTGGTACTCAAAGCCCTCATCGTCACCATATTCACTAGCTGAAAAATCTTAACGAAGCCTTACCACAGTTTGTACCTGTTTTGGTTTGATACGATTATTTTCCGAGCACAAAAAAATAAAACAAAAGTGCTTTATGCATCATATCTGAATGTACAAACGTTGCAGATCAGTTCATGCGCCTTTGTTTCAAGCTGCGATATGAAACAGACATTGACGACCTGGCAAGATCTTAGGACAAGAGACTGACTATTATCTCCCGATAACATTAAATCAAGTATTTATATTCAGCGGTGTCGGCTGCTGATGCCGTATGTCATATTCGAATGTGTGCGCGCCATCGAACTCAAGCAAGAACGAGCGCGTTTGCCTCATCTACCATAGAACCCCAGCGTCGTGGCACTAAAACCAGCTTCTGTTTCAATGCGACCCAGCTATTTTTCACCATCTTCACAGCTGTCCCCAGTGCGATACATTTTCGTAAAACATGCTTGCTTTATGCCGGAAAGCACATGTTTCTTTAGGATATGTCAACGGTGTCATAACTACCGATGTTTACGTTGAACAAGTCAGTTTCCTATTCAAATGCGTCCAACGGCGTCGTTTGTTGCGTACTTGCGCATCGTCTTGCGCGCTATAAGAAAGCAAACAAGTTGGCTCGATATGAACTCAAACTTGAGTTAATCGCAATGACAGAAGTGGCCGCACCATGTGAAGCGATCCCTAATTTTAGTGACACGGAATAAAAACTCAAAAGTGCCGTAATACTGGCCTGACATTTGGCACTTAACACATTCCATTCTTAACATCAAAACGAAGTGAAATTTTTTACTGCTAAAGTTTGAAAACTTGGCATGAAGATGTTTTGGGAGCTCTCAAAAATAATTTTTGACACCTGCACAAGTATAATACAGGGAGATAAACTTTTAGATGAACCCCCTAGAGCAAACATCTGAAGCCCTCATTGGGAAACTAACCAAAAACAGCATCAGAACTTCTCAAAACTGCGAATTGAAGGTAACTATTTTCAAACACTTTTGATGCATTACCGCTTCCTGGTGCAACAGAAAAGTTCGAATGGCGAGATCTGTGTGCAGCAGCAGACAAGACAATTACACCCTTGCCCTCAATCAATAATCAATCTAAAAGATCTAGCTTACGTTCCAGGGCATCCACTTCAAAACCTTTAAAGAAATTTATTTCTATTACCACCTCGACTCGCAGTCATCACACCGAAAAGAGAGAGTTCAAATACCCAGAATTTTGCAACAACTCATTACCTAAGGAATACGACTGGTTAAAGCTTCGTTTGCCTGAGGCGATCGTTAAGGCACTTTCCCGGCTGTGCTTCACAATTGCGACGGCAGTGCGGCGGCAAGTCGTAGCTAGCTCCAGCCTCACACGTGGCCAACTTTGTCGGCACGAGCCCCAACAATTGCGCCGAAACTTGTTCCAACACGTCTATTTGCAGAACGTGTCTAGAGTCACTAGGGCGAAAAACACGAGCCTTATTAGCGCTTTGAGTCGCTTGCGCTAAGCCACCGTCTTTCGGGAGTAAGTACATAGGAAAGAGGTGAATGCTCCCTAACGAATGCCTAAGGGGACAAGCATGCTGCCCCACATTAGGAGAACGGGAGGAATCCTATCTACCATATATCCTTATGGAGTTACTAAACCAATTAAAGTGCCACCGGGTAGCCCAGAGTTAGGAGAAGCAATGTACAGGTGAAAGTGGTCAAATGTAGGCAACTCGCAGGACACGAGCGCAGGCGCATCGCGTTAGAGCGTATGTCCCTTGGCAATAAAACGCGCACCATGACACTGTCTCGCCTGTCATCTGGGCTGCAGACGACGCGAGCTTTGTCCTCTAAAGCCAGGCCGGCAAGCTTGGGCGCACGTCCGCGCAAAGACGGTGATGACAGAAACATTTTAAAGAATAATTCTTCCCGTTTAAAAAATAATGCCTCTTTGTAACTTCTCACATGAATATCAGATATGTAGAACTATCTAATTATATAGCATATATATTTTAAGACGAACACCCTAGCTACTTTCTACCCTTGAACACGAAGTTTTCTGTAAGAAATTTTCATTGCCGATTTTTTTAGGCTATGAACTGAACCTTTAAACCTACAATTTTGCACCTATACTACTTCAGCCGGGCTACCATTCTATATTTATTTTGTGGCTTGATGATTTTCATATGTTCCGCGAAAAAGATGTTCAAGCTTTGCAATTTTACCGGTTTTTGCCGGTTCCAAAAGCACCCAATCTATTCAAATATTTGAAATATTTGTTATTTCAGCAGTCACACCACTTAACTCCTTTTCTTGCAATACACACCATTTGAGCGGCTAGGTCATACAATGTGCCTTTGAAAAAAAAGAATCTTGGTTAATGCTGTCTGGCTCACCTGAGCAAGACCAATAAAATTTAGCCAAAATGTTAGAAAACTTTTGGGACACACAAAAAGATGGGGAGAATGAGTTTTAAACTTCAACAACCACGGGGAAACTTTTGAACTATATATGTGACGGTCGAAAAAGCAAACGCTGGTTGATATGGCGTGGAATGGAAGTGAAATTTATGTCACACACGGTATGTTTATTCAAAAAGTGCGAAACATTGGTTTTTCAGCTACTGCCTATGACTAAGCCAAATATAAGGAGCTTTCTTGGGGGTCATTTTAGCTAAGACGATGAAGCTGAAAATATTTCTTACAAATCCCTACCAAAAAAACTTTTCGCAATTAAATAAAGGTGTTTGCAACTAGAGCATGGTTTTTCTTGTGTAATCCGACAATAGAAAGTTTGCGAAAATAGCAAAAATTAGACCCTGTTAGATGTTTTAAAAGAACAATACCAATTTTTGTTCAAGGTTTATGAACACCCAGCCAGGAGTACTAAAAGTAGTACTGCAAATGCCTGTTGACGTATTTTATGTTATGTGTTAAGATTGAGCCTATATTCGGACCTATCAATGGCCATGCCGATGACGTGTCTCCTTCTAATAATAAAATAAAAATTCATTGTTTCTGTGGTCGTAAAGAAGGGTGGCTTAGATTGTCGTTTTTGCCTCTTTGTAGCCATGAACTGAGTCCATCGTCAGTTATCAGGGTTCCTGCATCCATAAGCATCTACTACTGTAGCAAGCGTGCGTGATCGGGCACACCAGGCTTGTTTTTGTTTTTTTGATTAGTCGGGGTAACGTATTTCTTGCATTGATCTCTAATAAAATCCACTATAAAATGCTCCCCGTGTACATGAACAATGCTTGAGCCTAGTGTGAAAACACCATGACGCCATCATGAGCCAGCAGGGTATGTTCATATTAGGACAGTCGCCAAACGGTTCCCGAATAGTTTTTTTTTTAGTTTTCGCCTAAATTTCTATATACGCTGCAAAAACCTTCCACACCGTGGACCTGCAACTACTCTTCCAACACATTTTTTTTTTCACACACAAGAAGTGTTAACTGACGCACCGTAAAAACATATATTTATTGAGTTGCAAGACATTGCAAGCTTTAAACGCGCGTGCTACAAGAATAAATAGTTTTCTACACGTTAACCCTTTTACTTCGCATCTATAGGACCGCTCACTCGCAAATGAGGCAATTTGAATTTAATTATTCTGAGCGCAGTGTGAAAACAACCGGAAATGTCCTTTATTCAAAGACAAGGCGTAAATTGGGCGCCTTAAAAGAAAATTTTATGGCAGTTTCAGAAAAAGGTGCAACTCGTAGTATTTTACGTACTTGTATAAAACGCGTCACACATTGCGAATTTGATGTACAGGACTGCAATTTTGACAATACAAGGCTGAAATATTCAGGAACATAACCTTTGCCGATCACAGCAGCCTGCGTAAAAACTACGGCAAAGAAGAAAACAATGGTGTTTATCATTTCAGTCTTATTGAGAGCATTTTTTTAAAGGAAGTGTCCTAGAGAATATTGTAGCTGCTCCACTTCAAAACGTTTTCTAACTGCTCTTGAACAAGGATGAAGTATAAGCATTCAGAGAACGCTAGAAAGAATAATGGAAAGATATCAGGTGGGTGGGAAGGATTCAGGGTAGCCCACATGTGGAAGCACGCAAAATTCGACTGAGGAAAGTTATTTTACGAACCGCGCTGCGCAAACATAGAATAAAAGAAGCTGTGAATCTGGAGTTTGAAAAACTTGCTTGCTCGACTGATTAATACTGGTTGTCGATAACAAAAAAAAAAAAACTTTCAGAAATCCTAAACCTGAAACCGTGGTTCTTGCACTTTTATGAGTCCTTCACACCTTCCCTTTGAACCCACGTCGCGAATGATTAAGTAGCCTGGCTATATTAGTCTCTTGATAGCTCCTAAATGTAATCACGTTTTACAATAATGCTCACGCTGCTTTGAAATTATTGCAATCAACTCGAGCCACCGTGCAGTTCGTTGCTTCATTATCAAAATCCGGATTAGTACCCCGGTTATCATAATTTCTTTGATCGCAGAATTGTGAAGCGGATCAAAATTCCTAGTACACGAAGAATACTTTTAAAAGCGAGCTTGGCCGTGTTTCGTGACTGTGGGGTCTGCAGCCTGGCTGTTCTCAAGCCGAATAGGCCAATAAATCACGGCATAAGACGCGCGCCGCTGGGTTCCTCGCACCACCACCCGATTGCGCTCGCTTCAACGTATCCGGAAAGAAATGGAGGGGGAGTTGGAATGCTCACACTTAACGGAGCCAAATTGGGAACGGCAAATTTCAAGTGTCAGGAGCATCTTTGGTTTCTATGCACGTTGACTGAAAAAAAAAAAATTTGTCTTGGCGTAATAAATTTGTGGACGAGAAACATTGCGAAGAGAAAAAGAAAGATTTAGTGGAATGCCTATGTGCTAATATAAAGGGTTTGTTGAATTATGCCGAAATTATCCTGTTAGGTGACATGAATTGCCACACAAAAGATGTAGAGGGTTATGCCGAAAACAAGGGACAGTTAGTGCTAGATCTCTTTGAGCTACGCAGCCTCGTTATCGTAAAGACGGGGCCTAAATTTCATGGCCAGATCACATGGGAAGTCGGACATTGGCACTCCACCTTTGGTTACTTTCTGATGACAGAAGGTACTTATGATAAGTTGAAAGAAATGGTCATTGACGAGGAAGGGTGCGGTCACACAGGGAGTGACCATAAGCGCATCATTTTTATGATAATAGATGAAGTTGGCAAAGATAGCAAGAAGCGAATAATGACCAGTTAACATTTAAAGGCTGAACAAATATGAAATGTACTCCCGGCAGTAGAGAAAGAACTTGACAAATTGCAAAGCAAACTGTGGGAATATAGCGACATTCTCAGTTCAATGACGAGAAAGAAATAAGGAGAGAGAAGCAATATGTTTGTTGGAAAGGAAAAGGGAAACCGAAAGCTGTGGAACAGCGAGGTACGGGAAGTAATCGACGGATGACAGAAATCATCACGAGAACGTAGACAGGCAAAAAAAAGCACAGCTGTTGCAAGTTTAGATAGACAGATAATTTAAACTATACCGGAACAAGAAAAAGAAAATTAAAGTCCATCTACTAGTTCGAGCAAAGATAAAAAATAAAATAAACATTGGTTTCCAGAAATGCATAAGAAAAAGAAGGCCGTGCCTAGATTATTTTCTAACAGCATCAGCTTATTTGGCAGGAAGTCTGAAACACTGCAATATATCGTAGACCAAGGTGGCGACATACTGGACGGGGATGCGTTATACAATTACGTGCGAAAAATGACAGCCAAATTATTTCGAGGCAATGACGATGTGGTTTTAGAGAAAAGAACAGTATGAACGAGAGATGCATGGTAAACGAGCCGCTGTTGAGAAGGTTCAGCTGGAAGGAAGCCGGAGAAAAACATTTCTTAAGCGCACAGCCACAGAGTGAGACAAGGTTCCTGTTAGGCTGATTAAAGAACTAGGACCAAAAAGCAAGGAAGCTGTGTGAAGGCCGTAGAAAAATACGAGATATGGGAATACCGGACAGCTGGCGACAAGGTAGAATAACTTTATTTATAGATAAAATGGGGAAATATAGAATTCCCATCATATAGACCATTGACAGTTACATTGGTAATGTACAGGTAAGGAATCCGGGTGAGTAAATTAAAACCGCAAGCATTGCACGGATAATAATATCATATTGGAAGAACTTCAGAATGGCTTCAGAATCAGTAGGCGTCGGGGTGATAACATATTTGTTCTAACTCAGGGTACTGAAATATCCAGATTAAAAAGGAGACCTTTGTGTGTGGCTTTTTTCGACATTACTGAAGCGTATGACATCGTAGAGAGTATGGCAACATTTTGTGGGATATTCTGGAAGAGCAAGGCTTAGGGGACAATTTTTACATCTTTTGAGAGAGATTTACGTCGAAAATACCGTTTGCATTGAATGGAATGGAATGAGGAGCGAGAAAAAAGTTGATATCACCAAGTAACTGAGGCAGGGGTCCCATTTATACCCACTTCTGTTAAAGATGCACATGGTAAAGATTAAAGCGGCTCTAGATGGAAGCAATATCAGGTTTAATCTCTCATACAAAAAGGCAAGCACCATAGTAGAGCCGCAGCTACCACGTTTCTTTTATGCGGACGACATTGTGTTCCTAGCTAACAAGCAGTGATTTGCAATATGTGGCTAATATCTGTGGACAGGAAGGCGATAATTTAGGTTTCAAATTTAGCGTTAGAAAATAAGGTCTTATGGTATTTAAGGAAAACAGTGAAGAGGCAGTTTTAATACAGTGGCAGGAAATGCTTCATGTAAAAGAATACAAATACGTTGGTCTATGGTTAAACGAAGGCGAGAGATATCTGGAGACACAAGAAAAATAAGCAATAATAGCGAAAGGAAAGAGAAATAAGGTCAGACTGAAACAGAGAGCGCTATGGAGCTATACAATAGGTGCAAATTGCTCCTGAGTATATGGAAAGGTGTAACTGTTTCAGGACTTACAATTGTAAATGCAGCGGCTTGCTTGAAGTCAGGGGTACAATCAAGACATTGGGCTTCACGCGAACACTGCAAATGAAGCTGTGCAGGGTGGGCGCTCCCTTTGTTCCCTTCCGTCCTTCCTTGGTTGCACCAAAGCGATCATGTTTATGGTCTATTGAGGAAGGGTGATATGGCTTGGACAACCTGTGAAGTGAAAGAGGCTCATGGTAAAATTAATTTTAATGACTGAGGAGTACGGAAGATAATAAATGGGTTCCTAGAATCTTCAGACATTTATACAGAAAAAGCATTGGTTCACAAGAATGAAAAAAACTGGGAAGCTTACCAACAAATATACGACCTTACCAGGGAATATGCAACTCAAAGGAAATCGCCTTGCTTTTCAAAGCGAGATGAGGATGCCTTTGAACGCGTAGTTCTCAAGTGAGGTATACCAAGGAAGAAGAAGCATTTGCTCGCTGCGGTAAAGCTGAAGAAATGATTAAACATATTTTATTGCCTTTCATGCATAATGACCTTCTTGCCTTACTGCAAGAACCTTATTTTGGCATTGTCGTTCAAAAATAATTCACATAGTATACAAAGAGGCCTATACATTATAGCTTGTAATGTGTAAATCATGAAAGAAGTGCGCATTATGCAATTACCTAGAGCGCTAGCAGACTTGCATTAGGGGAACAAGGTAGCAACAACGTTACTCTAAAATTCCTAAGGGACAGTATATATTTTGAGCATATATTTCTGCCCTATAGCAAGATCATCTAACTACGAACGACGAAAACCGCCTGCCAGAGAGGTAATACCATCAGGCCAGGAAAACACTTCCTTTCCGAACGTGTGTCGGCATCCATAAGTTTTGCAATCGCTCGGAAAGCAATTTCGTAAACGAACTTTCTCGGTTATTTGTACAAAGGCAACGGTCATGTCGCAGGAAACAACTTGAGCGATTTGGGCCTGCAAGTGGCACCCCGCAATATTGCCCCAGAAATCGACTGCGCACTGACAGGCAGCAACACATGACGCTGGATCAATACTACCTGAAACTGAGGGTAAGTTTGTTTTTGTCATTTACACTATCGTTCGTTGAAGGGGTCCCTATTGTCGGATTCCCATTAACTATCCCTTGGAAATCTAGTGACGTTTTCTTGACTTCAAGGCTCGTTATTTATTTGTGAATTTCCTTTCACCATACTTTCAGGCCGAGGCCATGAGGCCCATTACGCTAGATGACCACCTTCAAATCAATCAAAGACAAATTGATGAACATGACAAACTGTACACTTTCTTGCCGTGCCTAACGTTGCAACTGAAGAAGTTACTCTCATTTTTTATCCTCTTTCGAAGAACAAGAAAGGCAAAACAAAAATGAACTGAGAGCTCGAAAAAACCTTTTGGCTACATTTAAAACATCAAGACTTAGATAATATCAGGGTAAGCCTGAGTCTTTCCAACCTTTTAAGTACTTCCAAGCCCACGTCAAAGCTGAAAGGAGGTAAGCACGTTTGTGAAATTCAAGAAATATGTGTCCAATAAACGGCTCACGAGACAAGAGACAAAGCTTTGCATAAAATCAAGGACTGTTCGCAGTTATACAACCCGGAAGTTGTAAGGAATATGTGTGTCTAACTCTACATAAATTAACGTATAAACGAGTTCGCACAATCCAGTACGCGGCTAATGCAGCTCGCAGTTACGTTTCATAGAGAACGTTTAAGATGGAATTTCTTGCACCTGAGAAAATACAGACAGGAAGTACGGAACCTCGATGTAAAGTGCATAGACTGCTCCTAAACTAAATTATTGGGTTTTGCGTACCAAAACCACTAGCTCATTATGATGCACGCCATAGTGCGGGACTCCTGAAATTTAGACCACCTGGGGCTCTTTAACGTGCACCTAAATCTAAATACACGGGTGTTCTCGCATTTCGCCCCCATCGAAATGCAGCCACCGTGGCCAGGATTCGATCCCGCGACCTCGTGCTTAGCAGCCCAACAACATAGCCACTAAGCAACCGCGGCGGGTCGTAGATTGCTCCTGAAGGGGCAGCAGGACATGGCGAAAAATCACTGTCACTTATCACTAACATAGCGAATGGCTGACAACGGTAACTGTATACCTGCACGCATAGAGATAAGCAGATGGTATTCCAATGTCGGAGTATATCGGCTTGTCCTTATCCACCTAGAAATATTATCAGGATAAGTCAAGTAGATGTTATGGCGAACCACATGTCACCCGAGACCAGGAGCGATAGATGTAATTTTTCTGGGGCGAGAGGGACCCTCAACCACATAATATGGTAATGCCCGTACTCTCCCGGGGGGCCACATAATATAGACAGTAGAGACACCAGAGAGACCTTACTGCGCAGCTCGGACTCTGAGCTCCAGCTCCGGCTCCTCCAACTTGCTGAGGAGGCTTCTGGGACCCAAGACCTCCCAGTGGCAGCGCCCGCCCTCTGATATGTGGGTAGATCAGCTTATTCGTTGGGCAATAAAATTTACTCTATCTATCATGTATTTCATTTTATAGACAAATAGATATCAATCTACTTCGTAGCTTTCGAGCCCCTACAACTATATAACTTGATCGCAGATAATCAAAGCGACACAGGCACGGACATAGTAACTGTTGCGGCACTTCCGATGTATTCATCCAAAAGACGCTTTCATTTCACTTCTGTGTTTTTAGTGTAGCTAAATTAAAATTAAAAATGATCTGTTCTTGATTGGCATTCTCCTATGAGAAACGTAAAGGTAAATCTAAGGACCCCTTCGATTCTTGCTTATACCCGTTTATTCTGTCACAGCAGGACAACCTCCCTATGAACAGGTCCCAGTGAACACTGTTTTTTTTTTTTTTTGCCGAGTCCACATATTCCTACTCTTCATACAGCAATATTTTCTGTAACCTCAGAAGCTCATGCTCGGACGCATCTCTAAGCAAGAACTAAGCAAGAACTAAACAGAGTTTACCAAGTGTTAGTTTGGTTGACTGCAAAATGATTCTACTTGCATAGTAGATCCTAGATTCTGCTTTGAAATTACACATTGCAGAAAGGTTTTTGGTGTGATTTTTAGAGCTTGTAGCGAGCAAAGTCTTCTATTCCTTCGGCATTTCAAGAGAACGAAGGTGAGGATCAGGTGTAATGCAATATATGAAAATCATGGCAGCAGTGACGGCATAGCAACAACGGAGAGCTAGGGTAAAGCAAGCCAAGCGTGTAGATCATAACTGCGGTGGCATTATAAGAATTATACCGCGTAATACGCCCGAACGGAAAGAAGCAGTGCGCGTATATCGTCCTTCAAACCAGAGGCGCTGCAGGGTAATATTCCGAGGGTTCGCATTGAATATCGTCACCCTGGTCGCGCTCATGATCTTCGCGGGTGCCATGTCGCTTCTCATAACGCCATACAAGAAGAGAACGAAGTACCACGTGACAACGGCTGACTCCGCAGTTCGGAAAGAGAGGTCCGTTGGCGCACGGCCCTCTATCGATTTCTTCCGGTCCAGACGAAGCAGATACGCTCACATAGCGCTCTACTATCGTTTTCTCCTAAATGTTTTCCTTTCCTTCCCTTTTTCTCTAGAGGGGAGAAATGAGGGAAAAGGACACAAAATGGAACGATCACAAAGTCCTCCTAATATGCCGCCGAGGTAATCGTTTTGGGGAATTGGCGCAGCAGGTGTTCTTGCTGGTGTGTACGGTGTATCGTAGGCGACATAAGCGTACGCTCAAGCCGTTGCAAGTTACAGTAACTTAGACCTCGCCTTCGAGTTCGCAATGCGTGGTTTGCATACAGTAAGGCTTCTATCAAAGTGGAAATAAGTGCGAGTGTGGCAAGCCAGTCCCGTATTTCTTTTTCACGAGCAGCGGTTTCTGCCGCTCCTTTTTATAATCTCTTTCACAGACAGGATAGCCCATGACCACCAGCGAAGCAGGTGATAGAGGGGTGCTGTGAACGCCATTGACACGCCGATTCACACATGACCGATGATATGTGACAGACAGACGGCCGTTTCACCGGCCTTGTGCACCGCACTCCTTCATTCTCAATTCTACACCCTCGCCGTTAACACACCTTCGTTCACTGTCGCACGCACCCGAGTTACTACATCTCCCCTTTAGAAGAACCTTACCTATACACACTGTGTCCCAGCGAGCACTATCAAACATTTTTAAACATTGCTTATGGCAGATAGCTAAATTATAGTTTACGAACCTATCTACTCAATGCGGCGGACACGACTTGCACAAAAAATTGAAATGCAAAATCGACAAATTAATAAAAATAACTAATTAACTTTTAGCTAATTAGCTTATGAACAATATTGCAATATACTTATTCTATCAGTGGACTTCGCAACGCGGATCCATCTGGAATGAATTCTCCGGGCGACACCTGTTTCGAGACATATATTCCCGAACTTTTCGAAGAAATACATTAGGGTTCCGGTTACTTCTGTGCTTCAATGCAAGAAACAAGGTTTTGTTAACAAATTAACTGGAACGCCAATGCATTTCTATATAAACTTCTGGAATATATATATCGAAGCGGGTGTCATTTTGACATTTCGTTCCAAGCGGATCCACCTTGCGAACTCCAGGGCTAGAATTTCTAAATTGCAATATTGGTCATAATGTAATCCGTTTAAAACTTAATTAGTGAATTAGTCGATTTAGCATCTCAATTTTTTGTGTAAGTATTGCTCGCCCCTTTGAGTAGACCAGCTCCTGAACTAGAATTGGGATATCTGCCATTAGCAACATTTAAAGATTTTTGAAAGTGTTAGCTGAAACACCCTGTATATACTGTGCCGACGAAAGCATATCTCGCCTTGAAATAGACAAGTGCACTCGTCGAAACGTTGGTTCCCGCTTTCACCTTGTTGTCGTTTTGCTCATCGACTACTAGCGAGTATGACGGAGCCTTAAACGCATCATTGTTTCAGACGAAGCATGTGCGTACATGCGTATAGCCCAATCACAGACCATTCTATTCGTAAGAAACGTTTACTTCCTCATAACCACGCCTCCGCGAATGCGTGAAAGCAGCTTTCTGGTTCTTTTTCTTTTTCTTCTCGTCGCCTGGCTGGGGGTGTTGCTGCCGAGAATACGCGGAGGGGAGCGCAATCGGTAGGTGCGACAAGGAACCCCGCGGTGCACACCACGCGCGTGCTGCTCGGTGATTGGCTTCGCAGTACTATTCAGAACGGGGCCAGCCAAGCCGCCGTATCCACGGTCATGGAACCCGCCTAAGTTCACAAATAAAAGCTTCGCTTTCAAAATAACTTCCAAGTGGTAGCTCCTCTCACTGCCCACCTTTTTTTTTTTTTTTGCGGCATATCGATCGCCATCGGCTCCGTAAGCTTCCAAGTCGACGAACCTCCATTACTCTGTCAGCAACCAGAGTGATTTAGCGTTTTTTTTACTTTTCACGATTTTGCGTCGAACGTTCGCACTAACATTTGGAAAGTGGTAAGCTCCAGGAAACAGGACGTCCATCTGAGCGGGCATGCACTTGGAGTCGCTGCTTTTTGAGGAACGTATTGATCAGTTTCAGCGGAACTGCTCATCGCTAGTAATTCTGACAGCTTGCTTTCTCGCAGTATCCTCTATATGTTCATGAATTTCGAAAGATGGCTAAAACAAACTTGGAGGAAGAGAGGTTGTAAAGGTAGTGCACTGTTCTTAAGGAATAAATTTGAATTAATATTTGTTTAGTGAGGGAAAAAGCGAAACTTTCCTTTTGCTCTATGAAAGACGTGTTGTCGTGAGGCCACCGTAGGTTATGAACTGCCAAGATCGTTATTTTATTATTTTATGCATGAAGTATTTAGCGCCATAGGGCTTATTATTTTACTGTACATTATACTGAAACGACGAATGCGGAATAAGGGAAGAGCACTCAAGCAGAATATGCAAGACGCAAATAAAATTTCACCAAAGCTCGAAGCCTGCTTTTGTTTCTTATGAAAACACCTTGTTTAGATATCCATAACGTCCATAAAGTCACTCTGTTTGTTGCTTACTTCTCAGCTTATTTATTAAATTAGATTGTTGTACGGCAATCGAAGTGGTTCATAAGTTTTAGTGGAATTGTTCTTGGTTTTCTTCTTCAGCATGGCGAAAGCTTATCAGCAGTAATAAGCGACACGCGGGCAACCGCAGCCTCACACTCCTATCCGGTGCCAGAGAACACTAGTCCGACTACGTTTCTTACCTCTCCGCGCAACCGTCCTTTACTCTGAGCAATTCATCAAATTGAACCTAAACTTTCAGCAAACCTGTTTGTGTGTGCTTGTGTGTGTGGTGTAGGGTAGGGGAGGAGGGAGAGTCCGTTTGAATTCATAAATGGCTGCAACTACGTGCAATACCTTTTGCCCTCCCTTGCTGCTGTCTCTATTTCGCTACGTTAAAATAAAACAAAATAATCTACATCATCTCTGCGTAAGCTGTCATGACTAAACTCTCCCGTATAGGGGACAACTGCGGCACATTCATTCAAACAGCTGTACCTTGTTTATAAGGAAGGTAAATCGCTAGCTACTCGCCGTTACGTGGGTTTAAAGATACATGATGTCCGCATTCAGATAATAGTAATTAATCACTCTGGCACAAGATCGATGGTTACCGGAATGTTTGTTTCGCTTTCCTACATTTGCAATATGTCAGAAAGAACGAAAGCGCCTGCTGAAGATTTGTTCTTTCCTGTACGCAATGAAATAGCATAGAACAACAGGCTGCTTTAAAAAATATAAAGAAAAAAAACTGAGCGTAGCTTCCGGCAACCGATGACAAAGTTTTAGGAAACTTTTCCCTAAGTTGTCCTGCCTTCTCGAAAGAACGGCCTACATTTTTCGCACGTTGTTTTTAGTCTAGAACATCCATTCGGTGCATCTTATTCTGGCAGATCTCACCGCGCAGCGCCCAAGCTCTTTTGTAGGACGTCACGTTCTGCCTCCGAGTGTACATCCAAAATTCGATCGCATCTTTACCAAGGCTAGGTTAGGCCTCCGCCAGAACCTCGCGTTCAATGTATTCTAGTCAGCATGACAGCCCTTGTTTCGCTGTCAAGACATCTTGTCTTTCCTCTGCTTACGCCGCGAAGGAGCGTATTGATCAGAACTTCTTTATTGTTTGCTGCTCTGTAGTCTGACGTTGTCGCCCAAGGCCAGAGAAACGCGACGTGTTTCGAATTCGAAAGTTTCTCTTCCGAATGAGCAACTACGACCACGTCGCGCTACGTGACGGGTGCAACCATGGCTTATCCGGCTGGCGTCGCCTAATCAGGTGCTGTATTGTCAAGCCTGCTTATTCAGAAGAAAAAAAAAATGCGCTATTTTGTACGAAGGGCAAAGCATTGAAGACAATAGCAGGATTTAGGATTGTTCAGTAGACCCGCAGGGGGTGTTCTACGGATACGCGACAGCGACTTGTCCATCCTTTTGAGCGCCATATTGGCACGACACAGCACACGAGAAAACTGCTGCTGTGCAGCGGAAGCAGGACTCTGGTTACTATTAGGCGTCTCACAAAAGGTGGCGGGAGATGGAGTTCCACCTCCGGCGGGGCAAAGTCGCACCTTAATAGCTCACCAGATGAGACGAAGGCATAATCACCAAATTTTGTAGCCTAAAGAGTACAGTCCTGCTCAGACTGCTGTGTGCCTCATTTTCTGGTATGCGCACAGCTGCAGGGCAGGAACACGACACCATTTTCGCTATATGGAGCGAAGGTTATGGAAAAGAAGCGCGTCTGTGGTATTTATGCTGGAAGTAGACTCACAATTTATTTCACATTTTGTTTCGCGAATAATAGAGAACATAGCCGTTTCGTGTTTACGGCGCATCACTTGAAAGCATACATAACATTCACTAGTAAGTTACTGATATCTTACTTTATTTAGTTTTCTATTTAGAGTGTTCACACTTGAGAGAACGTAGCGCGTTTTACGCACTGGTCAAACGTGAAATTGGACTGGGGTCTCCTGGCGTATGTTTGTCGCCTTCTATTGCGTCTTAAGGTTCTTCCAAGAGAATATTGACCATATTCAGCAACAAATAGATGTCGAAGCTTTCAGAACTAGTGTTCCGACCAGGAAATCGCAATCATCAGCGTGTACAGGATTGTACACGAGGTGACTTAAGGTGCGTCGGCTCCACTGAGTCCGACAATGTTTCCGCGGTCTCACCGACACCGAGTTCACCTGGCCGCTTCGAGGTTCCGACGTACACTGAGTTCCTCGCAATTCGGAAATACATACAAATTCAATGTTTGTAGACGTGTGCAGAAGCTGCTTTTCATCGATTTCGCTTTATAGCCAAGAAAAGTTATCCGCGAGTTAATATTTGCGTGGCCGATGATTATGGCAGCAGCTGTAGTTCGAACGCACCCTCAACTCCGCTACGGAGCTAAGGAGCGGAGCGTGACTATTCCTCAACTATAACCGCGACCACTTTCTTTAGCAGCACAGTAAAAACAAGGCGACCGGACCCGTAATTGCGGAGATTCTGCTATTGTGTTACGGCACAAAGTATTGCTTACGTTTTGCTAGCGATATTCGTTTCAGCTTTATGGTAGCTTGTTAAAAGCGAAGCTTGTCTTTTCGAACCTCACCAGGTTTCGGGACCGTGCATGCGACCTGGCACGCGTTCCCTTTTCGTATAGGGAAGCCAATCCCAGTAGAGCACGCGCGTGCTGGGCTTCTTGCACATCTACACTCCGCACACCTACTACCGCGGTGGCACCAGCCGTGAAAGGGAAAGCAAAAAAAAAAGAACTAAGAAGCTCTTCTTATGTGCATCCACGGCTGCGCTGTAATGAGGAACCAAACGCTTCTTGCCGATAGAGTGGATTACAATGGCGCAACGTACGTACGCGCTTGCTGCATCCGAAGCCATGATGCATTCAAGGCACCTGTCATGCTCGCTAGTAGTCTGCAACTCCACTTAGCAAAATAATCGGTATAACGCGCGTGTGCGCGCATCCGTGCTTGCGGTTCTACTGTATGCACTGGCATAAAACTTCGCTGCATATAGATTCCACCTCGTTGGACCCGCCACAATTTTAGTTATGTCCTAGTGTGACTGGGTTTAGAGCGAAACCTTAGCTTGGAAAATTTTATGGATGATCCTGATCAAATTCTCCCTCAAAGATAAGACTTTATCCCGAAACAGCGACTTCATTATTTTTCAATCAGCCTAGCATTTACACTAGCAGAGCAAAGTTGTTAAGCTGTGAGCGGACCCCAATTGGCTCGACTCCCTTTCAGATGTGAAGGGCAAGTGCAGTGCTTTCTTGTGGTTGCATGTCATTAAATTTGCCATCCGCAAGTTGTCAGCGTTTATATTACAATTACTTTGTTTAAAATGACGAGTTAACAATGTCGAAGCCATGTGAAACCTGACAGGCTATGTTTAGACAAATTTGTGTACCTCCTATAATTGCTATGCTGGTTAAAGCGCCCCAATTAAAGCTTCCGTAGACACTAGCGCCCGAGTTCCCTTTAGTTATAACTGCATGAAAGTCTATAGAATTGGATGGTTCCTTAGCTTTCCTCTTGTTACGCCAGTTGTTATCATATGCCTCACAAGTTTGTTTGCCTCCTCCTAGCGAGCGCGGGAGTTTTGATGCACGGACATTGAAAAATCTATGGTAGGGAAGACATACAGGGCACCGCTGTAAAAATAAACAAATATTAATTGGTACGCTTTATTTTACGCTACGCTCATAGCAGCAGCAGAAGTTAGAAGACTTTCTAGCTGCTTTCATTCGCGGACTCCATGCAGATGCGCAGTAAAAAAAAAATGTGCTTCGGCTTGGTATATTTGGCTGCGCTCCCACAGGAAGTTGTCGCTGGGTTTAAGCTTCAGTCTTTTTACCGCCAATCGCACTGCGCTTCTCTGGCGTCTAAGGAGACCTTAGCGGCGAAATAACAGAAATATGTTTTCTCGTATACTCCATTTACAATCGGCGATATTCTCTCTGTAGGGTCTGTATAAATATTACTTTAATAATTTTCTGACCCATGGTACTTCGAGGAATTCAATTAGTTCAATAAAGGATACGCACCAGTTAGATGGTCTGCGTGGTTGAGGTTCGGCATGATTTTTCGCCAAGCGAAGTCAGAGGCCGACGTCGGAATTTTTTACGACACGGCGCCCTTCGCGTTAAAATAAGAGGGGCTCTGGTAACAGATAGTAGCAAATACATATCATCGCTAACCTCTCACTTACTCTGGGAGCCATTACGAAACTATCAGCTTTGACATTTGCGAGCTGTCGTTATAATCCGTCACCCATGCTTTTTTCAGCACATTGATTCAAACGTGCACTCATTCATTCATTCTTAATACACGAGCATAAGTTGAAGCGTGAGGAGGGGGGAATATGTGTGGGTAGCGTCCGAGAAACGTGCTATGCCACTAATCGGCGCCATTCTATTTGTCACCATGCAACGAGTGGCATTCACTTTTGCCGGCGTTCCGCTGTTGAAGTTCTTTTTTCGGAGGTTAGGGATATGATGCTGGTGGATGAGTCAACTATGATGCGAAAGCGTCAAATGGCCCACTAAGCGAAAAAAGCCTCAGGCTTGTCGTTTGCAGCAGCGAAACGGCACTTACGCTCACATTGCCATTAGCTGCGATGCCACGTAACGAGCATGCCTCGACGGAGCAGCGCTCACGAAATGGAAGACTGCTGCTGCAGTAGTGCATAAGGTGTTGCGTAAGGGGAGAGAGCATCACCGCGACGCCACGTCACCCTCGCTTTCACTCTATAATAATAATATTTGGGGTTTTACGTGCCAAAACCACTTTCTGATTATGAGGCACGCCGTAGTGGAGGACTCCGGAAATTTTGACCACCTGGCGTTCTTTAACGTGCACCTAAATCTAAGCACACGGGTGTTTTCGCATTTCGCCCCCATCGAAATGCGGCCGCCGTGGCCGGGATTCGATCCCGCGACCTCGTGCTCGGCAGCCCAACACCATAGCCACTGAGCAACCACGGCGGGTCGCTTTCACTCTATGAAGCCTGCGTTATCCGCGCGTCCGTTGTCCATGCAGGCTATCGCCTGCGTTCTAAGTGCGCTTTGGTAAGTTGAACTCAAAAATTGGAGGACGCTTAAGGCTAAGCCCAATTAGCGCGATTTTGTGCGCGACAGCGACGAGCGACGGGTTCGCGCTACGGATCGGGCCATCGCTTGAATAGATCGCTCGGCCTTGTCGCGCGATCGCTCGGTTTTTCAAATCTAGAATTCGTCGCTCATCGCCCGGAAGTGCTATGAGCGACTAGCCAATAGCGCAAAGCCGGAACTGGATGTACATAACTCCGGTACTTCCGACTGTCGCACGGAACGAGCAAGCGATTGAATTTTTATACGTGCAAGAATAAGAACCTACTGCAAGACTTTCAGAAATATTTTATGCTGCTTTTTAGAGTAAAATACATCAACTTAAGTTATTAAAGCACGCGTCACGCTAGTTTCGGCGCCTATATTGCTGCCCTCATACCGGCAATACTGGGGAGACGTTGCTCGAAGTCATCACTCACATGGGGTGCAACTTGTAGGCGACGAGCGAACGCGACAGCCATCTCCATCGCATCGCTTGTCGCTGTCGCGTGCAAGATCGCTGGCATGGGGTTTATACTTTAAGCTTCGCCTTCAAGAGTGGAACGCGACAGCGTTCCCGTCGACCCGCCAAGGGTTGTAAGACAATGGGCTACGGCGCACCGACTACGCGCCCCGCATCGGACGCGGTGAGGGTCGAGCAACGCAGCGTTCGGCGCGGCAAAGAAATGTGCGCCTGAGCAAGTGACGCACGCCTGAGCCTTAGAAACAGCTCGTTTCTAAGGCAACACCGCATTCACTAGAGGCGCTTTTGTACCGCTTTGAAGCATCGAACTCATGGTTCAGTGGTAGCGTCTTCATCTCACACTCCGGAGACCCTGGTTCGGTTCCCACCCAGCCCTTCTTGCAAGTTGTTTTTTATTCATGAAGTGCCTGCTGGGATTTATCGCTCACGGCCAACGCCGCCGACGCCAACACCAACGCCGACGACACCAGCTTTTCTGCGACACGAGCTCCTTAACGCTGTCGCGTTAAAAGGTGCCAAGCGTGTTAACGCTCTCGCTTGCCCACGAGGAGTTCACAAAACGTAGGACCACTGAGCAGCATTCAATGAGACATTTTAACTCGACACTTGAGCGCTATGAGTTGGGAATGCCAAAGCTTTCGCAACTCGGAAGTGCTCAGGTGCCCTCGGATATTTTCATCCTCGAGGAAAGCCGTGCATCACGATAAGCGTCAGAAGTGCTGGGAATATGGGAGCTCGGAAAAGATCTCATACATATATATATATGTATATGTATGTGTATATATATATATATATATATATATATATATATATATATATATATATATATATATATATATATAAAGGAGATGTTTCTCGTTGTTCAGAATGCGCACAATAGACCGAAAATCATATTCAACGCGAGCTACACAAAGAATGTACTTTACGGCAACCGTTAGCACTGGCGCAAGACGCTGGAGGCAACTTCACCCCAAGTCACTTGCAGCTTAATTTGGACAGCTGACAGCTGCTGTCAGATTTGGAACATTCCTGCACATTGAATTTGGTTTAGATTGCATGAGCGATACCACTGCAGCCTGGAATTCTGCGGTAGCCTGTATCCTCTGAGGGAGCTTTCAAAATAAAGCAATTCACCTGCTAGACATTCTAAGCCTCGTCCAGTGCGTTAGCTGGGCGAGTGCTTGTTGATTACATTTGGCCAGAAATTCTGTAGTCAGGGTAGAAACAGGGCAAGAGTTTTTTTCTGGTGTGTTACCAGTAGGCAACGCTAATCTACACATGTGGAATAAAGTTTCCTGTGTCCGTTAGAGCGGAAAGCTGTTTTCCCATTACAATCTTTAGATATTAAGGGCAAGGCACATCGCCAATGTTTATTTCTATTAACGCGTATGACTCAACGTTGCCTGAAATAAAAATATTCAAGATAAAATGCACCCTTAGTACATTTTTATAGTTAAAACGGTTCAATCCAATCTTAAACCGTGATTTTTTTTACAATATCAATCTTTTACCTTTATGACCTTGTGGATGCTTGTTTTACTTGTGTCACAGTGGTCTTACAAATTTTAGTGAATAGCGCAAGGGCATAGACTTGCAGCAAGCTCTCCGATCTTTCGCGAAACTTGATTACCCGATGGCGCTCTTCCTGAAAAATAAAAAGAACTCCCTCAGTCTCGCTTTCATGCAACTGCACAGTATCGTTTTAATTTTATAGCGAGCTCAAGGAGACAAAATATTGAGATTCTTGAAGCAGAGTTGTGGCATTGGCTCTATCTAATGCACTGCCACAAGGACAAAAAAGCAGAAAATTCATTTTATGCACTGTTTATGCATCTTTTTCGTAATCGTAAAGGCAACCGACATTCAATGCTCAAATCACCACCGAGAATCGCCATGACACAAGGACACCTAGCCTACCCATAGAGGCACTCCCTTTATTTTCAAGAAATTGCGCAGCCGCGAAGCAATCTATGCTCATCTCTGAACATACACGCTTACAATTGCGGGGAACAGACCACCTTACTGTGCAGTGCCAGCGATGCTCATGCGCACAGGTTTTCCGTGAAACCAAGGCGCTCGCACTCAGTAGTAACAAGCGCATCATAGAGATCAAAGAAGCAGTTTTCATAATTGCCGAAAAAAGGCGAATGTGTCAGCACGCCTTAATTATAGGTCACGCAGGCAGAAATTGCTATCTTTGTCGACGAGCCACACTATTCTGTATTATGTATAACTGGCTCCCGGATAAATCGGCACTTGTGGTTCATCTTGGTTTCCTTGGGTTTTTCCTTTGCTTTTTTTCCTCGCTCTTTCGGCCTTTCCCATTCCCTTCGCCTATTCTTATCTTTATATGACACCTTACAAGATAAGAATAAATCACTTCTGAGTTTGCAAACCATCCGCCATCGTCTTGTGTGTTCCCGTTGTCATTAAGAACAGAGCGCAAGAAGAAGCTATGAACACAGCGTAACTACGTCTTCACAGAATGTAGGCCTTGCATACAAGCAGCTATGTAACACACCTAAAATATATTCCGATGTGTCTCGGCAATGGCGACGTGACAGCTGCCCAGCTAGCCTTCTAGCTTCTAGCCTAAAGAACAGGCTAACTATACCTATAATCATATCCTCTATAGATTTGATGACGTGCCCCAGCCAAACCACCGAATAATATTTTCAGGTAGCGGGATCAAATCTTGGCCAAGGCGGCCGCATTTCTATAGGGACGAAATGCGAAAACACCCATGTACTGATATTAAGGTACATGTTAAAGATTCGCAGGTGGACCAAATTATACCGCAGTTACCCAATACGGCACGCCTCATTATCAGGTCGTGGTTTTGGCACTTAAAACACCATAAAAAAAGAATATTGTTTCCGCAAGTGCAAACTAAGCACAATGCTATTGTTTCGCTACGGTATTCTGTCTCGTTATACAGTTTGGCAAGGTACACAAAATATTGTGTTAAGGAGTGTGACGCGTATGAAAAGATGAACACCGAAAAAATACGAGGTAGACGGAAAGAGCGCAAACAGCGCCTACCTCGTTTTCTTCCTGTGTTCGTACTTTCATATGCGCGATTATTTCTAACATAGCCATGCAGCAACTCGCCCAGCAGGAAGTTCTAAAAATATACAATGAAGAATATACCCGGACATTTATTGAATAACGCTACAGGAAGTTGGCAGGAATAAATCATGTTTACAAATGTTGAATGTATTTTTTAGGCTTCCTGTCATGTTTTACTGCCCGGAGAGCACGGGTTGCGAAGATATGCTGTTTGCGTGGGCATGAACGAAAATCGTATGCTCTTAAGTACACCATAGTGCGATAAACTTTGTCGTGTTGTGCTACATTGTCAGGTGAATAAAAGAGAAGGACAAGGGATAATAAACAGGTAATATGACACAATATACTCCTTCGCAGGAAACTGGAGGAAATCCCCCTGGTGTAAGGATTTTCGGCGGCACGCCTTCTAATTGCCCTCAGCATTGTTAATGAACTACATGGACACCTCTTGCGCAGTGGCATTTTCGCAACCTCTCTTGTGGAAAGGCTTAATTAAAGCTGTTAGCGCGAAGCCTAAGCCGGCGTTACTAGCTTCTTAGTAAAGCCCTACATAACGTCCCCCGTATAAGCGGTATGTTCTAAGTGCAGTCCAGACCACGGCGTATAAGCGTACTTTCAAGCGAGCGTGACAAAATGTGGGAGAGCAGCCTGTTACGGCTGTATATGGCGAATGAGTGGGTGCAACATTTGCATGCAGCCCTGCCAATTTGGCAGAGGTGCGTTAGAAAAGCGTTACAAAGCAAAAGCTGCATGGAGGGGAGAAGGAGATGCTGTCTGCTCTGAGGAATGCGGTACCAAGAAAGAAAGGAAAGCGAAAGGCGAAATAGAAGAATAAGAAAGAAAGAAGTCGTTGCCTCTGTAATTTGCTTTGAATGGCGGAGAGGAGGAAAGGCTGCCTCAGCAAGGTAGGAGCAGATAAATGATGTAAGCCGGCGGAAGAGTATCCTTTTCTATATCCACGACGTTATGCGACTAGAGGCCCTATAACCTAAAACTATTCCAGTATGTTTTTATTCCAATCTCCTGACGTCACATTTACGCAACCGCCGACGCAACCATCAGGCGGTGACCCGCAGCGTTCTGTGAACAGCGCAATCAAACGCTCTCCTCGTTTATAGGAGGTCACTTTTGTTTTCTTTGAAAACAAATAAGCTTGCCTACATTGAGCGTTTTTTTTAAATCTAATTGGTTGACAGGAGGCGAGGAGCACGCTCATGTGACAATCGTTTCGATGGGTCCGAGCCAGCACACTGAATATACGTAACCGGATGAAGAGGGTTGTGTAGGCGTCTGCGATTGTTCCCCTTTCCCTTAGTTAGCTTGCGGTGGCTTTTATAACAAAGCGGCAGCGTCCAATGGACGTTTAAAAATGCCGCTAAAGCGGATTCTCAGCAAAGAACAGTTGGCAGAGTGGTGTCGTATGCATGCCGAAAGGGCTCGATAACGTTATACGGCCACGCAAAATCTTTTCTTATACGCCAATAAACCCATCCTTTCAGACAGGTGCGAGCAGCTAGTGCCTGAGCGATCGGCGGCAGCCATGTTCTATTCCTTTAGGAACGGGACAGTCTCCCTCTATTCAGAAAAAAGAATCGAGTTTTGCTCGGCGCAATAATGCACGTTTAACGCGTATACGTCACTTTGTCACAATGAGTTTTCACGGTGTTTTGACGTCGAATGAAAAGAAGTTAAATTGGGGGGTTTTGCGGGCCAAAACCACCTTCTGATTAGGAGGCACGCCGTACTCCGTAAAGTTCGACCATCTGGGGTTCTTTAAAGTGCACCTAAATCTATGTACCACGGGTGTTTTCGCATTTCGCCCTCATCCAAATGCGGCCGCCGTGCCCGGGATTCGATTCCGCGACCTCGTGCTCAGCAGCCTAACACCATAGCCACTGAGCAACCACGTCGAATGACGGACATGCGAAGTGGGTGCAGCCTGAAACCTTTTGACCAATAGCAGAGGGTTAATGCCGAAAAGGTTTTGACTCAGAAACAATTATTTTTCTTTTTTTCGGTCAAATCATGCGCCCAAGATTTGTTTTGTGGAGCCATCTGACTGCATTGGTGAACGCTTTCAGTAATCTCAGACATTTAGTTCCATGAACGCTATCGGAAGTTGCAAGAAGCCAGTGCAACTTCGATAATTCATGTAGTGCGACCGCCACACAAGGGCGTTGAGCGGTGGCGGGCCACGATGTGCGCTGTATCAGGCGCGCACAGCGGCACGTTCTGGGGTGCTATAACACGAAAATATTCCCAACTTTTCTATACCAATTCTGCAGGTTGGTCGAATTGGGGGCAACCCTACTTCGCCTCTCTGTCATACGACGTCACAAAAACCGCAAAAGCTTCCTATCTGACATCAAGTTTACACACTGATTATGCATGATTCGACTTAACAAAAAAAAATTGTTTCTGATTCGTCGCCTTTTCACCATTAGCCCTCGGCTATTGGTCAAAGTTTTTGGCCTACACTCACTTAACCTGACTATCACGCGACGTAACACAACCATGAAAACTCACACGTCAAGGTTACGTTTGCGCGTTAAAGATGCATTATTATGCCGAAAAAAGCGGAACTTTTTTCTTAATAGCCACAGGGTGCCCTGTTCCAAAAAGAATAAAAGATGGCTGCCGCCGATCATTCAGGCTCCAGCTACTCGCACCTGCCCGAGAGTCTGGGTTATTCTGCATACAATAAATCGTTTTACGTGGCTGTGTAACGCTTTCGAGCATTTTCGGCAGGATTACGACCATGTTCTGCCAACTCTTCTTTGCTGAGGATGGGTTTTTGCGGCATTCTTAAGCTTCCATTGCACGCCACCACGATTTTAGACAAGCCACCGCAAGCTCAGTAAGGGAAAGGGGACCAATCGCAGACGCCGGCACCTCCCATTCGATCCAGTTATCTATTTTAAGTACGCTGGCCCAGCCCCATCTAAACGCTCTCCCCTCGAGTGTGCTCGTCGCCTATATTCAGCCAATTGCATAGAGAAAAGCCACGCAATATAGGCAATGGTATTCGTTTTGAAAGCAAACGAAAGGTACCTCCTATAAAGAAGGAGAGCGTTTGATTGGGCTGTTCAGGTAACGCTGTGAGTCACCTTCAGATGCTTGCGTCAGCAGTTACGTAAAATTGACGACCAGAGATTGGAGTAAGAACGTATTGGAAATGTTTTACGTTATAGGGCTCCTGTACAGATGTGAACCAGTGTCGACATGTTTGCTCAATTTTCGCTTCCCGTATGCTAAGCTTAGTAAATGTTTGATTTCTGGCATTGCATTGGTGGGAGCTAGCAGATAACGAATCTCGGTGAGCTATACTCGTACATCCTCTTGAGTACTAACATGGACCCGCACAATGAAGTTTTGGCTTGAGAACTAGCTATAGTTACAGATGTAGCTCCGTTTCTGTTTTCGACAAGTGTGGTATTGCTGGCGATATTTTTTCTTGTTAGCCAGTTGTCCTAACTGTCGAAATTTTATGCACTAATTTTCGTTAGTGCTTGCATGGTATTGCGCCGCCAGTAATCTCGTGTAGCGTTCTAACCAATAAATCTTCCCGTTGAAACAAAGCAAACGCGCGTCGTGTTTCCGATGTCAGCTCTACGCTTACTCACTGCCTCTCATAAAGACAGTGTGGCACTGAAGTCCGGGGACACTGCGGCACGCTGGTGGATGGATGGATGGAAAACTTTAATGAAAGTCCTTAGGTACGCGATTCAGGCCGCTGCGGATCGCTCTCAAGTTGGAACAGTCAGGCCATGCCCGACCACCGCATTGTGGGCCCTCCGGACAGCCCACAGTTGCGGCGTGGCATCGGGGCTCTTGATAGCGGAGAGCCACTTGTCCTCATTCATTTGTACCGTGCCTCGCAAGGAAGGGTAACGCCAGAGCATATGGTCTAGGCTAGCGAAGTCATTGCAGTGCCTGCAAAAAAATTTGGCATAAGTGTCGGGATAAAGCTTGTGAACTAAAGCCGGGCTGGGATACGAGCCTGTTTGCAATAATCTGTGGGTGAATGCCTGCGCTCTGTATGTGATTTTTTCCTTCGCAACCAGAAGGTATCGGCTAGAAAAGCAGCGTTAAAGTGAATAAGAGCGTACCAGATGTATGCCTATTTTTGTTTCAGGACGAAATATACCCTGTATATTGCAAATTTTCTCTAACGTATAAATATTGCCGTCATGGTGGCAGTTTTGTTCGTGAGGCACTGTAGCTCATGGCACTTTCCATTGTTGCTGCTACCAAAACCATTCCACATTCCATTCGACATATTGTGAAGAAATCAGGAAGTGGCCATTGCCTAAATTGCTTCAACAGGCAAGCAAAGTCTTGCTGCATAAAGGCTATGCGATGACGCGCCCCTGCAGTACCTAATGTCGCTTGCAGCTGCAATATTGTTTGGTGGAGTGCAGTGTACATATCACTAGCCATGCAGTTTCTTCGTTTGCTGGCAAGCAGGATACCCATTTTCGGCAAGCGCCTGATCAACACTTCGCATTTTGCAGCGTGAGTGCAGGAGGGAGCGTAAGTGAAGAAGACGCCCAATTGAGATATCCAATCCAATTGCAGACATTGGAGCTTCAAGTTGATATAAAGCCGTTCAAACAATACTCAAGGCGTGTGGTACGTAGATAAGTTAGAAAAAAGGCACTGCATCGACGAGTGATACCTCTTGTGGTATGCAACTGTACATGGTGCACGCACGTTGCTTCGCAGAAATACGCAGGTACATTCATGAGTATGCTCTCGCATACTCCAAGCTTGATTTCAAGTACATCTTTACTGATAATAGATTTCACATTTATCAATACATCATTTAATCCAATTGTCCAAAGTACACAAGAAGGACGCAGACAAATAGCGTGCTAATTTTTGCGTGCGATGGCTTCATTATTTACGGCTACGGAAATAAATAATTCAGTAGCACTCCTTCGTATAGCGAATAGCACATGAAAAGGTGGCTGTGCTTCCGATATCCAACAAGTGCACATACAGGTTTGCCGATTCCGCATGCAAATGTAGTGTACAGGGGATAATAATAGCGACCGTAAACGTATTATTTCGCGTAGAGAGAATCGGCGCATACAGAGTGTAGGCGATAACGAATTGGTGGTGTCCCAAACAGTCTTAATAGGCTTGGGACCGCGTCACGCAACGCGAAGCCACGACACGCAACGTGAAAACGGCGCTAAAAAAACATCGGAGTCACTGTGAGTAGGGGCTCGGCCGTGCTCGTAGCATATAAATTATGTTCAATTCGTGCGCGCCGTAACGTTTGGATGTTACATGGATCATTTCTCAGTTTGATTCGCAGTTACGTCGAATAATATGATCATGGTTATGGAAACACCAAACAGGGGCATACAATGTTTCACGCACATAGGTAGAGCGTAGTAACGCGTACTTTGTTATTTCAGATAGGAAACCACAGCGTCAGCACAGCACAATATGGCAGCACTGGACCCATATACATAGTAGTCTTTAGAGAAATGTCCAAGGAAGCGATGCGCAGTGTATTTGGTTTTATATTGGGAATCAATTTAGGGAACTTTCTCGTCGTTGTAGGGCGGCACATTCCCAGTAGCAGAGACCTAATTAGCAAAGTTGGCGTCAAACACGTTAATTGAAGAGCGGCATGCACCTACTGGCCATACCCAGTGACCCAAGGTTGGCATCAACAAGGTTGATCGAAAGCTCGCACGGACCGAATGGCACATGCTCTCTGCTCCAAGTAGGCATGAAGGATTTTCGTCAAACACTGGTGCATACCCCCACGTGTCTATAGTCATTCATGTCGACGTGAAAGAGGTTCGTTGAGGGACTGCATGTATGTATACATTCTCAAATACCGAGTGACCCAGGTAGAAAACGGTTACACACAAACACACAAACACACACACACACGCACGCACGCACACACACACACACACACACTCACACACACACACACACACACACACACACACACACACACACACACACACACACACACACACACACACACACACACACACACACACACACACACACACATGGCCCTCCTAAAGTGTGGGAAGAATGCCAAGAATGATAACGCATTAAACATTAGTCAAATGGCTACGCCAGAATCCATCTCTCAAAACGACTTTTGACAGCGATGCGATTAGCATTCAAGCAATGTAGGGTCGCACAGTATTGGTGAAGCGATACTTCATTTAAATTCTGTAGTGGCCATTCTGCACTCGCCTAAAAAGTTCGCGGCTTCGCAATTTGGTGTCGGCGATTTGTGAGGTTGTATTGAAGGATGCAGAAATTTGCCACTGTACTGTTGCAGATCGACATCTGAGGTTGTTCACGTGCACTCCTACTAGAGCATCCTAGTGACTCTATAAAATTCGAAAAAAAAAACGCAGAAACTCTGCTAGAGTTGCCTAAGTAATCGTAAGCATACTTCAAAATTTCAAGTTGGCCAACCCTGAAATTTCAGTTTGACCACCACTAAATGTCAAGTTACAGCTATTATACACTTATCCCTCAAGAGAAAGTGTAACAGCTGTGTCTTACTAGTACTCGCATATGGGGCAGAACCATGAAGGCTTCTACTAAAAGGGTTCTAAGGGTTCTAAGGGTTCTAAAAGGGTTCTACTTAAATTGAAGACGACGCAACGAGCCATAGAAAGAAGATTGATGGGTACAAAGTTAAGGGATAAGAAAAGAGCAGATTGGGTGAGGGAAGAAACGCGACTTAATTACATCTTAGTTGAAATCAAGAAAACGAAATGGAGCGTAGGCAGGACATGTAATAAAGAGGGAAGATAGCCGATGGTCATTAAGGGTTACTGACTGGATTCGAAGGGAAGTGAAGGGTAGCAGGGGGTGGTAGAAAGTTAGGTGGGTGGATGAGATAAAGAAGTTTGCAGGGACAACATAGCCGCAATTGACCGCATGACCGGGGTAGTTGGAGAAGTATGGCAGAAGCCTTTGCCCTGCAGTGGGCGTAACCGGGCTGATGATGATGATGATGATAATGATGATGATAAAGTGTCAAGTTGTCTTCCCCCAATTTCAGTTGGCCCCCCTCCAAATATCAGGTTTGCCACCGCCCAATTTTATGTTGTCCCACCTCCCTCCCCTTTCAAGTTAGGCGACCACTAAATATCATGTCGCCCCCAACCCAATTTTCAAGTCCTAATTTCACGGCCTTATTCCTTTCCGAGGCTGGAACACGCTCTGTCCAAAGTGGAGTGAGTAGGCCTAATAAATTTGTCAGTAATTTCTTTTGCGCAGGCGAAGACACACGCATAATTTTTTCTGGCAAATGGATGAGCAGCCAAGCATGTCGTGATTCGCTTTATAGGGTAGGAGCTTTTGGAGCAGTCTTGCACACAACAGGCAGCTTGCCGTCTTCCTCATATCATTGAGAATGTGCTGCTAACTGAAGTACTTGCTGAACGGCTCATGCCAGAAATACATGAAGTGAAAAAGAGCGGTCGCTTCATTTCAATAAAGAAGAGACACACTCGCGACGTTGTCGCACGCTCGTTCTTGTTCAAGTACCGCACACTGACCTTGCATACAATGGGCGATAACATCCGGAGACAATCCATTTCGCCCCCATTTCACTGCGCATCCATTTCGCCGCCAGGGCGTCCCGGTTGATTACATTGCAAAGTGTTCAGTGTGCACTGTAGGCGCTAGAGGCTCGTCCTCCTGGAGGGGTATTCTCTAAGGGTCCACCTAGTGGACTGTCCATTTCGGCCACTGCTGATAGGATGCAGCTCTACGAAAGAGGAAGAGTTCGTCGCAAATGACAGTGCCAACGTAAGAAAGTTTGTACTCAGATTTCATTTTTGGCGATATGATTAGTGTTTTGCATTCGTATTAAATGTAGCGTCTCTTAAAGGCCTAAACATAGACCGATGTAGCGTGAACGCACGCACACATTACGTCGCGTTGGCGAGAACAACGGCGTCTATTGGCGGCGAGGAGTTACGGAGTCGCCATCTATACGAAGCGCCTCACTGGCGTAGTATGAGGGATCACGTGGCGCGCTCCTCGTAGGTTTTGCTGTCAGCGCTCTCTGAAAACACCACACGCGAGCTCTCCCGGACATTTCTGTAAGTACTTTCGAAACGAGAGAAGTTTTTTACTGTCTAAATAATAATCTTGGGCAAATTGAAAGCACACAATCGTTTACAGACGCTATCTCTTTACCGAATACGTACAGTGAACGCCACTGCGCGCGGGTCGCGATGGAGTCTCCCGAACCGGCTTCTTTCGTGAAAGGTAAGTAAGCGCTGAGATCAAACTATGTGAAATATGTTCCTAGAGTGTTTGTATAACTAAATGGAGCGTAATAGAACGAAGCCTTAATGCAGCGATCGTGCAGATTCGCGGCGACCGACTGCGCGTCTGCATGCTTGTCCGCGCACTGTTTCGCTTTCGCCGCGCGCGCGTTTTCGCACCGTGCCATGAGCTTTAGGCCGCAGAATATGCGCATTTGACAGTATACAAGCAACCATTGTTGCGTGGGCGCTATCAGAGCTGTTCAAAGATAATTTCATTGTAGAGACTTCGACGCCTACGGGTACTGTGATGTGCCGTCGCGACGATTCAATCTTTTTGTTTTTCTTCTAAATTTTTTGACCTTTCATTATTATTTCTCGAGTTGCGTCGCACTGTATGTTTATCGGTATTCTCAGCGTGCAATTTCCCGCTGCTCCTGTTTTGTAATCCAGTGCATTAATTCATAACACAAACATGACCACATGCCATGCTTTTTTTTTAATGTGCTTTTTACCGTTGCCTTTCCACTCCACTGAGCTTGCCAGTATCTATAGCATGGACAAGTTCATAGACCAAACCGTCATGACATTAGTCGGGCAGCGGTCTCGGGCGAGCGTCTCATTCCGCGTTTTCCGAACATCGCAGACCGCGCGCCGTAGCAGAAATCTTCCTGGCGTCTGTGCTTGCTGCATACCCGAGTTGTAGCCGATGAATGTTTGCCGGTTTTATGTATCGCGAGCCAAGCTTCACGCAGCTTCTTGTCCTGCGGCTACGTGTGAATAAGGCTGACACCGGCCTCCGTTACGTGCGTCCGGCCCTGCGGCACCGGCCGGTAGCCTACCATGTTGCGCGCCTTCAAAGGCAGCCACTACCTATTGTAGATCTTTCAAGCGTTGTAAAGGAGACACTCTAAGCGGGAAAATTTAGCCACTATATGAGGACTGCAGCGTACGAGAGAATTTAAACTCTCGTCTTCAGCTCGCTTCGGCGCTCCAAAGCAGCCGACGCGGCCGATATGTCCACGTGATCCCTCCTAGCACGTCACGCCGACGGTGGCGCCAGCTTTTCCAGTGGTGGAGCTCGAGGCCAATAGTCCGACCGACGATTCGACGCACTGGCGGACGCGGCTGACGCGCTTCGGCGCGCCCGGCGTATAACGATCCTCGCCTGCTCACGTATACGTAGGCACCTCCCAGTACTAAAATCCCTGACGTGACACGCGCTGCTACGTTCCGCAAAGCGCTTGCGTGCTGCGCACATGTCGTCACGGCGCCGTACTAAAATATGCTAAAACGTTCTTGTAAATATAGCATTCAAGTGTTCAAACGACGCGAGCTTTTCTTTCGCGGGCGATGACAACTACGCACCCAAATAATGTCTGTCCCTTGGCAGTCGTGAGTCATGAGTTATAATAAACGTTCGTCTGTTACGCAGTTTTCTTTTTTCTTAAAGTATGTTGTTCTACAACCTCCTTACCCTGTCTGGCAAGTTACGCGGCTTTTTTGTGAGCATTGCTTTCGCAAGTAGGCCGATTGTGCCGCACTGCCGTGCATTTGTAAATATTTATCGAATAGTATGTTCTTTATACTAACATCTGCGAAAAATGCAAGTGCTAGTCTTGTACACTGATCGCGCTCACAACTTTAACCACTCGGCTATCTCAAGGAATAAAAGTGCCACGGCGCGGATTTAGTGGCTTCCGCGTTATTCATGAGAAAATCATGTTTACAAGCACACGGTGGGAAAGTGTCGCGTTGATTATACCTTACCTTTGCTTTATTTGATACTGGCCTCCTCTTCCTCTGATTAAGTACGGATTGCCTACTCGCGACCTGACACCAACTCCATGATCAAGGCACTCATGCAGGACCTTACAAAGGCTTACAGAGCCCACTCTCATAATATTCACAGACGTCTACATACGATTGACCCAGACGGTAAATTCTGTTTGCCCCCGAAGCTTACACGGAGCAAAACATCATTGCTACACAGGATTCGGCTCGGCGTTGCTTTCACCCGTCGCTACGCACACCTCATCGGCCAATCCAACGTCCCTGATTGCGTACGCTGCCAGATGCCCGAAACACTGCAACACGTACTGTGCGACTGCCCAGCATATATGCTGGAGCGAAGGACGTTAGACAGTTTCCTAGCCAGCGTTGGCAGACAACTACTGTCGGAGGAAGCTATCCTCGGCCCATGGACTGACACTGCAATTTCAATGCGTGCAACAAAAGTATTGTTGAAGTTCCTGCAGGACACCAAGCTCGACGAGCGGCTCTAGCGAGGCAACTGTCTCATGTACATAAGCACTCACCACTTCTCTTATCATCATCATCCATCCCAATACTTTCACTTCCCTTCCCTCTTCCCCAGTGCAGAGTAGCAGACTAGAGCGCACTAGCTCAGGTCGACCTCTCTGTCTTTCCTATCAATAAATTCTATTCATTCGTAAACCTTACAACGTTCATACAGGAGTGGGTACATATAATACAAGCAAAGACCGTCAAATAAAACATATAAAAACATGTAAAACTGACCGCTTGCCACGCACTAACGCAGTTAACATTGTTATTCTAACGGCTTTTGAAAAGGAGTGAGTGTCTTTCATTTATTTATTTATTTATTTGTTTACTTATTTATTTCACAAAACTGCAGGCCATAACAGGCCTAAGCAGGAGTGGGAAATCGAAATATAATTAGTATAAATCGGGATTACAATTGAATAACGCCAGTAACAATGAAACAGGGTTTCATAACTACACATATAATACGTACTTGGTAACAAAAGAAAAAGAAAACTGGAACAACAATTTTTCCAGTGCCGTTTGAAAATCGACCTCCTCAAAACAGCCTACATTTAAGGAAGAGCGTTCCAGTGTGAAATTGTCTGGGGAAAAAAACTGTTAGCAAAAACTGTCTGGGGTGTTAGCAAATATCGTTTTCAGTGCATGGTCATGATTCTGTCGAGTCTTTATGGTATCTAAGGGTTTTCCATATGAAGGTATGGACATATCAAATTTACCTTTCAACATGGTATGCAAGAACACTATCCGAGAATAATTTCGACGTACTGGTAATGTTGTAATCCTGTGTTCTTGCATAAGTTTAATAGGGGAGTCACACCTTTTATATTTACCAAAAATGAATCAGATTGCTTTTCTTCGCAACATCTCAAGTTTATGTATATCCTGCTGAGTTGCGGGATCCCAAATTACGGGAGCGTATTCTAATGTCGACCTTATGTAAGTATTGTACGCTAGTAATACTTTTCATTTTCGAAATACGAAAAGGTAAAAAAGAAATAAATGAAAAGTATATATACATATACAAACGGATACACGTGTGTGTTTACATATATGGGGACATAAGAAACAAGCCAATTTCAGAGATGCATTTATAAGAAGGTTAGGTAACTGAAGAAGCAGATTGGGAGCGACAACGTTTCATCGATTGCGTGTGGCAAAATACTTCTACAAGTTTAGTGGGGAACGCGTCCATTAATGGTATACTCATGCACTCACATGGTAGCTTATTCCAAAGTTCTGTGGCAGAAGGAAAAATTATATTTGGAGGCATCGCAGGTCGACAAAAAGGGCCTGATACACTTATCATGGTTGGTTCTTATCGAGTGTTGGTAATGCGGTCCGAGGTAGTCGCTCTTGTTGATTGCTACGTTGACGTGAAAAAGGAGACACAGCAATCTCATAGCAGCAATATTTTAACGGCAGTCCATGGTTTGTATAGCGGCGCGGTTGCGCAGTGCAGTCACGCTGTTACTCCGGGAGTACTTGGAATAAAGGAAGCGAAGAGCCTTGTTTCAGGTTGCGTCTAAACTTTTGAACAGATGAGCTTCATGTGAATTCCTGACGATGCTGCTATACTCGAGGATGGGACGCACGAGAGATTTGTAGGTAACTTGGTGGGTGGTGCTGTTGCTAGCTTTCTACGAAGAAAGCCTACATATCCAAAGACGTTTGGCATGTACCTTTAATATGTGTCTCCCATTTTAGCGTCGTTGTTATTGCTAGACCAAAGTATTTAAAAGATTTTGTGCGGATAGCAGTTGATTGCACGATGTAGTAGGGAAATTGTAATTGCTTTTTTACGAACTTTAGATATACAATCAGTCTTACTTATCTTTATGTCGACGCCTTATTCCTGGCAGAAATTGACGACACCGAACAACGAAGAATTTAATGTTACTTGATCAGCCTGTTCTAATAGTCGTGTACATGACGCCCTCATCTTCGAAAAGTCTTAATGCTACTCCTGGGTCAATGTGAAGGCGCAGATTATGTACATCCATTAAAAATCAAATAGCACCTAATAAAGAACAAAGAATAAAGTATGAAAGCCTCTAATCCTACAGCTAGAATAGAACTGGCAGAACTTTCGAAGTTAATCAACAAGCGTAAGACAGCTGACATAAGGAAGTATAATATGGATAGAATTGAACATGCTCTCAGGAACGGAGGAAGCCTAAAAACAGTGAAGAAGCAACTAGGAATCGGCAAGAATCAGATGTATGCGCTAAAAGACAAAGCTGGCAATATCATTACTAATATGGATGAGATAGTTCAAGCGGCTGAGGAGTTCTATAGACGTTTATACAGTACCAGTGGCACCCACGACGACAATGGACGGGAAAATAGTATAGAGGAATTCGAAGTCCCAAAGGTAACGCCGGAAGAAGTAAAGAAAGCCTTGGGAGATATGCAAAGGGGGAAGGCAGCTGAGGAGGATCAGGTAACAACAGATTTGTTGAAGGATGGTGGACAGGTTGTTCTAGAGAAACTGGCCACCCTGTATACGAAATGCCTCATGACCTCGAGCGTACCGGAATCTTGGAAAAACGCTAACATAATCCTAATTCATAAGAAAGGAGACGCCAAAGACTTGAAAAATTATAGACCGATCAGCTTACTGTCCGTTGCCTACAAACTATTTACTAAGGTAATCACAAATAGAATCAGGCACACCTTAGACTTCTGTCAAGCAAAGGACCAGGCAGGATTCCGTAAAGGCTACTCAACAATAGATCATATTCACACTATCAATCAGGTAATAGAGAAATGTGCGGAATATAACCAACCCTTATATATAGCTTTCATTGATTACGAGAAAGCGTTTGATTCTGTCGAAACCTCAGCAGTCATGGAGGCATTACGGAATCAGGGTGTAGACGAGCCATATGTAAAAATACTGAAAGATATCTATAGCGGCTCCACAGCCACCATAGTCCTCCATAGAGCACGCAACAAAATCCCAATAAAGAAAGGCGTCAGGCAGGGAGATACGATCTCTCCAATGCTATTCACAGCATGATAACAGGAGGTATTCAGAGACCTGGATTGGGAAGAATTGGGGATAAATGTTAATGGAGAGTACCTTAATAACTTGCGATTCGCTGATGATGTTGCCTTGCTTAGTAACTCAGGGGACCAATTGCAATGCATGCTCACTGACCTGAAGAGGCAAAGCAGAAGAGTGGGTCTAAAAATTAATCTGCAGAAAACTAAAGTAATATTTAACAGTCTCGGAAGGCAACAGCAATTTACAATAGGCAGCGAGGCACTGGAAGTCGTAAGGGAATACACCTACTTGGGGCAGGTAGTAACGGCGGATCCGGATCATGAGACGGAAATAATTAGGAGAATAAGAATGGGCTGGGGTGCGTTTGGCAGGCATTCTCAGATCATGAACAGCAGGTTGCCATTATCCCTCAGGAGAAAAGTATATAACAGCTGTGTCTTACCAGTACTCACCTACGGGGCAGAAACCTGGAGGCTCACGAAAAGAGTTCTACTCAAATTGACGACGCAACGAGCTATGGAAAGAAGGATAATAGGTGTAACGTTAAGGGATAAGAAAAGAGCAGATTGGGTCAGGGAACAAACGCGAGTTAATGACATCTTAGTTGAAATCAAGAAAAAGAAATGGGCATGGGCAGGACATGTAATGAGGAGGGAAGATAACCGATGGTCATTAAGGGTTACGGACTGCATTCCAAGGGAAGGGAAGCGTAGCAGGGGGCGGCAGAAAGTTAGGTGGGCGGATGAGATTAAGAAGTTTGCAGGCACGGCATGGCCACAATTAGTACATGACCGGGGTTGTTGGAGAAGTATGGGAGAGGCCTTTTGCCCTGCAGTGGGCGTAACCAGGCTGATGATGATGATGATGATGATGATGATGATGATGAAAGAAGCTCGAAGAACGCATGAAAAGACCTTCGGTACATTCGGGCACTGCTTCGCCCACCTTAACGTACTGCCTATGGTAGGAAAGGCACGATGTTATCTAGGATACTAGTTTTCTTCAATTCTAATGGCACTAATTTGTCAATTACCTTCCAATGTATTACCCCATTGAAGACCTTCGAAAAGTTCATGAATATTGCATGAGCTTGAGGCCGAAGGATAATCGCAGCTGCATTGTGTACTATTTGTAAAGGTTACGCCACCATAGAAACTATTTTAGGCACCCGTGTTATTTGGAGTACCGTAAGTTTGTTCGTCGAGGTAGGTCCTAATTTCTTTGTTATTATATGTCCCATGTGCTTACAGACAGAGCAAGTTAGTGAAGTGAGCCATTACACATTAACGCCTAACTTGTTGCCTCCTTTATGGTTAGGGATGACGTTTGGACGTAGCGACATTGTTGGTAGGGTATACGTTTGGAGAGATGCTGTGAATATTTTGTAGATTAAAAGAGTCGGTTGTTCAGCACAGTGTCGTAAAAGCGTATTAGAAATATTGTCTGGTCCTGGAGATTTTATGACACCCATTTCCAGCAACTAGCTCAAGATTTCTTGTTCAGTGCAGTAGTACCGGTGCCATTGTTATCCCGGCGGCTAACGCAAGTTCCTGTTCTGTAGGAGCAGTAGAGCGTGTGAAAACCCACTAAATATGCTCACGAAGGCGCTCACTACTAAGCGCGTGGCGTCAGTAATTTCACCAGATTTTATAGCTGCAAAGCAGCACATTCTATCCTGGCTAGGTAGCACCAAACTCTTTGTGGGTGTTGCGCCATAAAAGTTGTCAGCATAGTAGAAAAAAAAGTTGTTACGCGTGGACCTTATCGGAGCCTTGGAGGCGCACAGTGCAAGAGCGTCGCGCTGACATACATTAACATCGCATTTTAAAGATGCGCCCACACGTACACACAAGGGGATCTTAAGGTCTGCGGTCTAGCGCTGCCCAGTGCTACATGTGTAAGTTAGCGCTTTCATTCCGTGAAACGTGCTTCCTCAATAATCTCCTACAATGCACAAAATAGCATATGCAGCGTCTCGATTAATTCTAATAGACAGTTTTAGCAGACTGTGTGCAGTCCCCTCTTCTGCTGAGATACATGACTGGCGTGTTACAACAATTTCCGCAGGACCGGTCAGCGGCAAAATAGCGCCAATGGCTATGCGAGTTCTCACAACGCTCATACTGCCAGTGGAGCGTAGAACGCTGCCGACGTTCCACTACCAAGGCGTTTCAGCGCGGCGTCAGGGTGGATCTACTTGGTTTCGTTGTCGTTTTGTTGGGATATCAATTATTTGGACAATCCAGGCGCATTTATGCCAACGTCGGCGTTGACACCGTCGCGGTGACGTTCCGTATAATATTCAAGGGAGACAAAATCGTCGCCGCGCGCCGTGTGCTGCATGGACGATTGAAAACTTGCGATGGCCAGACGACGATCGGATCTCAATCCTGCGCGTTCAAATGAGGAAAGCAGGGAGAAAGCGTGCCGTCTACCGTCGTGCGCGAGGCACCGGGAGTAGAGCAGAGACGGTGGAGGGGAGCGCGCTCTACTCCGGCGGTTGCTGGGTACGGCGCGACGCGCAGGCGCCGATATACTCAAAGCCATCTGTGACACGCACGTAATGCGCAGAGTGCTGGTAGCTCCCTATGCGCTGTAATTTCGATGTTTAATTTGCATTGAAGCGAGACGCAGCTCGAAGGTAGATTCGCTCGCTGCTGTGGCCATGCTCCCTCAGTCCAACGCTTTGACATGGAGTGCAAGCACGTTGCCAGGATGTTTATTTTGTTAGGGGGGGGGGGCGAACTCAGTGCCATTGTTTTCTAACAATGGCATAAAAATAACAAGGTGCCACTTCAGGGACCACAGATCAAGTAATAAGGACACACTATTACTTGCAATAATTATTTATGTTAATATATCCTCTCGGTAGCGTATGCGGAAGTTTACGTTCATGGCTGGGTGGAGCATACTCAGAGCACTCACTTCTGTAAAGTAATACAAAAATGTCTCCCGCCAGGTTTTCCCGCTTCCCCGTGTCCATATTCTGCATCATGATGGCATGAGACAAACAGCACGATGAAAACATTGGCTTCAAAGAAAGATGTTGTAAATTATTAAGGACCTCTGAGACATCTTAGGGCTTTTTCTGGGGTTTCAAGTCTAATATCTCCTTCTAACGCAACAAATGAAGATATCGAAGTGCCGAAAGCGTAGAGCCTTCGAACATTGGAAGAGGTAGTAAAGTAAATGAACTCATGAATATTGAATTTTTGACGTCATTGTGGCCGCCGTAGTCGCCGTCGGTATCGCAGTGGACCTCTACATGCATTTCGGCATATGTATGCTACATGCATATGCATGTCACATATGCGGGTAATAATGCTAAACTATTCAATCACGAAGTTGCTTATACCAGGTCTTACGTTCCTAGCTGGCTTAATTATTCCTCAGAAGTCTTATAATGGCAGCCCATAAACAAATGTCGTGAAACATACCATTCCCTCACAAGCTTGTTTTCTGAATTCTTCTGGGTCTAAGAAATAATAAATATTGAAAACAAAAAACAGGCCTGAAGCTGAAACTAATGTATTTTATGGGTGCGGCTATTTACGGGTAGCCTGCTGACGCTTGTGTCAGCAGGCTACCCGTAAACCTTCAAAGCTTTAGCACGCCGTGCTAAAGCTTTGAAGGGTTCCAGAACTTTTGACGCACCTGTATCTGTCGCGTCAGTGTTAGCCCGATCCGCGCATAGCTAGAACACCATTCGGAAAGTTCAGGAACAACGCTAAACCTTGCTACCACAATCAGTGCTTCACCCTTCGGGCAGAATTGCCGGTTGTTTTTCCTTTTACTTAAATAAAAAGGGGGGGCGGGCGGATTCATAACCTACGTGGAGCCTGTCTATTTTTTCCACAATATAAACCAGATGCCAGAACTTATAATAATTGAAACGTAAGGTTCCTAGTGGGAAGACAACCTAGTTTTGTTCACCCATCTCACAGTTGGCTTTACGAACAATCTTCATCACCCTCTACTGCTTGAGTACAACTACCCTAATGAAGCGACTAGGAGGAAATACTAACGCTACAATAACCCCATGTACCACGGTGTCAGTACTTCGTCATTTCGGCACTTGCTAATGGCCTTAAAATAAGAGCGATAATGTGCGAACTTGCAAGAATGAGCGAAAGCGCTATAAGAAACTTCATTAGTGCTGACGCTTTATTTAACCAAGCGAACATCTTTACAGTGGCAATAGCATTGTCTTTATCGTTACGCACATAACCATTCACACTCCTCAATCCTTCCATAAGGGCTGATATCGCTCATGTTTACCTCCTTCCAAGTACATGCAAAGGTCCAGAATATTACAGGAAGAACCCAACGGTATCCCCGTCACGTTACGTTGGAGCAGCTTGCCAAGTAGGAGAAATGGGCGGTCCCCTTCAGGGGGATTCCGCAACGAGCACAAATGTTAAGAAAAGGGGCCTTGTTACCGGCTCTTTTCCTTTCAAACAATCTAGAGTACACTGTCGGGACGTGCGGTATTCTAGTGACCATGTAGCAGCTCTCAAGGCGGGTAGAGTACGCGTGCCCAATCGAGGGATTTTCAAAGATGCGTGCTCACAGCGACGAAGCAAGAACGAGTAATACACGCCGCTGTGGGTTATCTCGGTGCCAGTCGAATGTAGTATATCATATTCAACGGCTGTGCCGGCAGACGTGCAACAGTAACGCTGCCAGATGGTATGCGATTGGTTCCGTGAGAACAAGAACAACACAAATTACAAAGCATATTCACACTTAGCCGTTCAGTTTCTTAAGTTATCATGTCAGGCAGAGCTCGAAAGAAACGTTGCGCTGTTTTGTTACGCCAGTCAGCACACATACAAAATAATTGAAGCTCATCAAACGTCAACTGTGTTAGATATGCCGCATCAGCTAAGCCTCTCTTGTTCATTTCTGAACATCGATTAAAAATAGGCGAAGGCACCTTGTATGATTTATGCTTGTCTTCACGTTTGAATATTTCGCCAGTTAGAAGTATAGGGACCCGCCGTGGTTGCTCAGTGGCTATGGTGTGGGGCTGCTAAGCACGAGGTCGCGGGATCAAATCCCGACCACCGCGGCCGCATACCGATGGAGGTGAAATGCGAAAGAACCCATGTACTTAGATTGAGGTGCACGTTAGAGAACCCCAGATGGTCCGAATTTCCGGAGTCACCCCCACTACGGCGTGCCCCATAATGAGACAGGGGTTTTGGCACGTAAAACTTCATAAGTTAATAATGAGTATTGGTCTTAGGAAATCGCGGTTTCCAAAAACAGCTGTTTTGAAAGAGTACTCATCACATACCCATCATTACTATCGTTGGTGTTGTCACTTTGCACTGTTATTTTCTAGCCACGAGGCGCGTACTATATTTCAAATGGAGTAACCACAGTAAACATGGTAGCAACGAGCTTGATTATGTAGAAATAGGTGAGATAAATTAATGGGGTACGGATCATTTCACAAAAATACAAGCGCGCTATGCGGCGTTGAGAGGCGAAGCATTTGAATAATATCGCATCACAGAAGTTCCGCGCTATTGCCCTCTCTATATGCAGGTGAGCGCAATTTTCCTTATTTTCCACACATGACCACATCCCCAGAAATGTAGGAGATAGCGCATCAAAAAAAAAAAACGACATCTTTTCAAAGATTCGACGCCGAGCGCTTCATGGTTGAGAAATGACCGCTAGGTTCGACCTATTCTTTTGCGCTTTATCATTACGTCACCATCACCGCTAGAACAAATGAAGAGCCTGGACAAATCTAGATGCGGTGACGGAAGACAGCTGCGTGCGTGCGTGTGCGTCTTTGTGCAGAAGCGGCCCCGCAATCTCGGTCATTGTTGTGGCCGGAGCGTTTCATTTTCCCTAAGTGGAAACGTCACGTTAGAGAACAAAGAGGTCTGGCGACGGCATCGATGGGCCGTTTGCCCTTTCTCCCGGTCTTGTATTTCGGTCTCTCTACACTTCGGGCAATCCCTGTCCTTAAGTCCGTCTTCGCATGCATTCACCGCCTCTTGCAATTGTTTCACACTTCTAGCGACCTTTTTAAGTTACGTTATTTTATATTTGCGTCTATACTAAATAATTCCTCTGCGCGTCGGAGTTGCTGATCTGCGGGACGATATCACCGCTGATTGACACACGAATGATGGAACGAAATTTGCAAGAGGGCTTAAAGTGATACCGCCGAAGTAGCCAACTTGTGAAACGCTTCTTTTCACAACACCATATTTCAAGAATATTTGTCGCTGTTTCATAGCTACTGAGCTTTAATTCGTCGTTGATCACTTGCCTCCAGATTGTCTTGTTCAAGCGGCGAGGACAAAGTGAGCGCAAACATCAATATTGTCATGCGCACATGCACTGCTGTTTTAGTTTTAAAAGTACAATGTTGCCCGTGGCAACGACCGAGCATTTGTGTCCGATATTGCACGCTACAGGGTTTATTCCGAGTTCATATTTTGAAACTATGCACTGTAGCATCTAAACAAGCTTGATTAGCCATGTGCTACTTAGAATAACTTGTTCTTGGGGTACTCGGCTCATACTTCAACTCATACTTAAAGCTATAGCCGCAGCGTTACTACGACCGACAGACTTTCGCCCTACATCGCGCCTGCCACACTGTTTACTTTACGCTTATTATGTTAAAGTCACACAATGTGTGTCACCTGGCCGAGACGCAATGCTTTTGTTATCCTCACAAATGCGAATTGTTGTACCTAAATATTGATCACCGCTAGTACTATTGCATAATTTAGGCTGTGCGTATTTATATAACAATGTCAATAAATTTTGTTGGAGGAAAACTAGACTTACAAAAAACTGTGAACTAAATTCGCATACCTGTGCTTGGAAATATCAACGTATAATTATATTTGAGCTTAATGCGGCTTTGTTAGCCAGTGGCGCCGCTAGCTGCACCGAAACTCCTCCTCTACGTTAAGGTCCAAGCGCCGGCAATCCGATCTTTTGTTTCAGATAGCGTCGTGGTATGAAAACAGCGGCATGGGTCGATTTTCTGCGCCTTGTTTTTCCTGCTATTGACGTCACACCTTCGGTGCCCTGAGAGCCATGGCTCTTTATAAAAACGACCCAGTTCCCGGACGATATGACGGGACGGTCTTTGCTTTTTTTTGTGTGTGTGTGTGTGAAACCAACGTATTTTTGACTGTCCCGTATCTGGTATTGGCTAGTCTAATTATAACACGGCCGGAGCACCACCTGTGCGACCAACGCAGCAAGAATTTCATTGTTCGATTCGCTGACTCACATTTTCCTTTTTTTTGTCTTATTTCAAAAGCTTCTCGGTGTTCTTTCATGGTACAAGTACCGCTGCCTCGCCGCACTTTCCTGAATCCACCACTGCGTTCGACAAATGAGGAAAAAGAGAAAAAAGAAGTGACGAGAAACAACCGCAAGAAAAAAAGAACAAAGAAAATTTGATGTCTTCGACGATTTGTTTTCATCTGAACTCATGGCGATAGTGTCTGACCACATAGCAGACACCGCCATTTTCTTGAACATAACTACTTTGTAGTTCGCATTTTCTGTCTTGACTCATTTCCAAATTCAAAAGGTAAATATTACCAGATAGGAACTGAAAAAAATGAAAGACCTGGGCGGAGCGAATCGTCCAAGCCTGTCTTTATTTCTCGTCGTTGGTTTACTGCAGTATGATCCCGGTATCACGTAAATAAGTCCAACATCGTCTTGTCCCGTTACGCTATCCCCTGTTGTGATCTGCGAAATTGGGGCGCAGACACGAGCATTCTCAGACAGCTAGTGTTGACCGAAGGTCACTGCACTCGTGCATTATATCTGCTCTGCGCCTAGGTAATGCAAAATCTGTATTTCTCTTTGTTCAACATGTATTTGGTCATGTTGGTTACACCTGTGTAATACTTAACACAAAAACAAAACGTCTTCCTTTTTTCTTGCACGAAATAATTGCACAACTTTTCAAACAGGGTGTTTGGGAGCTTATCAAAGAATGTTTTATCAGCATATCACAAGCATTATGACTATCTTTAGGTGCCTAAAACCCCACAGCACACAGGAGAAGACAACGGGACAGGCTGAGTTCAGCAGGGTTACCTGGTTCGCATGTGTCTGGCTCACCGAAAGCCTCTTGCAAAAAAAATTAAGAGAACGGCACTGAAAGCTGGGGCAGAGGTCCCTCGAAATATGGTGAGGCCGACGGCTGTGCCGTATGTGCACAAGTTGGCCCAGAATTTGCAGAAGGTTGCGAGCAGGTGTAATGTACCGCTGGCATTTTCAGTCCCTTGGAAGGTTAGACGTCTTTGCTCTCGGATAGGAAAAGGTAAGGCAAATAAAAACAATGCGCAGTTTCGCCCGTAATACGAAGCATCAGTTTCGATATCAAATTAGTGGACAGCTATAGGAAGCAAGTATAGTAGTTTTATCGGCTGTATATTCTTGTTCCCATAGGCATACTAACTAAGTTAGCAAGCAAATAAAACAACGAATAACCTGAAACCACTGTCGTAACACGTGACCGCACAGAGCGGAGAAGCCCAAGGGCTGTGCGCGTGCGTAATGGTGACTAGACGATCGGGCATGGTCCTTTCCAGGGATACGCAAATGAAACGAATGTTGGTTTCCAAGTATTGCAAGTTTTATTGAAATCAAGAGCTACAACTGCACAGCGTACCGCGGTGTCATATCTTGATTTTTCCAGCTGAGAGAGGAAGGGAAACATTTATCATCTTTGTCTGTGCCTAAGCCCTCCTGTTGGAAAAAATGCCGCAGGCAACAACCGTGTCACACCATGGAAGAACTTTGCGCCGATCCTTACTCTCTTGCGTGCGTAATAGTGCGGACGGCAATTAAAAATTGCCGTCCGCACGAAAGAAGAATTTTTCCAACTGATGCTGTGTAGAAACACGACTGCCCCTAACTTTTCAATACAAACATACCCACTTATGGCAGTCAAGAAAAGGTTTATTTATATGTTACGTAATTCGGATGGTGACAGCGATAATTGTAATCACATCTTGTGTCCCCCTGGCCGCGTAACCTCTTTGCACAGGTGGTGTTCGCGCGCCTCCCAATGCCTAATTTGAAGAAAACCGTGACGTTTGGCCTTGAACACCCAGTACATATATATATATATATATATATATATATATTGTCGCGAGAGGAAAAGGCAAGCAGTCAGTTCCAAGCGCAGGGCCGTTTACTGCTCGGTTCTGCAGCAGCTAACCCCAACACTTCGTCATCCCCGGCTTCTAGAGTAACGAGCGCGTGCCATTACCCCTCCCTCCAAAATAAAAGAAGAGACACATCTTCCCAATGCGACTAGACGAACGTTAACCCCCCTCCCCGCTCCCAAATAAAAAGAAGTTGGGGAGATGTTAAATGCCAGAACGAGAAAATAAAACAAATGAGAAAGAGAATGGATGTGACGACAGGGGCTGCACCACACATTTTTCGTATGAGAGGGAAATTATTGGGGTTTATATTGCGTAGCCATTCTTCTATATCACAAGCATCTAGTGCAAACATGCTCGCAGAATGCTTGCGGCAAGGAAAGCCAAGGAAAGAAGCTTCCGACACATGGACATGTGGCACCGGTAATGCACATCAAAAATTCGTGCATTGTTGTAGAGAAAAGCTAAGACACGCTGCATTTGTGATAATTCTGGAACATATTGCACATTGCGCACTACTTTGCACTATTTTTACTTATACAACGAACCTAAGATGATGACGGCTGCAGTCCCATTTAAGTCTTTATTTCCTAAATCACAACAACTGTCGGTGACTTTGGCTTCAGATGAAGATGGGGTCTTATAGAATTTGGACTAACTTGTCGAGCAATTATGTGGCTATACCGCTAAATTTTGGCCTCTTATTCTAACATATGGTAGATCTCTGGGAAGCTGACTCATCAGCCTTCCACAAATGGTGTTGTCGCTGCCGGCAATGCCGGCAACATTGCAAGCTCAAATTTAGATGCAGTGGAATGCATTAACACCTAAGTGCTTGGGGGCTCCGAAATGATTCATTTTACAGGTCACATCATTGTAAAGGTCGCGAATCGCACAGCTACAACAGAACCTGAACATAAATATCCCTTTGCTATACAGGTTATTTCGTTGTGGAGGCGTCAGTTTTCCATGCGCTCGAGTGTATTTGTCGACGTTAAATTAGGCACTGAGGAGTAGCTGAGGGACTGTTCATTCATTGACTGACCTGGAGCTTACACAGAGCCCATAACTGCTTATGTTTATTTCAAGTGCCATGCAATTATGAAGGAAATGCTTTGTGGATGTTTTTATATTGCATTTCAGAGCAACTCTAAGGTCAGACACTAAGGCTTACTAAGGTCAGAGACATATGTGTGGTGAAATAACGAAGGCAGCATGGCGTAGATGGAACGAAAAATCTGGTATAAAGATGGATTCATGACGACATTGAGATGGCAATTCAGAGATGATGGTGTTTAAAGAGAAAGCTTTAGCTCGGGCGCTTCTATGTAAATACATGCAAAAGGAGAAATTATTTTTCTCGTCAACCACTGAACCACATTTGACGAGGCTTGTTGCATTTAAAAGAAAAACTTAAGATCTAGTGAGTGTTGGTTTCGAATTTTTGATTTAGGTCTGCAATTTTTTACTAAAGATGAGCAAAAATCAAAAATTTTTCAAAAACGAAACTATCAAGTTTACAACCCTGTAAATTGACAACGGAAAATGATACCACGATTCTGTGAATTAATTCTAATAGTACAATGAATTAAAGAAACCTATTCTTCAATAAAGTTTCTTCTTCTGAGTAATATGGAAATACACCTTTTGCAGAACCCCTGTTCACAACGTAACATATTGATGCAAGACATAACATGACACATCAAATTTGTCCGCTTTCAATGATCTGATGGGTGCCGTTTACAATACCGCGATATCTGTTTTTGCTGCAGACCTATTATTTTTGCAAACTTCGTGTTTCTATATTTCTCAAACTTTCGAATTTCTGAAAATTCGTGTAACAAAATTAAGGCCATAAATCGAAATTCCGCATGCAATATTCACTATAATTTAACTTGCTCTCTCAAATGCAACAAATTTCATCAAAATCAGTCCAGGGACTATCTCAGAAAAACGTTTTTGTGTTTTACATGTATTTGAATAGGCCGCGTCGGAGTTGGGCCAGAGCTAAAGCTTCCTCTTAAGGGCGACAGCATGAAATCAGTGCCGTGAGGACAATGGGATGGCGACGAGTGTATGAAGACTGCTAGACGACGAAGGTAGAATGAAAATGATGGCATCGCCAACTCGGCAAGACAACTAATGTATGACAGCGATTGTTTGACGATGACACAATGACGACCATGTCGTGGCAACGGTAGTATAATCACAATTGTATGACCAAAGCGTGATTAGGCTAGAATGTCGGTGAAGATATAACGTCGATCGAACACGGAAGGCAATGTGATGACTATGTTTATGAAGTGATGACGATGCAAAACCACAGCGTGACAACAACGGCATGAGGAGAGTCGGATGAGGAAGCTGGAATGACGGTGACGGAACAATCACAAAAGCATGACGACCATGAGCACATAACTAGCGGCTCAAGTTGGTAAACTTGGGTCACTGGCTTGGCCTAAGAGAATAGATAGATAGATAGATAGATAGATAGATAGATAGATAGATAGATAGATAGATAGATAGATAGATAGATAGATAGATAGATAGATAGATAGATAGATAGATAGATAGATAGATAGATAGATAGATAGATAGATAGATAGATAGATAGATAGGCTAAATACATCTGAAGTAGGCGCAGAATGCTAATCACAATAAAACAACTCCCTGATATAAAGCTCGTTTGCCATGTTGTCGCACCTTTGCAAATAATGTTGTCATAGCTTAAATCAGCTACAAAGAAATTAAAAAAAAGACGCTTAGTAATTGTAAATTTAATGCTACGTGTTATCTCATAGAAAGCAAGTCCGTCTTCATCACGCTACCATCGCCACGCCGTCGTCACGCCGTCAGTGTCATGCAGCCGTTACAATGACGTCATCGTTATGTCGCCATCACCATGGCGCCGTCCTCACAGTCGCCGTCAGAACTTCCAAGTCATGCCATCGTGGTTGTTATTTCCTCATCATTCCACCTTCCGCATGCTGCAGGTGACATGCAGTCATTGTCCTCCCGCGGCTGCAGCCGTTGCGTAGGCGTCACGCCATCGTCTTCGTCAATAATCATCGTCGTGCTTCCTTCTTCAGTTTATTGTCGTCAGTTCACCGTCGTCATTCCCGTGTCACCATCCTACCATCTCACAAGCCTTGCCTCATTCTTCACTCATGACCACTTCAAGTATCCATCTTGCAGTAATAGCTTTGTCACGTTTCAACGCTATTACTCAGCGTACGTGATGAATACGTACGTTAAACCTACCTAATATAGGGCTTTACTGTTTTGTATGTTTGACGGCGCACCCAATTCTAAGATGGTATATTAACGAAACAGGAGAAAGGAGAAAATTGGAAGAACACCTCCTTCAATATGTATTTATTTTTAAGCAAGATGAGCTTGTAGTTGAAGCTAAGTGTTCGCCAACATCCCCCTCCACTGAAACGTAATAAGCCCTGTATCACGTACTCCTGAACGTCAGAACGCGGTGACAGATGGGGTGCTGTTTGCCTGCCCTTCGATTTATACGGACAAATCTTAAGCTGCTGGGAGCATGCCTGGATCCAAACGCGTCGTTTCATTCAACTCACCGAAGGAATCAGCGCGCCCAGCCTTTTTTGCGCGTTTGTGGTCTTCCCTATTTTAGGTCTTTTCCTTTGTATTTATCTCAATATTATGGAAAAGTGGAGATTAGGAAGGGTGAAAGAGAGGATATAACGGCAGTACAGCCGCAATGTTTAGTCAGGAAGCGATTGCTGGCAGGCTGCTTGTTACTAGGGCTGTCTCTCTCGAGTCCTGAAAATAACCGTTGCGAAGCAAAGAATACTAGTCATGTAGCTTTTGGGAAAACAGGCGCTGGCCCGAACTTTTGCGCGCTCTCACGCCCCGACTGCGTTTTACATCAGATCGCAACGCAGCTTTCTTTGCACTTGGATTTCGCCATTCTGCGCTTTTACGAACCAATGTCCACGTGATGGAGCTCCATTTTTGTTAGAGAGGTAGCGTTTGTCTTATGTGTGCAGCTTGGGTTTGCCTCTATAGCGTCGACCGCAGAATGACCTCGGCGATGAACAGATCAAAAAATTGAAGGCGAAGGCGGAAAGCTTTTCAGTGTTCTTTGGTGCAGGTCGCTAACAACACTAAGCCACTATTAAAATTGAGCTTGAGCAGATAGCAATTCGAGTTTGAATTTTATGATGCGAAGTATTGTACATCAAAAAGCTAAATAGATGATGAGAATCAGGATGCCTAGCACATCAATATTTTGGATGCATAAATAAAAAAAACGAAAAGTACACGTATAATGAAAAAAGGACCATAACTATATGTGAAAAAACAGACAGAAAATATTTTTTTTTCTAATTTCACCATAGTATAAAAGTTTGTAGGCATTCAATACAATTCTTTGCAATATTGTTAATAATAATAACACCAAAAAGAAAGTACCTTTGCTTTCGCAAGACCAGGAACCCTGTTCCTCAGAATGCAAGAAACTCTAAGTAAACCCGTTTCCCCACACATATAGATAAATAATAAAAACGTTGTTTTCCTTACCGGAATATCTGTGGATTGACGATCCGTGGACATTCACCGGGCACATGCGCATTGTTTAAGAACCGTATTCTGTGATGATGATAAGTCACGACATCTTCGGTGAGACCAATAAAGACCATCATATGAACAGCTTCATACACATCAAAAGCACGACCACAAGGTTCTACCATTTCTATAGCATCCAGAATAGTCTCATGGGTGGCGTTTTTATTAGCGCATTTTACGTCACGAGAAAGCATTCCAGAGACATGCTTCATCTATTTATATTGCCAGGCAGAAGACATCGGTTCTATGACGCTGTCTGTTGGTGAGCTCCCATGCCTTAAATAAACGATATATCATGAGGTTATATGATGTGACTGCCAAGGAACTACTTCTTACATCTATACGTTTATGAACAACCCTCTCTGTTACTTTAAAGAAACAATGAACGACTGTTATAGGTGGATATGACGATAGGTCAAGTAAAGGCTTTACAGGATTTAATTAAAGAACCAGGCAGATACATTTAGGTTGTAAGAACCATAATAACCTTTGGGACTCGCAGTAATCTAAGACGGACTGGCGTGCTTCCTGGCCAAGATTGCAAAGACAACGTACGTTATCGCTTTGGTAATGCGAAATGACATCCTGTCTACATGTAGCCAATTCCGCTTGAATGTCATCGGTAGAAAAGAGCACGTAAATAATTGGAAATCGTACTCCAGAGACATTGTGTAGAGCCAAAGTTCAGAAGTGCCTCCTCAGTGGCCTTCATAAAAAATTTGTAAGTGACGTCCTCTTCCTCGTGGTTTTGATAGAAAAACAGGGCAGCGAAAAGGTGACGCCGTGGAAAGATGTATTTGCCGAAGAAAAAAAAAGACACCTACGCAATACGTCTTGACGTATTGCGTAGGTGTCTTTGACGTATTGCGTAGGTGTCTGACGTAAAGCAATACGTCTTGACGACGGCAACGGCTTTGCTGTGGAATACACAGAAGAACTTGTGAAATTTCCCATACGCACAGCAGTGGTTCTTGCAGGACAGGGAATCTGGAAAAACATTCTGACGCTACTTCTGACGCTACGCTGATGCTTTATTTTCTTCTGGCTACACTGCGATAGGAGGAGGCTGAGCATCGACTTCATGCATCAGATCGTAATTTAGCTCTCCGGAAAAAGACCCAAGGTCAGTCCCGTCCAGCAACAAAGTACAAACTGATGATTAACATCTGATCACTGCATTTTGTAACTTTCATTGCTCGTAATAGGGCGTCCTATACCGGTACGCCTAAAGGGAGATAATAGTTCATGCGAATGATAGCTCTAGACCTATTTCTGGAAGTGGGCAAAGGGAATAGAATTACGTGTTGCACACTGCGGAAGCTTCGCCCGCGACGCTGTTCTTTGACGTCAGCTCATTCTCGGATCCATTCACTTCCACAATGTCACCTGCTTAGGCCGGCGCATATCTCTGAATGACTTGAGTCTTCCACATTCCCACACGAGGTGATAGACACTGGGGGCCTCCTCCCTTGACCAGGCATAATATTTTATTTGCGGAGCTGATATAGGGCAGTCGTGGTCGTTGCGCTGCTGCTGCAATCGCCATAATGCGATTGTGTATTCTGTGATCGCGCACTCTGCTCTTGCCTTGTCTATAAAGGCTAGTGCTCGTCGGGGTAATCTTTGATGATGACGTTCGACTGGATCAGGGATTGCAGCCAGGAGGTGTTCTCTGCGGCGTTTCTGGGAGCAATGCCCTTACTCTCCTTCGCATTGCTGTAGAATACCAGGGGATGAATTGATGAGTTGGTTCATGCCTCGCTCACCAACTTGCAAACCTTTTCGTTTCCGCGCTTTACAACATAGCCTCACAGCTATTGATGGTGCACATATAACGTGTTCACCTTAAAATGGTTTCCCATGCAATATTGATGCGTAAGGTGTGTTGTAATGCCTTGGATGTCCCTTTAGATTTCACACTGCCACACTGTTGTCCGAGTAACAGATAATGCTGTTCAAAAGCTTTACGTTTTGGGCTACTTGGTTGTACATGGTTCTTGTTTAACTTTTGCGCGGAGAGACAGCACGTTGAACGAAGATGGGACACACACATGCACAAACTTCAACTGGCTTTTATTGTGACAGCGACATAGAAGAGAAAAAAAAAGGGTAGTCATTCCGTACTTCTATAAAATTTCACATCATGTAAAGAAGATAGGATCTCGCTCTGACGTGATAGTCGTGCTCTCGGCTCCCCCAAAACTTGAAAGACTTTGCAGGAAAAGCTGCCCAATTAGGAATAACAGACCAAAATGCATGATTTAGCATCAAAACAAGTTCGTTGCATGCGAAGAAAATGTAGTATATCGGTTTCCCTTGTCGTGCGGCAAGTGTTATATCGGCCAAACCAGCCGATGCGTAAACGAGAGGCTAGCAGAACATCGCGCAAGGTAAAGCAAAGTATCGAAGGCCACATGGCAGAACACTGCAAATCATGCACTTGCTGTTATCCTATCTTTACCAGATGCACGTTATTATTTTCTCACATAAATTGGCTAAATATGGCGATAGTTGAGGCTATAGAAATCCTTCGGCATGATCATCGTTGTGTTAGTGCCCCGTATGTAGCATTAAGTGATAAGGAAGTGAGGTATCTGGACGGTGAAAAAGTATTACAGTGACAAAGTTTGGTTCCGCCGGCACATGTGCCTATGCGGTTTGCGCGTGGTTTGTTTGTTTTCTTGCCATCCTGTGTTTTTTTTTCTGATCGTGGACGCGTATCTATAAATATCGCTGTCACAATAAAAGCCAGTTGAAGTTTGCGCATGTGTGTGTCCCTTCTTAGTTCGACGTCCTGTCTCTGCTCACAAAAGTTTAATAAGATAATGCTGCCCGGTCACATGGAATAGGGACCTCTTCGTTACTTCATCGGACACCAGGGCTATATAGCCAGTACCAGCCTCGCGACTCGTCAGCGAATGCATGAAGTGCAATGACAGAAACCCAACCATGAAATTTGTTTCAATTGTTCGGATTGATTATTCGTGTTGTATCCACAATTGTGATAGATTTCTAGTCATTGTGTGCTGTATATGCACTTGCCTTGCTCTGCATATGAATTTTTCTACTCTTGTAGTAAAATGTTAAGTGGCGACATTGAGAAACAGGCCTTGTGCGTGATCTTCTGCATCACTGGTGCACAATGGTCTCGCGTTTCTACACTAGAAGCTGACAGGATGCGTGCTAACTCTCAACAAATTTTTTATTGAAACGAACAGCATATATACAGGTGATTCCCATTACAGCAGCACATGAGCATGACAAGGTCTGAAGACATCAGTTGAACGTGTCAAGAGGTAGGGAAGCCAAAAATGAAAAGAAAAACAAAAAGACACTACTTGAGATTAACACACGTGCTGTGAAGATACTGGAATTCGCATTCTAACAGAGACAATGATGCGTGGCTAACGCAAGTCTCTCGTAATCTTTTCATGTGAAATGCCTCGATTATTTCCCGTGTGGTTTCGCATCTGTGTCTTGAAAGCATTTTAGTGTCTTCAATATTAGACAAACAGAACACAAACCATCACTCAACAACCCGAATACTTCACATCTAGCGTCACATTGTTTTATTTGCGGTTGTAAAACTTTGTTTGATAATTTTAATGTTATGTTCATTGCTAAATCTCTGAAAACTATTTAGTTTTTAAGTGAATGTTTCTGGTTTACATGTTTTAAAGTTGCATCTAGCCCCTGCAACTATTGCAAGACATCAATCGTACTTGCCATCAGAATTTACGCCCGCTACACGATTGTCAGATCCATTGTGGTGTCTGCACCGGCCCCAAGTTCAACTGACAATTCCAGGAATCAGAAAGAAAGCTGGAGCGCCATTGCAAGCTTTGAAACAAGCAACATTGGAGCACATTCACAACGTGCACAGATTCCGGCAACATGTATACACAGATGGTTCAGTAAAACTCAACAGCTCTGCTGCTGCAGTCATTATCCCGGCACAATCTGAGGAAATCAAATTAAGAACTTCATGTGTGACCACATCGGCGGGTGCAGAACTCGCGGCGCTCCGTGCTGCACTTGATTTCATTAAGCAGAAGCCACCGCAGCAATGGACAATCTTTAGTGACTCCAAGGCAGCCCTTCAGTGCATACGAAGCCCAATGCGCCACGGACCGAATGAACAACTGGCCTCAGAAATTCGGCACATATATCATCAAAGCTATGACAAGGGACACGACATAATCTTTCAGTGGCTTCCAGGACATAGTAACATCAGCGGGAATGACCACGCCGACGAAGCCGCCCAATCGGCACATGAAAGAGGTCAACGAGTCGTCATTCCGCTTTCGCGAACAGACACTGCGGCTGAGTTGCGATTGATGTCCCGTGAGTGTACTTTGCCCCTGTGGGACTCAAATGTTTTCACCATGTGTCGGTTGCGTTCATTGTCTCCGGACATGCGGATGCACCTCCCGCCTGGATTACCACGACGTGAACAGACGATGCTCTACCGTCTGTGGGTAGGCGTTGCCTTTACAAACGCCTATGCTTTCCTCATAGGAATGGCCAACAGCCGCACGTGCGACACATGTCACATCGACGAGACGCTCGCACACATTATCTGTGTCTGCCCGCGATACAGTGCTGAGAGACAAGTAATGTGCAGTGTACTGGACCAGTTGGACAATCGTCCACTTTCAGAACTAAAAGCTTAGGCCAATGCTCCGAAAGGACATCCGTGTTGAAGGCCTTACACGCGCTAGTAAGGTTCTTGCGGTCTACGGGGCTTCACGACAGACTCTAAGAATGCCGCCCCCTACCGCTCTGTAGTGTACGCGCTTTGTTCGTTCTTGTCTCCATTTCTATCTCCCCCTTCTACTCTGTTTCTATTTTTATCCCTCTTAACCCTTCCCCCTGCGCAGGGTAGCCAACCGGAACTACCTCTGGTTAACCTCCCTGCCTTTCTCTGCATTATTTTCTCTCTCTAGCCCCTGCAAACATATCTGATCCAGAATTTGCTTCAACATGCGAACGAGCAACAGTCAAATAAGTAGTGTGAACGTTTCAATTGTTACAGACAGCTGACACGTCAGAATGACTTCACCATCATACTAGCATGCATCCGACAACGTGTAAATAACTAGCAGTTTAACTAGCCACCTCACAAAAGCTTCGTTCTTCTGATAAACGCACATGCACAGCATTGTTTGGCACGAGCTATGCAACAGTGTAAAAAAAGATGCCTGGGAAAATTCAGCACCGTCACCAGCTAATCATCAATTGCATCAAGTGCTCCGACAATGATAACTTCCTACAAGATTTTGTTACTTTACCCTTACGCTGTTTTACGATTGCTATCGCAATCGAAGTTATTGAAACGAAACGTAAACGGCGGACGGCGCTTAAGCGACACGGTTAATCAGTGAGGGCGGACACGCGACACAAACGGTCAACAAGTAAGCGTTCCCCAACACTAAAAAGATACGATCATCTGCGAACGAGCGTAAGTATAGCGTAAATGTTTGGATCATTACATGAAGTTGTGACGTAATCTTGATCATACCATCATAACAGCACGCATCCGACCACTAGCTAATAGGCAGCGGCTTAACAAATCGCCCAAAACATTCGTTATTCCGACAAACTTGCGCGGCGCTTTTTGACACGAATATGCCCGTCATAAAACAAGCATGGTAAAATTGAGCAGCGTGGCCCACCAATTAAGCATCACGTGAATGAGGTGCTGCGATCTTATACTGAAGCCTACAACTGTATTCTTCGTCCCAATGTTCGCGTACAAACCTGCACGCTCATTCCTTTATTTCAAGGACAGCGACCAGCTGTTGCATCATGCTTGAATACTGCGATTTTAACTTATTGTAAAAAATCCATTCCTCTCCGTAACGCCCTACGCGACATTCAGGTTAACTAAATAAATAAATGAAAAAAGTTCAGTTATTCCATCCTTACGCAGTTTTACGCAAACAAAACGCCGGTAGCAGTCTAAGCTCAAGTGACACTTTTACTCACAACGACCGTGTGATAGAAAAAGTCAACACAGACAAAGTTTGGCATTATAAAATGCGACCACGAGCAAACGAGTTAACGAACACAACCGTTTCGAGCGTTTAGGAGTGGAGACATGTAGTTGACTTTAACTTCATAGCAGAATGCACCCGTTCACGTGTAAATAAGTAAAATACTAACAAGTCGCCCTAACGTTTAGCTATTCCGACAACATACACGACACTCTTTGACAAAAATAAATACCAGCCCTTAGGACACGCGTGGTTAAATTCAGCACAGCGACAGGCCATAACCTGCAGAAAGTTTTCCAATCGCGATACAATCACCATCAAAAGCTCTGTTATTCAAAACGTCCGTAGTTTTACGATTACTTTCGCAATCCCGGTTACGCAAACAAAACACGAACAGCACAAGTACGAAGTTAAAGTTACACGATTACTATTACGAGCGCGTGGCAGAAACACTATAGCGTGAGAAAAACTTTCACTGTTGCGTACTAAAAAAAATAAGACACGTGACAACGAGCAATTAAGTCGGCGCCAACGTTTGGATTATCACGTACAGCTGAGGAGGACATTTCACTTGATGTCACCACCCTACTAGCACCAGATGTGACGTAATAGATCCGGTGTAAGTAAGCAGAAGTCTAACAAGTCGCCCAAAAGTTTCGTTATGCCAAGAAACGTCAAGGCACTGTTTGATACGATCAGTATGCCAGCCCTAAAGAAAGATGCGGTAAAATTCAGCAGCGTGGCTGGCAGTAATGTGCAGCAACTACTCCGACCGTGATACAAACGCCTACAAAAATGCAGGTATTGCAACCTTAGGCGGTTGTACAATTACTATCGCAATTGTGGGGACGCAAACAACGCAAACGAGGTCATTGTGGTACGTGCGATTCGGGAATTATTATTATTATTATTATTATTATTATTATTATTATTATTATTATTATTATTATTATTATTATTATTATTATTATTATTATTGTTGTTGTTGTTGTTGTTGTTGTTGTTGTTGTTGTTGTTGTTGTTGTTATTATTTTATTATTATTCGCCACTGTTCACGAAAGACACAACGGTAACTCTTGTGGACCCATCCTGTGGGCTACATGCTAGTAGTTAGCAGTTCTAAAGTTTCGCATTCAGAGTGAGTGAGTGAGTAAAGACTATTTGTAAACAAGGTATTGACGGATGACCTTGTTGTTAGGCAGCCACGAGCCCCTGGGCCCGGGGGGCTTCTTCAGCTCTCTCGATGACCTTGGCCTGCAGGTCAGGGTCGGAGCTGAGCAACACGGCCTCCCACTGCTCAGTATTACTTATTTCGTGATTTGTATGATTTTCGGCTGGGCACGCATTCAGAAATTTCTTTTTGGCGGGCCTCAGCGCTGCACAGAAACAACATAGCACAGAGTAAGCTTTGAAGTTTGCCGAAAAGCAGTATGAAGCAACCAAACGCAGTATTGAGGGAGCACAACGGATGATCAATCGCCGAGTAATGTTACCGTGGCCGCAAACCATGGGTACGTACAGTGTCCGGCATTCGATTACGCGCAGGCACGACGAAAAGCTAGTCGAAAAGGTTGCGGTGCTGCTAATAGAAAAACACTGATTCCAGGAAGTGCCGTGTACCTCTTCATAGGCGTATGACGTACATGAGCCACGGAAATAGAGCACCAAAGTGCACAATCAAATCGTTACCTGTAACTGATCAGCACATGACACAACCACCACGTCCAGTGAAAGTGCGCACATGGAGCGCTGAGCGCACCAAACATGACCACACGACGGGTGAAGAGATCCAATAAAACGGCCGCATTAAGTCATGTGACCGACTACTCGCAAATGAGCGCAATGCGTACATGCAGCTGACAGTACTGATTAGACTAGGTAGAAGCAATCACTGTTAAGTTCTATGGCAGAGGTTGCAGCCGCTGTAGTACTCGGCTTTCTCGACATGTTCTGAGAGTGCAAAACACGATTCATTCGGTTACGCTTTGCGGTAGGTTGTAATGCACAGCTCTTGCGGTGCTCTGCCTACCACTTTCTGACGTTTCCTCTCGACATGCTTGTGCAGTTTCGGTTGTTGATTTCAACTTCTCCATTTAACTTCTTCACTGAAAGTTTCATCCTGAGTGTGTCAGATTCATGTTGCTGGCTGACATGTCTTTTCGAAAGAACGTGCGCTGAAGGCAGCCGTGGAAGAGACTTAACATTCCGCGATATGATCAGGTAGTACGCGTTGGATTGTGCGTGTTGGCCCCACAGTTTACGGCATGGGACGTCCCTTTGAAAGCTTCCTTCGGATATCCATAGGATTAAAGCTTTGATATTTGTTTAGATCCCAGAAGTTCATACCTGTGGATGTACGAAGCTTGTCCTAAATAGGACTTCCCAAAATTAATGACGTCCTGTTATCTATTGGATGTCCTAACCGGGACTTGGAGGTTCGGATCCCATGGGGAGGTCCTGGGGATGATCCCGGTCCGTTGGGAAGTAACAAATTTCTCATTAAATTTATTACAAGCAGCAGACACAAAAATACAAATGTGTAGAAAACCATGCTTAACAAAAGTATTTGCAACAAAATGCAATAAATGCATCACGAGCTGCAACAGGCGTTGCTCACATACTCAACAAAGTAATGGCAATTAGCAACGGCGGTTATGTCGGGCTGCAAATTATTTCTACGGATTGTCAGTCAACGTATAAAGGAATAGGCGAAATAGCGTGTTTGAGATGAAATGAAATACAGGAAGGATACAGGAAGGTTCGTGAAGAATCAGAATAAATTATTCGGAAGCACGGTTTTGCCAGGATACAATGCCTTCAGTTACATATGAAGGTCAGGGCCCCAAACACCTGAAGAACACTATATTTAGCTTGATTAGAGTTACGTATGATATTCTGCGTAAATATTAAGGAGCGTATTTCATGTGGGGTTTCAGCAAGTCAACTAATGAGATGTCTTGCTGAAGCTATAATGTGCTCACTGAGCGTATTTAATTTCAAGCTTCAAGTTTAATAAACCACAAGATATTTGTCAATAGGCGCATGCTTCATTACTGTCTTCTGAAGCAGGAAATATTTAGAATGGGTTTGACCAGTAAGTGAAACAGACAACGTTATTCTTAGAAAGATAAAGTAAAGTGACACTTGCCTTGTTGAGCACCACACGTTATTTGAGTCAATGTCAGAGTCAAGAAATGGACCGACAAACGCAATTAAATTAACATGTTACTCCGGTAAGACAAGGCAGAACAAAATGGAAGTTGTGTTTACGTGATATATATAGCGAGAAGCCGAGATGGCGGAACAAAAACCACACGAGTGCTCCTTCGATTGCTGTCTTTATCACTTTACTGGCGCCTTCTCCAATGTACAGGAATGGCTTGTAACATGAGGCCCCCGCCTGCGGGAGCGCCGTGTTGGCGCTTAAGCAAAGGAAAAGTTATTTTCGGAGAAGAATGGTTTCAAACAGGCGATGTGCGCGATATCACTAGCGGTTATTGACGATGGCGAGCTACCGTCCACAGGGGCGATCTCGTAGGTGCCTTCACTAAGCTCGCGGAGAACCTCAAAGCGGCAAGAGTAAGGAGACAAAAGCTTGGCAGACAGGCCCACGTGGCGGGACGGCGTCCAAATAAGGACCAATGAGCCTGGAGACGAGTGAACGGGTCTGTGGTAGCTGTGATGGAATATCTTCGAGGCAAAGAGACGATCCGTGCAATCTTGCGAGCTATTCGAGAGCGAGCAGCAGCTTCGCGGGCGTACTGTGCTGATGTATCTAGAGGTATCTGATTTCAAGGGAGTCCCAAAAGGGCATAGTCGGGTGGTGGCCAATCAACAGGTAGAAACAGAAATGTCGGCGAGGTCGTGACGGGACCAGCTGTGCGCGAATCTCATAACAGGCCAAGTGCTGTCCAAATAATGATGACCTGGGGAAACGTACACAAAAAGCATCTTAGAAGCCGTCCGATTAACATGCTTGGTAAGTCTATTTGTTTGTGGATGGTAGCCTGTGTTAAGCCTGTGACGTCTGGAAGACGAACGAAGGATGTCGTTAGCGACTTTCAAAAGAAATTAAGGACCGCGATCGGTAAGCAAATGTCGTGGCGGACCATGGTTGAGAATGTCACCGTGAATGACATCGTCAATCGCAAAGAAGAACCACATGAGCAGTTCTCCGGTCGTCGACTTCATAACCTTCTGGCACCTCCCCCAATGTAGGGGAATGGCTTGTAACTTCATATTATGTAGCCGTAAGCAAACGAACGACGTTCTGAGGAAACATAGCGCGGTATATTGGTATTATGCGTAAATATATTTGTTTGAAGAGCTTGGGCAACTAGTTAAAAAATAGTTAAGAAATTTAGCTTAGTGGAAGGCGAAATATTTCGTAGAACATGTATTGCGCATCACGCATTTTCGAAGGTGAAAAACAGTTTATTTGAAATTCATCAAACGTTAGCAATGCGAGTCGAGGACCTGTCTCAGTGAGCAATGATAAGTGAACACTCGCGTCTGCATTCAGTAGTGCAGAATATCTGGGGACGTATGCGGAGAGTAACAGAGCTTATCTCCCGTCCGCATTTTCAAATAAGGAAATCAGTATTCACACATCAGGCTGCGAATTATTTATCAGGCCTAGTAGTGGTTGAAAGAAAGTAACGCGGCTGGCGTCGTGCTGCAGTGATCAAATACACTGCACTGAACATAAACACCAGAAATACGACAAATACTGGAGCACAATGAACAAGGCATACTCCTCTTTTGATCTCAAGTTATACGAAATGTCGGTGCAGATGTCCTTTGAAAATGAAAGTCACACAGGGGCATCTCGACTCATGCTTCCATAACTATCACGAATGTATTCAATAATTATTTCAAACTCTGTGAAACAGATTATTATTTCTAATTTGGATCATTATACCAGTGAGTATCCCATATATCTGTGCGCCAGTAGCAAGGAATACTTGAACACACAAAAAATATTTTTTTCAATTTCTCGTAAGAGACATTGCACAAAACTGCGCAGCCAACGCATGATTGAACCTGTGGTGAAGGCTGCGCGAATTACCGAGCATGAAGTCCTCGTTTGCTTGACTAAACATTGACACGGTCTCTGAGGGATTGCTTCTTGACGTGCTTCATTAAGGATGCGTACGAAGAGCATTTCGCTGTCGCTGTACAGAGTGTCCATTAGGTAATCAAGCAAGTATAGCCTAAGCGGAAAAAACAAGTGGGAGTGAATGATACACGTGCATTTAACAGGGTGTCCTTGCTTATGGAGAGCAAACCGCGTGATACGATGTGACGTACCGTGTTATTATTGTTGCGACATGCTTGTGCTTTTTGGTACTTATTCTCCCTCTTATCCACTCACTCTGTTCATCAGTCAATTCTTCACTTCTAGACGTGTAATTTACGTAGCGCCGCCTTACTATGTGGAGAGTAGCCTGTCGACAACAGTGCGCGTGGGAAATCCGGTGTTGCCTTCGTGGCAACCTCAAGGGCGCATGCAAGCGCTGACTCAAGTAGAAACATCGCCAGTCGTATATAGACAGGCTGCTTTAATTCTAATGAGAGAGCACTAACTCTTCCAAAAATTACTTCCCTTTTAGAAGCCTCAAAATATCGAGATGTTTAATTTTTTACTGTTTTAATCTAGCTTCGCTTAAGCTTCAGCTGTGTGCGGCAATTTTGCAAAATGTTTTTCGCTTACATAAATTCCGCCGCGTTCCACATACATTTATTTTTCCACAAATATATTTCAATACACGTTTTATTACATTTCAAGACGAAGTTGTATGTAACATTGTTCCGTGTTAAAGTTACAGGTGGGTCAAACACTTTAATAGATACCACAATGCCTCCTTCATTTGAAAGGGCCCCTGAAACGGTTCGGACAAATTTTGTGAACGCGTCGGGTACAGCTTAAGTAGAACATTCGCTCCACAATTTAAGTGAAGCGTTACGTATTAATGAAGCTACAAGCGATTAGAAGTTACCCTCCTCCCCAGCCATGCTTTTCCTCCTCAACTCGTGCGCCGAGCGAGCGGGGCTAAGCTCCGCCTTTACTGGTCCTGCGTCACGATACGACGTCACATCGTCCACTTCCGGTTGTTTGGAGCCCGCGAAAAACCTCTCCGCTAGCCGCTTGGTTGTCGACCCCAAGCGAGAGCTATCGAAGCAGGGTGCGTTGCGAGCATTCTGTCGTAGCTCTGAACGTGTCTGGTATTCCGTTAACCACAGGCAAGCTGGTCATTTCGGCAAACGACTGGAGGCATAAACTCAAGCTGATGAAGGAACATTGGCGCGTATACGTACGTGAGTAGCCTGATCGGTCTGCACGGTCCAGACACTTGTTGGCGCAGCGCTTAACCAGCCAAACAAAGCGCTAATATTGCTCTAACCAAGTGTCAAACATTTTAAACATTTATAAAAACAACATGTTGATGATTAGAATCCTGCGAGAAATATGCACCAGCAGCAAAGAAGAATACGCTTCGTTGCTGCTACTGCGTATGGTTGAGCTCCATGCCACCAGATGGCTGCACCGTGCAGACCATTCACATTTGCCCTTCTGCTCATCTCGGCTCATCCTGTTACGGCACAGTCAAGCGGCCAGACCTTGTCCCCTTGCGCTTACGTTAGCCCTAACACGGGACTCGCGAAACGCTATTGCGTTAGTAATATTCCGGTGTAAAGTGACGGCCACAAACGCGCAAATCCTGGCGCCGATCGGATAGCTGCAGTCCGATGCGCAGCAGCCAGTTCGCTCGTACGCTGCCTTGCAGAGGGACATGGTGTCGCAGCTTGACATATTGCCAGTCGCTACGTTTGCAGTCCACAAGGCAACAAAGTCGAATCATAGTGCTCGCGAAAAGACTGAGACCAACTCTGACCGCGGAGCTCTCGTCAAAATGGAGTACGTTGTAATACAAGCAGACGACACTTGCTGTGTGCCGGAAGTGCTCATGTGTACTGAAAAATTGTTCTTGTGCATTCTCTTTATGTTGCTTTCCTTTTATAATAACAAATTAACTAACTTTCCAACTATTACGAAGATCATTTGTTTACCATAAATTTTGAAAAATTATCGATCACGCGCCCTGGTCAGCCAATCGGATAGCTCGCCCCACTGACGTCATATGGGTGATTTCGGTCATATGGGTAGGGGCGGCTTAAAATTCCGCCGAGCAGTGCGCTGCGATCGGCAGCGATGTGCATTTTTAAAACCTTATAATAAATTACACGCTTTACGCAGAGCACTTAGATGTGTCAATTAATGATCAGGAGGACCTACTCTGACGACTCAGTACGTTTGTAGAAAATCGTCAAAATCGTTTCAGGGTCCCTTTAACGACATTTCCACATCTTTATTGACGGTTGTTGAAATCTTAAAAATTATGATATATTAAAACCGTTCCACAGGTTTCACGCAATCATATGCAGCGTTGTTTTATTAAGGGGCACGAAAATTATTTGCAAAACATTTACGCCTATAGCTGGAACCTAATTGGTACGAGATGCAGATTGTAATATTTTGCATTATTTATCTCTGGAATGGATTACTATATGAAAGCGTGAAAGGACTAACACGTAGTAGGCTTACACGTAGTAGGCTAACGTAGAAGGTTAACACCAATTTATGATCAGCGCACGCCCTCGGCAAAGTGGGCATTGTCTTGCATATTTATAGCACTGTACCTATGTTTTCAAATGCCAGTACCCGACTTCTCCAGCTTTCAGCAATATTATATGAAAAAAAGTTGATGTTTACAATTTTATTCCAGATAAAAAACATTAATGTTTCCTGTGCCGATACGTTCTCTACTCAGTTTCGACGGACGTGCGCAGTAACTCGAAGTTATTGAACACCTTGGAGTTTCAACACTTGGTTGTAAATTTCTGTCAGCATATTTTCCAATCTATCTCTGTTTGCTTCGTTTGGGGGTTTGTCGGAGTGCCACAGAGCGCGCCCCTTAAGTGGACTGGTGGCGCCGAGACGAGCGCACCTCCACCAATCCGAAGGCTGACTTCCGGACTTTTTGCGCCACTACTACCTACGGCGATTCTTCTTTCGCGTCGTAATGCAATGACCACCCTTACGTGTGTCTTTTTCTATCCTACGTATATAGCAGGCGTTCTCCTGGCTCTTTTTTTTTTACCCTGACACGGTGGCGCTATCATGGAAGCGTACGTGTTAAAACGAGATTAGGCAGAGGATTAAAAAAAAGATATAAATGGAAGGACCATACGAGGAGTACATTTGCCATTATCCTTCTGTCCCATTTTTTCCCTTATGAATTAGCTATTAAAATTATTGTGCCTATTGTATGTTATCCGAGCGAGGGAGGGAGGGAAAACTTTTGAGTCTTTCGAGAGTTTCATGGTTACGATGTCTCCGTCGTCTTCATCTTCTTGGCGCTGGCGACTTGAGACTTCTCTTCAGCAAGGGTGGGCCCCTATTCCAAGGCTCCACTGAGTCGCGCTGCATCGGTCGCGTGCTGAACTAGGGCCCTTTGGGCCATGAGCTCGCTTCTGGTGAGCCGACTCTCCCATTGCTCCGCACTCGGATGTTCGTGTTTGTGGAATGCTTTGTTGCGTTCGCACTCCCAGGTGATGTGGTAGAGTGTAGGTTTGGCACCGCACCAAGGGCAGGTGGCCCTGTATTATGTCGGAAACATCTTATTGAGCCGAAAAAAAAAGCAGGCACTCAAAGTCCTAAGACAATAAGGAAACGCACGGCAAAACAGCGTTACAAAGCCCTCACCACCTGCGACTTGGACAGCGATGAGCAATAGGTCAGAAACCTGGTTAATTGTTATACAACTACCCTTGATTCACAGTTATGTGCAAGTAATAATACTGTCTTGTTGTAGTGACGGGGGAGACGCAGACAATGGAACGATGGCGCGTCACTAGTGTATATATTGCGCAATGCTGTGCCCTCAAAAAACAACTCCAACTCAAGGAGAACGCTAGTGATGAGTAGATAATTCAATCATCAAGATTTGGTGTGCCGAATGAGATGCGTCGGCTTTTTGCACGTGACTCATTTAAGCATCCACCGTAATCACTGGTGTTCGCGTGAGTTGTAGCATGTAGGCAGCACTATTTATGGCGCCCAAGCCATCTCATAGCACGAGAATCTTTGACCGGGTAAACAACACATAGAACCAACGTTTCTTGTGCCTCATGCCTTGTGCCCCTAAATAGAACCAGCGATAACACTCGAGAAACAGAGAAATGCACGCCTGGCTCTCGGCGTTAACGTTGAACATTGGTTAGGCGGTGAAAGACGATCATCGGGAAAGATTAATGAGAAAATGCACTCCACTCAAGAACTGTAGTCCGGTTGCTAGCTGGGCTAGCTGGGCGAGTCGGTACGTCTGCATTTTTATTAAATACAGCACACACCAAAAAAAAGTGGACAAATAAGAAAATACAGACAGCGCTCATGTATGTCTCTCTTTTCTTTCCGTGTTTGTAGTGGGCGCTGTAAGTAATAATAATGCTCCTCTTAAGAAGCATTGTCCGGACGCTGCGCATCGTACACTAAAGGGACAACGAAAGGACGCCTTATAATAAAAAATAACAAAGCATCATAGCGGTAAGATCCCAGAGTTCGTTAGCGCAAGTAAAATGGTTTGGCACGCACTACGTAGATGACTTCAGGTCATAGGTGGCGCCGCTGTGATTGCTTAATGCCATTCGGCACGTCTTTACAAACCATTGCGCCAATGAGTCGTGGGATGTGGTATAGTCCTAAATAGAGTTGCAGCAGCCTTTCACTAAGCTCACGTGGTCACATTGGAGTCCAAACCTAAACACGTTTGCCGGGCTGATATGCCATGTAGCTTCGTCGAAAATTCTAGCGTCGGCTCCAGCTCCTTACTGATTCTTGATGCGCAGACGAGTAAAGTATAAGGCAAGCACGCGAAATATTAAACGAAAATATATCAGCACAATATTATGGGCGAGCAGCGAGTGAGGCTAAACGGAACCTATGGAAAACCTGTACTTAGTTACCATAATAGTTTATTCCCAAAAAGCGATTGTAGTGCAAAGATGCCGCCTCTAAACGCCTCCAGTCTTCATTTCATTAACAAAAGTTTGATTTCCACGCAATTGAGCAAAACACTACTCGACCATTTCGAAACTAAAAGAGTCTGTTCTCGCTATGAGACAGGGCGACCTTTGCGTCAGTGGAAACCAGTATAAGTGCATTGTAGCCAATTAGCTTACAGTTAATAAAATGCTGCTGTGGTAGCTGTGATCCAAGAATAGGCTTTATCGCTCGATGTTTTCAGTCTCGTACACTCAGCACTGATTTTATCAAACTTGTCTACATTCCTCGGAAAGCTCCAATCCGCACAACGCTCAGCACAGAGTATACATTATCTTGCGGCTCCGTCGTTACCAAAAGATGTTTTAAATAGATCAAGCAGATTTGCTGAAGAGTAGTCTAGTTCTATACGTGCCGCATTTTGCACATATACACTCAGTTTATTTTTCGCCCACAATACTCCCCAGCGTCTAAATGGACCTGGGCTACCAATTACTAAACTCACAAGATTTCGCAAAACTATCCTCCTCACACCTCTCCACCATTCTCGTATCGTCTTTACAACAAATATATATATATATATATATATATATATATATATATATATATATATATATACATGTGTGTGTGTGTGTGTGTGTGTGTGTGTGTGTGTGTGTATGTTTACACCACCAGCCCCTTTATCATTTCTCATTTATCATCTCCGACATTTTCATACATGTCCTGGAAGCGGCGTAATTTGATTCGTCGTATGCGCGCTTCCGGGTCCGTGATCATACAGCTCGAAACTCGTTGGCGCCTATGCATTTGAGCCTTCTTGGCTGAAAAAAAAGCTTCGCTGCAAGGAGAACGTGGGATGCGTTAAAATTGCACAAGACAACCTTAACTTATCGTTTGAAAAAAGTTCAGCTTCAATTTCGTTGTAAACGTGATTTTGTGGAAAGCCTTAGAGTGGCTCGGTTTTCAATCGATACCGCCAGAGTAAATCCACGATGCTCGACACTGCCAGCCAGGAAGTAACTACGAATAGGAGAAAAATAACGCAACTTTTGTTACAAGTACGACAGCTGCAATAGAAAGGAGAGGTGCGCTTATACCTAAGAAAATGCAATATCGGAAGAAGAAGATGCAGAAAGGTTTAAAGCAGCAGAAAACTATTCCAGTAGGAACGGTGAATGTAAGTAAAGGGGGGGGGGGGGATTCAGAGCAAGGAGCGTGTTTTCATTTCTCGTTACGCGGAATGGGCGTTACCTCGGCGTGTTCTTCGCTTAAAAGGCCAGCCAAGTGAGCAGTTCTTTGGTGCGCCGTGTAAGGTTGCCGTGGAGATTCTCCAGCATGCCAGCCACATTAGAAGCCGCGTGTAGAAAGTGGCTAGGTTCCCCCTGATAAACCACGCCTTCCGAGTTTGGCTGGGTAGTGCTCTTTGTTTTTTTTTTATCTTTACCTCGCGAACGATGTATTCAAAGTGGTACGCAATGCAGTCAGCCGCTCCTTTTTTGTATGATTTCGCACATACTATGAAAGCGGGATCTTTTACAAGCCAGCTCAGAACAAAGTTTTGTAATGAGATCTACTTTATGACTGGAGACGGAGCAAGAAAAGTGAGCGGATTCACGTTTTTCGGGAAGCTCATTAGGTGGCACTCCTTTCAAATTCCGACCATACTTTCTTGTTCAGGGCAGTAGCCAACAAAGATACTAACGCTGCCGTAAGAGTCATTATGTCTCAGAATATCACTATACTGAAGAGCACAATATTGCACAGGAGAAAACTCACAGCACAGAATATAACTCTACTCGTTACTGTACATATGTGGCCGATAGGAAATATGGATGGCGGTTCAATTTGATCGAGAGAATTTGATAAGTTAATGCGATTAGCACTGTAATTATGATGCCTCTATAACTGGTGACGATATCTTTTGTACACTAAGTAACACTTTTGTAACCTAATCAGTGGGCTATTTCCTGGGACCCAAGTTGCCATCAAATATCTTCATCGAAGTGCTGCACCTACCAAGGGACCCAATTTGGCGTGAAAGCTAGAGAAAGGGCTCCGGACCAAGACAAGTATGTGCTAGAAAGTGCGTGACGTATTCTAAGATCATTATCGCATTAAAACAAAACAGATCGTAGTGCCACCAAACACTGCGCATCATCAAAACCAAGTCGAATATTCTTCGCTTAAAAGCCCAGCCAAGTGAGTAGCCCTGACGTGCTACTTTCTCTAAAAAGAGAATCAGTAAAGCAGGCTAAGCTTATCCAATGCTATGCGACTTGAGCCTGCCGCCAGCAAGAACGTTCAGGCGGCATATCTATTCAGCCTGAAATGCCAAGAAAAAAAAATTATTTCAATTTTGTTCAACGTACAGGCATGTTTTTTTCACGTTTATTAAATATAAAAGTGGTGCTTCGCGCCTAAAGTTCAATATGAATAATTTGTCATTTATCTTACGGCAAAAAAGTAATCGTAAAATTTGTCGCTGCACAGTAAAAGAGAAGAAAGTGGGAAACCTGCAGTTTTATTTTTGCTGTTTTTTTCTTTGGTATACTGTTATGCACCGTTACCTTCCACAAACATAAAAATTATCCCCACTATATGAAAGTGAACAAAGCGGGAAGCCGCCCAGGACCTCGGTTTCTTATCAGCGCAAGGCTCTACACATTGCTTGCTCAGAAGCATTGAAGCTGTTGTCCTGGGAAAGATTGCGTATAAGCGTCACAGAAAATATCTCGCCGAGCAACGGTTTACTCATCGCCTGCACTTTGCACGTCCTGGAAAACAACCCATTTGCGAGGCTATGTGGTAGAAGCAAAGAAACCAAATGTTTGCTGTGGCTGCATACGTGAATATTTGAAATTTCGAATAGGAACTTAGGAGTCGCTAATATATACTCCGTATTCCATGCGAGAATTCGCTATACAAAGTTGTCGAATATTTCTTTCTCGCAACTATATATAAGGACTCAAACCATTTATTGGAGTATCTCAACGATGAACGTGTGGAGAGTTGCGAATGATTCTGATGCAGTACAGCTGCGAGAATTGTGGGGGGGGGATCCGCGTGGAGGCGATCTTACGTGGGTGTCTACCGCAATTGGCTAGGCGTGACTGTTGACGTCAGGCCCTATGACCACCTTGGCGTTATCCAGGCGGGTAGTGCATGACCAGATGACGTCGCGGGCAAGCACCACGCCATACCGTTCCTACTCGCTCCTTTCTTCACCGTGTATTCGCGACTATCAGGACATTTCACCCATGTGAAATTATAGCGACGGTGAAATTCTCCTCACTTGCCAAGATAGCGCTGTCTGGGGAATTCTCACGTTAAACCAGGTCATTCAAACAGAACATACTGGTGCTTTCTTTCGCGTCAGTGTTAATCTCGTTTGAAGGCGCACGAGTGCATAAGAACACAATGCATCCGTAATAAATAGGGCTCTGCGAAAAATTGATATTTTTTTAATAGGAATTGAATGGTAACTTCAGTTGAATTTATATTCGATTCAGGTATTCTCTATTTGAAATTACCGAATATTCGTTTAGTTATATTACAAAAGGATACCGTACTTGCACTGTGCAGAGATAAATTATATTGGTGCAGGGAAGCCACAGTCACTTCGCAGATGATCTAGTTTCTGAACAAGCCAATCGAAGATGTAACTTATACAAAATACTAATTAGTCATTGTACAAGTACCGTCTCGGCTTAGGCAACCTGCAATTGCCAGTCCTTATTGCGGCAAATTTATTTATGATTCACTATATCTCACAAAGTATGTATTCCTTTAAAACGGTGCGCAGAGCTGTTATAGTGTCTTTATCTTGATCAACCAGCAATACAAGCATATTAGACGTGCGCATGTTTTTTTTCATCCCTGTCATTGCCAGCGTAAATCAGAAATGACGGTACTTTCTTTGTCACTCATATGTAAGCTTCTGAACCGAAATGACTCTGGATGTTAAAGGGCAACTCTGGCGTTTTTTAACCATATTAGAATATTGTCATCTTCAAATGGCATTGACAGTCCTGTCACCGGTACTGTGATTTATTTTCTTGGAAATTCATCAATAATTTTAAATAACCAATGCACGGGATACCAAAACCGAAACGGGTAGCTCATTTGTGTGACGGCAAGACGAGTCCATGACGAGGGTTGCAATGTGGGCTTGTTGGTAATGCATCTTCAAGGGGAGTATGGTAGCGCGATTCAAAGCGCTACCATTCTGTGTGTGTGTGTGTGTCCCTTTGTGTCTTCTCTTGTCCCGTCTTTGAATCGCGCTACCATACTCCCCTTGGAGTCCATGACGTCAGATCCTTCACTACCATAATGTAAACACGCAGAACGCGCGTAAGACACTCAGCACATTTGGCGCTAACACCGAAAATGTGAAGCGAAAATGTAACGCGAAAATGTGAAGCCGAAATGTGAAGCTAACGCCGAAATGGGAAGTTGCCCAGCCCTACGACACGGGCATCTTTTACAGAGTTTCCAAACTAGACAGCGGCAATATAGGTGTCGATTTCAGTGGCAGTGGTGGTGTAGTCTCTGACGTCACAAACGCAAGATGGCCAGGAGAAATTGATGAGTCGGGAACGCAACCAATCTTTAAAATGTATTTCGGAGGAAAACTAAATGACTTGGAGCCATATAGTTGTCCACAGTTAATCAGAGTGCAGAAGAGAATATGTATTCAAAGTTTTAATAAGATCAGTGGACCTCAATATATCGGCGGAGTTGCCCTTCAAAGCATTACATTTCAAACAATGGAAGTCAGCTGGTTCTTCTCAAATGACTGCAGATAACTTCACAATGCACTTTGTTTTATGAGAATGCCAGTTTTAGGGCAATTTGCCAACTTTCCGAGCACCATGTACCGATTCAGCTATCACACTACACCTCTATCAATATTTCTAGCCATTTTCTCGCCAAATCGGGTCATGGGATATCTGTCACTCTTAAATGCAACCCTTCACGTGCAGCTATACAATAAAGCTGTTTGAGCCAACTTGGATCACTGGATTGGCGTTACTTGGTTTGGAACGTTTTTCAATGAAGCTGATGCCAACTGAACCCACGAAGTATGTACCACTGGATGCATGTTCCTTTTTTCAATCAATATCGTTGAGGCTAATTTGTGTAACTGAACATGTGCCACTGCGTATGTGGCGCACTTCAATGTCATCGGTTTACCCGTTTCATCCCAGCCTGTGTTAATAGGTAAGGGACAACGTTATTGTGACATTCTTCAATGAACCTCTATACTACAGGGTATACACAACATTTCAATTAACCCCCTTCATATCAGTTTGGGTCACTGTGTATGTGCCACTTTTCATCATACCCCAGGCAATTTTTAGCAGATCCCAGGCGTGTAAGCGCATGCGCAGTCTATACTCCTTCAGATGTACAGACCTATTCAGCGGTACTAAAAATTTAATTCAAAGTTTGCGCTTGGCGAGTCTTCTTCTCTTACATCTGTGTCTTTCTTGTTGCGCAATAATACTGGAGGTATACGAAGAATTTTGTTGGTAGTTCGCTTCCTAGCATCGTTTGGGAATAGGAAAAGCCTTAGCGCGTGTATGAGCGTGTTTTAATACGTCGGCACTACACGCCCACTCGAGGGGCTATCTATTTAGCTATCTATGTCTCTAACCTTGTTCGGGCTTACCTGGGTCACTGGGCATTCTGGGGTGAAATGCGTAGCGCATCGGGCTGCTGTGGCAAGGGTACCGAGTTCGAAGCCAATAATCGGACTAACTTCTGTCAATAAGTGGGTGGCGATGTTTGCATAAAGGTGTATGTACCACTCTTTAACGATCCTCTTTTACGCGGAGATGGGTAGAGGCGGGACCGGGTGGCTACCGCTTTTCAGAGACGCTTGGAGCACTGCTTATGTGCCACTCGGTCCATGCTCGCCTTCAGTGAATCTGATGCCTATTCCGGCCGCTGATATTGTGCCAGAAGGTATGTGCCGCTCTGTAACGTATGCGTGTGACCAGGCACGTACCCAGGATTTTTTATCGGGGGAGGCCCACCACCTCCATCATCATCAGCAGCAGCAGCAGCAGCAGCATCATCATCATCAGCTTGTTTTATGTCCACTGCACGACGAAGGCCACCCTGCGATCTCCAATTACCCCTGTCCTACGCCAACCCATTCCAACTAGCGCCCGCGAATTTACTAATTTCATCGCTCCACCTAGTGTTTTGTCGTCCTCGATTGCGTTTCCCTTCTCTTGGTACTCATTCTGTAACCCTGATGGTCCAACGGTTATCTAACCGGCCCATTACATGACCTGCCCAGCTACATTTCTTCCTCTTGATGTCAATTAGAATATCGTCTATACCCGTTCGCTCTCTGATCCAAACCGCTCTCTTTCTCTCTTAACGTTATGCCTAGCAATCTTCGTTCGATCGTTCTTAGCGCGGTCCTTAACTTGCTCTCAAGTCTCTGCCCCATATGCACTGGCGCAATGCACTGAGAAATGCACTGGCAAATGCACTGGCACTGGGAATTTTGCACTGGCAAAATGCACTGATTGCACACCTTACTTTTCAATAATAATGGTAAGCTTCCAGTCAGGAGCTGGCAATGTCTGCTGTATGCGGCCCAACCTATTTTTATTATTCTGTGAATTTCCTTCTCATGATCAGGGTTCCCTGTGATTAATTGACCTAGGTAAACGTACTCCTTCACAGTCTCTAGTGGCCGACTGGCGATCCTGATCTCTTGTTCCTTTGCCCGGCTATTTATCATTATCATCATCTTCTGCATATTAATATTCAACCCCACTCTCACCCTCTCTCTGTTAAGGTCTCCAATCATTTGTTGTAACTCGTCTGCGTTGTTGTTGAATAAAACAATGTCATCGGCAAACCGAAGGTTGCTGAGATATTTGCCGTCGATCTTTACTCCTAAGCCTTCACATTTTAATAGCTTGAATTCTTCTAAGCACGCAGTGAATAGCTTTGGCGAAATTGTGTCTCCCTGTCTGACCCCTTTCTCTATAGGTATCTCCCTCCTTTTCTTGTGTAGAATTAAGGTAGCTGTAGAACCTCTGTAGATATTCTTACGCGAAGGACGAGTCAGTAAGCCGAGAAACTATTTACAGATTATATTTACGACAACGGTTGCAGCGCTGACCGGTTAGATTCACAGCGCGAGCCCAGTTCGTTCTTCCTCCTCTTTTCTGGAGTGATGGTGCCTACGTGCCTCGTTCAAACAAACAAATACCACGCGCATGTAGCAATATTTTCCAAGCTTTTTACGTGAGCGTTCTGTACTCCTTGATTACGTGGTGCCTCTAGGATTGCTGGTATCTCTACTGAATCAAATGCCTTTTCGTAATCTATATAAGCCACATAGAGAGGCTAATTGTACTCTGCAGATTTCGCGATCACCTGATTGATGACATGGATGTGATCCATTGTAAGGTATCTCTTCCTGAAGCCAGCCTGTTCCCTTGGTTGATGAAATCCAGTGTTGCCCTTGTTCTATTGGAGATTATTTTGGTAAATATTTTATATAATACTGGGAGCAAGCTAATGGTCCCATAACTTTTCAATTCTTTAACGTCTCCTTTTTTGTGGAATAGTATAATGTCTGCATTCTTCCAGTTTTCTGGGACCCTTGCAGTCGATAGACACTTCGTATAAAGAGCCGCCAGTTTTCCAAGCATTATGTCTCCTCCATCTTTGATTAAATCGACTGTTACTCCACCTTATCCTCCCGCTCTTCATCCTTTCATGTCTTGCAGGGCCCTTCTGACCTTATCGCTAGTTATAGGAGAGTTTCTGTATCATGTTCATTACTGTTTCTAAGTCAGGTATCGTGACTCCCCTGGGTACTGTATACAGGCCAGATTAGAATTTTTCCACTGCTTTCACTATATCTTCGAGATTGCTGATGATATTATCCTTCTTATATTTTAGTGCATACATCATGGTTTGTCCTATGCCAGGTTTCTTTTTTATTTTATTTTTACTGATTTCAGGCTGCGTTCATTTTTTACGGCTTCTTCAGTCTTTCTCATGTTATAGTTTCGAATATCAGTTATTTTGTCCTTGTTGATCAGTTTTGACAGTTCCGCGAACTGCGTAACGCTGTGCGGCCGCCACTCCCATACAACCGCGTAGAGCGCAGGACTCTGCAATTCTAGACGTACTGGGCTCACCGCGGAAGGTTACAAAAACACCCACATAAGCACAGCAGAGAAGTGGCTACGTGAGGCGGTTCGACCGATAACTGTAGAAGCGTAATTCAAAATAAGTAATTGTTCTCCACTTCCGGCGGCGTTTTCTAGCTCTACTTCCTTTTTAAATAAAAAGATGTTGATACATAAATATTATCATAAACAAGGGTTAACTTTTTTATTATTCGCTTTTGCATGGAGTTTGGTTGTTGCCTCGGCTTTCTCCCTTAGTAGATCGCTTAATTTCTCAACTCTTTGCGATTTTTGTTTCCAGTTGCCAATTTTGCACGAAAAGTGCTATACAGTTAGGGAAAAATAGACGAGGTAACGGGCGACAGTCATCATGCTTATGGGTTTAAGGGTTATTGCGGGGTTTCATGATGGACGCTCTTTCACATTATTTTATTTCCCACCTTATCTAACCCATATCACGCGTATATGGTTCCGGGCATCTGCCAGCGTCGCGGTGAGCCGCAACTCAAGGAAATAATGAAGCAAAGGGATAAGTTAAACGCAATTGTCGTTTTCTCCGGCCGCAACTCGTTCCATGAGAGCACAGACCAGCTGAGTAACAGCCGCATCCCTCTACTGGTCCCAGGATCAGCCTAAACAAAGAAGGTTGCACTAACCAAAGCAACAGCTATGCGCGTGACGGTTGAATAGATGGTGACAAATGAACGCATATCGAGTTAATCGCGCGGGTGCGAAATCTATCAGAAAACCGTCCTTCACATTACAAGAGATGCCGATAACTACCGCCATCTAAAAGGAGTGAAAAAGGCAGCATAATGCTGACCGATGAACAGCTGCCAAGTCTTAACATTGATCTGGCGGCGCTTTAGGAATGTGTGGGGAATGGCGGCGTGGGTGGGGGGGGGGGGGGGGGTATGCCACTTAATTTCGGGGGGGGGTCCGGGCCCCCCCGCCCCCCCCCCCTGGGTACGTGCCTGCCTGTGACGCCAACTTCGGTAACTTAATATATGAAACTGAGACTGTGCTACCATACAATGACAAAAGAAGGTTCTTTAAAATTCTCCTTCGCTGAGAACAATTGAACCCATGTGCCAATGGCTCCCCGAGAACAGCGACTTGATGCTTTAGCAAGCTGCGGCACTGATGCAAGGAATATGTGTGATTTTTCAATGAACGTCTCACGAACTTCCGTCCCTGAGTATGAGTCCCTGAGTGCGTGGCGAGCGACGGAACGATTTTCAGCGTTCGCAGGCACCGCGAACCGCGCTTCTTGTGTCCGAGCAACGCGCGGACTTCTCGGCAGTGCCACCAGATGGCGCAGCGTGCCCCCCTAAAAAAGAGAGTGCTAGAGCCTGGCAGCCGCATCAGATGTTCTTGAGCTCAGGAAACGGCGTGCCATGTATTTCGGAAGCCACGCGTAGGCTTCCTGGCTGCTCATACGGATGGCGCAGAATTTTCGCGGTGAAGCCGGAGCCCGGAGTTCAGCTTTAGTGCACGTTTCACGCATAAGAAATTTCGACGGTTGGAATACGTTGTGCGCCGATAATACTTCCATTCTAAGCCCGCCGCCATCAGCAGTAATCGTGCGATGGTGTCTGGCAAGTATTTCTAAGCCGAATACTATGGGCGCTTGATGCAGGCATTTGCGCGACAACTGCTGCAAAACGATCGTCACGATGATGGTGTGAAGCTGACGGCATAATTTCTACTCCGGTCGTTTGAAGGGCGTATGCAGAATGTTGGGTTCTGCATAGGCAATGGACGAGAGTAAGTGAAAAAGAAAGGATTGCGATCTCGTCACCGAATACGCGACATGTAATCGTAGCTACACTCTTATTCAACACCGGCATACAACAACTTATATAACACAGAAAGTAAATCAAAATTTCGACGCTCATAAATGGCTCACTCCAAGCGGCCTACTGCATGTGGAGCCTATTTTATGCGGCTCTTGCACATACGCCCCGCATTTAAACGGCTCCATTCTTTGCAGAGAAGGGCCGCTTGAATATCACCTATAGAGCCCAATCTTTAAGCGGTATTTCAGATCAAATTTGTCTAGCTTACTAGGCGGGTCAAATAATAAGCGGCTCAAGATTACACGGACCAATTGGCATTTTTCATGAAAAAATATTTTTTTTTCATGAAACGCGGAAAGTAAATCAACATTCCGACGCTTGCAAATGGCTCACTCCAAGCGGCCTATTGCATATAGGGCCAATTATTTTTTTGCATATGCGGCCTATGTATGTACAAATAGCTATGCGAATCGTCGCTTGCCGCTTGTATTCGCATAGGCTAAAAGGTGTAAGATAACCTAGCATTGGAGCTGAGCGAAAACAAACTGATTCGCAAGGCGAATATTCTTGAATGTTTTGTCTTTATCCGCTACGCTGCTGATTGTTCGCTGCAGTCGTTGTTTAAGCAGTACTTGGCTTTGTCTGCAGAACTTTTAACTTTGTTCAGAAGGTTCAGTGAAATATGATTCACCGCAAAAATGCACACCTGAAAATATAGGTAACAGCACTTGCTTAAAAGTTGCCCTACCTTGACGTTATACCGGCAATATGGCTACACTATTCGAGATGTCCAATAAGCGGACGAGATTATGGCGACATGTCCGTAAGTTTATCGAACTGACGATTATTTCTATTCACTTCCGCTGGCCGTAACAAGGACGTCCCATCCGTACGACTGACAGATATAGCTTTTGTGAGTACGAAAAAATACTCTCGAACCATGTCTTTTATGCCACTCCGGCGTAGGTATTGATTCTGCGTTTATTTTGAAGCAGCAAGGCACGTCACTATCTCTATTCGTAAGCCTACCATAACTGTATTGCAAATATTGGAAGCTTCACTGCTTTGCACACGCTAGCTTGTTTTCACCTATTAACCTGCCGGGCACATGTGAGGTTGCGACTAACTTCCGCGGCGATACGTGCAGTGCCGTTGATTTAAAAGAAGGAAGGGAGAGAAGAAATCAAGGCGTGGTTAAAGAATTTGTATTGTGGGACTTGGCATCCCGAGACTACTGTGGGTTACGTTACGAGGGACGCAGTAATGGAGAGCTCCAGTATAATTGTGACCACCTTGAGTAAATTAACGCGCACCCAAAGCGTGACAAATGTGCTTTGAAGATCCGTCGGAAGGCGACAAGCGAGGTCGAGGTGCCAGAGCCACAAGGTTACCGCGGCAGCTGTCAAAATAACGATTCAACTGTTTGAAAATGCATAATGATGCGAGATTTCGCCTGCGCCTCGAAGCTGACAACGACTCAATTCCTACAGCCATCCAAGTCGATGGCTCCGACGTAGAATGAATCTGGAATAAACGCCATTTGCCCATAGTCTTGCGCTACATTTGTATGATCAGCGCCACCGCAATGAGCACTTTCTGTTGTCTGGAATACAAGCAATTCTCCGTGCGAAAGACGAGCCGTATTCTTGCATAAACTACTTTTAATTATGTCTCTCTCCACTTATATATTTAAAAAATGCCAACCGTATAAAGTGCACGCGACCTATTAAGCAGGCACGACGCTATTGTGCTGTGTGTCATGCTAGTATGGTGCGCCAGAAAGTGCTTGCAAGCAGGTGAGATGGACTGCACGCTTGTATACCCAATATCTGAAAGGAAAAATTGAATCAGGATTTGGCGATCGTGTACAATAGTTGAGAGACTCTCACTTCTTTATATCAACTGCACCTACACACAGAGTTATTAAATGCATAGGTTTTTCTCGTACCACCTGAAGAATGCTTTAGCGGAATGTCCACTTCATCTGTGTAAGCATTCTGAAAGCATGCTGTAGATTCATGCAAACATGTTCATGCAGACTTAGACGCAGAAGATTTTTCAAAGGAGAATGATTTATTTACACTACAAGTAAGTGCGCAACATAATTACACTGTAGATTCTTATTAGCACAGAATGATGACTTATATACCAAGCTCTGACAGCAAAAAGTAAAAGACAAACTGGAACAGGAAACACAAAAACAGATAGGCAGTGTTCACGCCTACATCTTTTAATATGATAACCAAGCATAACGCATGAACATGCATGGACTTCGTGCGGTTGCGACCACCAAAGTTGGGCGTCTCAGTCCCGTTGCTTGCTCGGTTATTCAAAAAAAGTTTTGTTTAGGAGCAAAATTACGTAAAATAGCACACAAGTACAATATCAGGAACTGAACACACATACGTCCCAAACTTAGTGTAAGGCCATATTTTCTATAGATAGGTTATCTAATGAGATATTAAAACAGCCAAGTGCTCGTAGCTAATGAAAAGATAGCTAGTCATCACTAGCATGAAAAAGAGTAAGAATGAAAGCACTGCAAGAAAATGTATACGTATTTGAATTGAAGAACTTTTGTGGCAGCCAAGCAACATAATTTTTTTTGTCCTGTTGAGCACAGTTCGTTTACATGTGAAGGTGTCTGGGCGAATGCAGGGACATGCAAGTGAAGTTCTTTGTGTATACATCGCCAATAAGAGAGAAAAAGAAGCCTGTTGAAATAAGTATTTCACGTTGACATCATTGCTTCTTCATCACAAACATGTCAGATATCCTTCGTATACGTTCAGAATTATTTTCCGTTTGGCTCCTGGACCTACAGTCGATCGTCGTACATCGAAGGGAAAAAATTCAACTCAATATTACACAATTCCAGAAACTGTTTCACCCTAGCACTGTTACGGCTATGTTTTGTTGAGCAGTTGTTTGAGGCCAATATTGCAGAGTTCTTGCACTAAACAGGATTTTATGTTAACCGTAAACTTCTGAGGCTGTGAGACAACGATCTAATGATTACTTATGTCTTTCCCCTAAAGGTGTTGTGGCGAGGAAACAAAACTCGACTGCACTTATTTGCACCTTGTTGGGGGAGAGAGCCAGCGTCGAGACTGTGGTCAACACCCTAGGTTATCATTGGGAGCTTACCATGCACCATTTGTGCCATGTGCGCTTATTCTGAGCAGTGATACAGCGAAGAAACATTGCAGCGAGCATCGCTGACGTTGCGCTACGCTTTGCCTCAGAACAGGATCCCATGGCGGCGCTCTGCTACAAACATCCTGCACATTGGTTCCATGTTATTTTGTTTTGTTCGAGAGTGAAGTTACGCCGTCGAAAGTTTGCCAAAGGCCTGCGCAGAAAATATATGCGAATGTAGCCTCCAACAAAAAGATTTGTTGCCGCCAACTTAGCGTGAGCGATCGTTATCAGCAGTGAGATAGCCGAGCGTCTAGCGGCGGTGTTCGAGCTTGTGTAGCACCATCGATTTATTGCTGTTCAATAGTGCATGCTGCAGTGCAATCTATAGAATGCATGCTGTGACACAACCAGCCATAAGGGGGTGTGCTGCCACATCTCCATATGCTTTCCCGCATGACAGCTCCGTGCTGCTTTTCCATTCTCGTAATATGTGGCTATTAAACATTCCTGAGACTGTGTTAAGATAACGGTGAAAAAAAAGACATACGACAACGTTGACACTGCAGCTTGTGAACCCGCTCCTAATACCACTGCCTACGTCTGTGTGTAAATGTGTTTGGCTTTCCTTGCGTTTTTTATATTTTGAGATTTTGATTGATTTTGAGATATATTTTGAGTTTTTGATATTTGACATTTTCTTAATTTTCCCGTTTGTGTGTGAATATGTGCCTGCTTAGATGCGTGTTTGCGCTTACTCTTACTTCTATCCTTTTATTTTACATCAGCATTTGTTCTTGCAAGTTTTCTTTCAGCAACATCTTTTTACACATTTTCATTAACCCATGTTATTCAACGCACCAACTCCTTTAAATAGCCGGGCTGGCCTCTTCCATCTCATTAAAACCTTTCTCACGGTTCTACCTCATCTTCTCAATCTGCCTATTCACTGTGTTTTATGTCCTTGCTAATTTTGTAGTCGCCACAATGTCATTAATCAACTTGCACAAAACAAATTTCCATCACCTATGAAAACAGAAATGTTTACAGATACATTTTCGTAAAAGCGTCACGTGGGTTGCTGAGTAATTTTGCCTCTTACGCCTCTTCATGTTTATGCATCAGTGCATGCGGCAGCTCGCTAGAAGTGCACATGAAAGGGTGCCATATTGTGAAACGGCATCTTGCTATGTTGTTGCGTTTTTCACGCTTTCAGCCTTAGCAAGCAATGGTTTCGCCGCCCATCACATATCCTGGTACAAATTTTCAACACGAATAACATTGTGCGGTGGGGTGTCATTTCCTGTCTGATGCTTTCATCGTTTCAAAGACATTTTCAGTTAATGGAGCCCAGCAAAGTAGTGCACTGAGAGCTTTTGCAACTTTCAGCATTTATTACATCAGCAAGGTCTGAAATATTACATCAGCAATTGTCTGAATTTGGCGGTCGCTATGCCAACGGCTTGTGAGTAATGAAATTGCCTCAATAAAACACATTCAACGTTACTAAGCATTTTTAGTACAAACAATACTAGACAGGCTACTGAGAGTGCATAATTGTGCTTGCATTCGTATTACTTGCTCAGTCTGATAACGGAATTTAACAATAGCTACGGAATGACTGCGATTAGAAGTGCAAAATGCTAACGGTGCCTTTCAAGTGTGCCCCCGACTACTGCTATGTCACCAAGTGTCCCATAAAGCTCGACGGTGGCTGACGAAATGAGCTTTCTGGGCCTAAGTTGATGATGCTTGATAATTGTTCTTTTATACGCATTACTTGCCTGAGCCAGATATCCACAGTAAACAATGCCACCACATGATTATACTTAGGCATGCAAGCTTCCAACAGTGGCTGTCAACAGCGCCTTTCAAGCGTGCCCTCGACCACTGCTATTAATAGCTACCGAATGAGTATTTTGGGCCTCACTAAGCTAATGATGTTTTATAATTGTTCGCTTATTCGCATTACTTGCCTGAGCAAGATAAACAAAATAAACAATGCGACCCCATCAACGCGCATTTGAATGCAAGTTGCTAACAGTGGCTGTCAAGTTCCCGTTGACTACTGCTGTTTCACCTACTGTGGGTACGCATGACTGCGCTTCGAAACACAGACTGCTAAAGGTGCCTTTCAAGCGTGCCTCGACTACTGGTATTTCATGACAGGGCTGGTCTATCTCAATGGTGGCTGCCCAATACAGTATTTTGGGGCTTCACACATTGGCATTATTCATGTCAACAGGCTGGAAAAAACAGTAAGAGCAGCACAACTACCTTGAAGCAGGCCGCTTAACAACGGCATGCCACTCTGTTTGCAGTGCTCTTATTTGCTCAAGGGGCCTAATGGTATTATCAATGGCTGTGTGGCGGAGTAAACCGAGCCGACGGTGTGTTTTGGTTATTGCTTGGGTGCATGTACCTGCATTAGGGGCGTGTAAGGTTTGGCGATGACTCCAACATGACTGCTTTTATTTTCCTTTCGAGATGCGGGCTGCCAACATTGGTCGTCAATTTCGCCTCGGCTGCTGCTACTTCGCAATAGTGCCAGTCAACTCAAGAATGGCATCCCTTCTGCGCATTTTGGGCCTCACTAAGCTAATGATATTTTATAATTGTTCTCTTATTTGGTCTACTTGCATGAGCCAGATAACCAAAATAAACAATGCTACCACATCAACGCGCTTTTGCATGCAAGTTGCTAACAGTGGCTGTCAATTTCCCGTTGACTACTGCTCTTTCGTGTCAAGCTGGAGAGTGGCTGCCCAAATGAGCATATCGGGCCCCACATAGCTATTCAGGGTTAATATTTGTATTTACATTCATATTTTGTAACATTTAAGTATGTTTCCATGCCATACTTGAATTGAGCGCGATCTGTGCAGGACGTTGCTTTTTTTGAAATTGAGCGTCCACTAAAGGGAATATTCCACCAAAGAAACTGATTATTTATTTGAGAGGTCACGCGAAGATGGTTCGCTGCTGCGAAAACAACGGCAAAGTTTTGGTAGCCTTAATAAAAGCTGCTCTTTCGTTAATAACAAGTTGTTACGCTTCGTCGAGTGGCACAATGCCGGGCAGGTCGTGGTCGGGTTCGCTTTCTCGAGTGTCATCTGCACCCAGTTACATGATGAAGGTTTGGGTGTGGTAATTCCCAGACGTGGGAAGCCTGAACTTTGCCTCCAGGTCAATCACGTGGTAAAAGTTCTTCCTCCCTTCTTCAGCTGTTACGGGCAGGAAGTATGTCAGCAAGGGAACCATTCAAGCCTGGAAGACGAAATTCAAAAAGCCATGCAAGAGGCTATGCTTGGGTTTCAGCCTTTCCCGGAATATGAGGAACTTGAAGCCGAACTGCAGCGACTACCAGGCGGGCTGAAAGAAGATACAGGAGAACAAAATCAATCCATGATCCTTGAGAGGCAAGGCGGATACAAAATAGGAATCAACGCCGCACTGAAGCACTAAAATCTCAAAGATGGAAACGTTTCTGTGAGTCGTTGAATCCACGTCAGCGATTATTTCAGATATGGAGAACCGTGTGTGGATTCGGGTATCACCGCAACAGTGTGTTCCTTTCCAATCTCTCGCTTTGCACCAAGGTCGCAGCTAAATTAACATTGCTGAAGAATTGTGCTCGATACTTGCCAGCTTGCAGCTCCAACGCGCACTTACACCATGTGCCACTCCTGCGCTACGGGATTCGCGCATGAATGTAATGTTTTCGGTGGAGGCGCTTAAAGAGGCACTGACGTCTTGCAGGAGTTCTTAGTCACCTGGGATGGACGGTGTTATCTATGCGGCGTCCGCCAATATTTATCAGAAAGCACTACTCATGCTGCTAAACAATTACAACGAGTCTTGGCGCAACAGTTTCGTTTCACGTGAATGGAAATGCAGCCGCTTGGTTCCACTTCTCAAACCTGGCAAATTATCATTAGATTTGTCATCGCACCGAACCATTACTGTGGCCAGTTGCGTAGGGAAAATAATAGACAGAATGATTTTGCCATGCCTGGAATGGTACCTGGAAAATTACGTGTATCTAGATGCAAATGCTGGATTCCGGCGTGGGTGCTCTTCCATAGATAATGTCATAGATTTGCTCACGCTTGTTCAACAGCAAAAGCGTCTGAAACGACTCACTGCGGCATCATTGCTTGACATAAACGCGCCTATGATAATATAGCACGTTATGCCATTATAGACGCTCTGATTGAAGCCGGAATCGGTGGCCACACTTTTCAGTGGCTGCGCAGGAATTTGACCGACAGGCATTTCTTCGTGATGACCGATAATGATGCCACGATTCTACACCACGGGTTCCGGCGAGTACCGCAAGGCGGAGTGCTGAGCTCGACGCTCTTCAACCTATTGCTCGTTGGACTAGTCAGATGCTTGCCCAACACAGTTCAAGTATCAATCTATGCCGACGACGTCTGCATTTTGGCGTCCGCTGTAACACGACTGCAGGTACGCGCACTGCTACAAAAGGCAGCTACCTTACAGCACACCAGTGCTGTCCAATGCTAACAAAACTAGCATCCATGTCCTACAGAGCATTCAAGGCCAAGCCCTTCGAACATGTCTGGGGCTACCTCGAAATGCTTCAACCGTGGCAACAATTGCCCTCGCGAGAGACAACCTAATAAGGACCTATATAGATATCGACACACTACGGGCGCATGTTCGCCATATATCCAGAGTCCCTGACCACCATCTCGCTCACTTGCCTGAGAAAAGACCCAAGGCAGCGTTCTCCAGATCGATTGCGGCTAACCGGCACTCTTTGTCTTTGAGGCACTCACCCGCAACAAGAACGCCATCCCCTATGTGGTGCTTGAAGAAGCCTCCTGTGTACCTTGCTGTTCCAGGAATAGTGAAGAAAGCTAGCCTGACCACCGCGGCTCTCAAGCAGACCACATTGGAACTTCTACATTTTTCATATGCTAACCGAATTCATGTTTACACGGATGGTTCCGTGTCCGAAAATTCTACGGGCGCCGTTGTTCTACCATCTCAATCGGTCATCATCAAGTTCAAAACTTCTCACGTAACGACATCTACAGGTTCTGAACTGGCCGCTCTTCGCGCTGCTGTCGAATACATTGAAAAAGAACCGCCCAACAAATGGGCGATATTTTGTGACTCGAAAGCAGCCCTCCAGAGCTTGCGAAGCTTACGACGTGGTAATTATGAACAGCTGGTGTCACAAATCAACGAAACCTGCCATTGCGCATCTGAACGAGGACATGACATCATATTTCAGTGGCTGCCGGGACACTGTGGCATCGTTGGTAATCACCTCGCCGATGACGCTGCCCGACGTGCCCAGGCTGGCTCACCGACAGTCCTTATTCCTTTATCCAGAGTCGACGCTGCAAGAGAGCTTCGCAGTCTTGCTCGTGCAATCACGTTAGGTTGCTGGCATACACCACAGAACTCTAAGTGTCGTTTACACAGTCTCGACCCATCACTAAAACTTACATTACCAGCGAACCTTCCACGACGTGACGCAACACTGCTGTGTCGGCTGTGGGTAGGAGTAGCTTTCACCAACTCCTACAGCTACCGCATTGGAATGGCGGATTCACCAATGTGCGCTAAGTGCAAGTGTGAAGAGACCATCAGTCACCTTCTGTGCCACTGTTCTCGCTTCGATAATCAACGTGAGACTCTCCAGTGTGCATTAAATAGACTGGATGACAGGCCATTCACGGAAGCGAAGATCTTGGGAGCCTGGCCTCACAGCTCATTGGCCCAAAAAGCAGTTAGAGCGCCTTTTCGCTACCTGAAGGCAACGGACTTGAGTGCCCGACTATAGACAACCTACACTTAAGTTCTCTCTCTTTCTCTTTCACTCCCCATTCCCCTCCCCACGCGTAGGGTAGCAAACTGGACTCAGTCTAGTTAACCTCCCTGCCTTTCCGTCTTCCCTTCTCTCTCTCTCTCTCTCTCTCTACCTTAACAACACTGTACTTGAGAAAACAGAATTTAGAGCTGTCTTCACAGAAATGTTGCCTTCTTACATTCACTCGGAAGGCAGTGACGCCCTACTCGGCAAGTCTCAATGGACAAGCAGTTGTAAATGCACGGAAACACCGCATTTCGGGGGTAATTGTCGACCGCGACCTATCTAGAAGCCCGCACGTTTCATACCTAAACATTAGATTAATGACAATAATATATCTCCTCAAATTTCTAGCCGAAAAGTCATGGGGCACATCGGTACGGCCAATGCTGCAGCTTTATAACGCCTTGTTCCTCGGTTTCGCAAGATACAGCCTCCCTGTCATTGGTAACACCTGCAAAACAAACCTGCCTGTACTCCAGGAACTACAAACTCAAACCCTAAGGACGTGTACCGGTCTTCCGAGAGGTGAGACTACAGCGGCAGCCATTGTCATAGCTCGAGATCACCCAATATCAAGGTACGCGGCAAACGACGCTCTCAGGGCGCATATTGGGCACGTTGCCCGACTACCTTTTCACCATCTTGCCGCTCTACCCGTAGAAAGGCCACACGCAACTTTCAGGCGTATAATTCTTGCCAATCGTACCTCATTGGCATCCAACTACATGCATGCAGCAAGACCATCCTCACATTTATGGTGCTTGCACAGACCTGAAATACGCCTCACCATCCCAGGAATCACAAAGAAGGCTAACATGCCGTCGTTTGTCCTGAAGCAGGCCACACTAGAACTTTTACATGAGGTGCACAGTGGCCACGCATACGCGTAGCGTACATCGATGGCTCAGTCACATCTGCAAGTTCAGCTGCTGCTGTGGTGAGACCAACAAGATACGTCAAAATACAGCTAGAAACGTCACATGTATTATCAGCGACAGCTGCGGAACTGGTAGCCCTGCGTGCGGCTCTTCTTTCATTAAGGAGGAACCACCCCAAGCTTGGTCAGTCTTCTGAGATTCCAAGGCAGCCCTACAGAGTGTACACTCAGCACTGCGCCATGGATAACATGAGCAGCTCGTCGCAGAGATCAAAGAAGTCCACTATCGTATAGTTGACGAAGCACACGATATATCAGTGGCTGCTTAGTCACTGTGGCATAGATGGCATTGATCGAGCACACATAGTTGCCCGATCTGCCCATGGCGGCGTCAACTGCGTTGCCATTCCTCTTTCGAGAGCCGACGCAGCGAAAAAAAAACATTCCGCTATTGCGCGTGACCTGACATTAGCTCAATGGAATTCATCAGAGTTCACGAGTGCACGCCTTCATACCCTGGACCCTAATTTACAGCTCCGTAGTCCACCCTACCTTCCACGACGTAACTGCCCCCTTCTAGTTCATCTATGGCTTGGAGTAGCATTTTCAAATGCGTACTCCTTTCTTAGCGGAATGTCCAACAGCGCACTTTGTGACTTCTGCGGGTGCATAGAAACAACCGCGCGCCTTCTTTTCCAGTGCTCTCGTTTCAACTCGCAAAAAGCAGCACTCTCAGCCACCCTAAACAAGCTGGACAAGCGCCCAATGACAGAAGAGAAGAACCTTGGAAACTGGCTTACGCGAACATCAGCGCGACCCACTATGAAGGCGCTGCTGGACTCCGAACGCTTTTGCAGGCCGCGTGACAGTGCCCATAGAAACAGTTCGTGTGTACGTGCGTGTGTGTGTCGGTTTTCTTTTATTTTTTATCCTTCTCTCACCTATCGCATCCCCTTGCCCCTCCCCCAGCACAGGATAGCCAACCGGAGATAATCTCTGGTTAACCTCCCTGTCTTTCCTCTGCCTTTCTCTCTCTCTCTCGTGTGATCCCCTTCAACAGCAGAAGAAAATTGCGAGGCACTTCGTAGTTCCGGTGATAAGATTATAGTTTCCACAAATGTTACTTACAGCCAGCAAAGGCACAATTTGTCTCGCAGTGAACTCTCATTGCTGCTATACACTCAAACGCAGCCAAGTGGCCCCGTCGCGCATACCGCCACCGTCGCATCGCCATATTGACCGCACACTGCCACCTCCGCATGTTTTTACAGTCCTCCACTTTCGTCGCCGCAGTGTGCGGATTGAGAATATGGAAACATTAAGGTGGCGACAGGTCCTTTATGATTTAGGCTTTTATCCTTATGCTTATTTATGCGCTTTACTCCTTTATGACTGCGCTTTTTCTTTCATTCTGTTTTACAGAGTTTTTCTAATGCAGAGTTTTTAGCCGTTTTTTCAGTTTATATAACAGAAGAAGCGCCTTCTAGTATCTTGCGGCGCCCTCTAAAAACATGCCAAGGAGATGCGCCATACCATGTTTCGCCGGCGAAAGTCCTTTTTGGAGGGAGTCGTTGAGAGCAAAGTAAAGGCGCTTACTTCCGGTGATTTTAGTTCGCCTGATTGTCAGAGTCTTCGCTTCTAGCCATGTACGGTGTAGTAGCTTCGAAGTGTAATCTTGTAACCAAAAGTAGAAAATGCGCATTAGTGGGAAGTGAAATCCAATACCATGCTTCTTCGTACTTGCATAATGTGCGGTATTGGTTATCCCTCAAACAAGTTTATTTGCACTTGCATTTTTTGCGCTCCTTCTTGGAAAACTCTGCAAGGTAGCTATGCACCAAGAAAAGAACTCTGTTATGCTACAAATAGTATCGAATTAACAGAATTTGTCTTACCATTTATACACCACCTTATTTTTCCTCCAGGCACCTTTGGTGACTTACAAGTCTTTAACACCACATGTATGCAACTCTCCTTATTTACAAGTTTTCACTACCACCAATTTTTATTTTATCGCGTGTTGTAAATCATGCGTTACATCGGTTTTGCCGCGCTGTGCAACTTCTTGTTGGTGTAAAGTAATAAACTTGAACATAAAACGGCCCAGCACATTACGGTGAACTGAGATGATACTTCTTTAACTCGATGAATAAGTGCGAATTTACAAATGCCGCGATGTGTTTCCCAACATAGCATCTATTTTTAAAGTGTAGTCGATATTTAAGGCTACTCGCAGTATTGTTGTTACTTCTTGTATAGTATTTGGGCGAAAAATTTTCTCTTCCAGTGGCGTCTTGGAGCACTTTGCGGATTCGAGTTTAAAGACATGTTGCAGAATATATAAAACACTACATTGAAGTGCCCAACCCTGCCTTCACCTTGCGGCTGCCAAAAAGCATTTTTCTATATTTACGACGTCCGATGTGACACTTCGGCAATAGACCGATCACGAGGCTTTCGCAATGTAGAAGTTGATGCAGCAGTCTTCGAAAATCATAAATAAAATGTGCTCCTTTTTTCTGATTGTGGTTAAGCCGTCCGAGCCAGCGCACTCGAACCGCTGCACAGCCTAGCGCCATCATGGATAAAAACTTCATGGGCACGGCTCTTCCTTCCCTCATTCTTTACACGCGTGCACGTCTATACGTGCCTATTTATGAGCACGTTGACAGGCGTGCGATGGCACTCGTATAAATATACGGCAGTGCAACGCAGCTATAACGGTACGGGAGAAAATATGACATCTTGCAGATACCTCGCCTGGTCTAGCTGTTTGTCGATGGTTTTCCGAAATGTCGCGGGAAAGCCAATTTTTATAATTTCTGCTTACTTTATTTTCCGACAGGACAGCGCGAAGTAGTATTCGTCAGCCATAAAAAATTTCACAGGAGCGCAAGGAGGACCATCCAAAACAATATAAGAGGCATCGCAATCTGGAATAAAGTGCTGCGATGGAGCGACATCAAACGCTTCATCCATCGCTTGAATCGCACCGCATGTATAAAACAGTTGGTTGTTCATTGTGCTAGGCGTAGGCTTCGTTCCTAGCCTACGCCTCGGCTGAGTTTTTCAGCCGAGGCGGAGTTTTTTTTACACGACAGTTGCATGTGCCTGAAGGCGCCTATTTTGGGTTTTGCCATTCGTAAAATGCGCAGAATAGCCTGAAATGAGCTTGGCTACATACCCGGATATTCCTGTACTTGTAATTTCGGAAACAAACTTTCAATTTGGATTGCTTCACGAAAAGGTGAAAGCTGCATCAGAGGTCCTTCATACTTGGAACTGCACTACTGCAGTTGCACTAACGGTAATAAAGTAAAATTATGCTACTATACAGCGGCACTCCCCCCTTGCAATACAAAAAGAAAGCTACACTATAACGTACTTAGAAGTCAAGGGTCTGACTGAATCTCGTCTGTTCGAGATGGTACATGACGAAAATTAGAAGAAATCGACCGAAAAAAGGAATAATGGAATGACGTTTCGGCTCCCCCACGTGAGCCTTGTTGACAAATCTGTTCCCAAATACAACCAGGCTCCCGTTGGGGAGCCGAAACGTGATTCCATCTTTCCTTTTTTGTCGGTACCTTCTAATTTTCTTCTTATGATTCAGTTACTTCGAATCAACAAATGGAGCTGAACTCCATTAGGGCTAATACTTCTTCCGGAAGTGGCTCAGTTAATTTGTCTTAACCCTGATTGAGTACCACTGCTACGAAACGAGAGTGCCATATGTGACAGAGACAATAGTCACGTTTACACTTTCCGTAAGCACGCTCTTTGTTTCTGGAGTTTATAAAACAGTGCACAGAGAACCACTTCCAACCACCTACGCTCAAAAGGGCACCCGAACACGTAGATACACAAAACCCAATGCGTCTTCTTCAACTATTGTCATTTTCTCGAACCTCTGTCGTCCGTGGTGACGCTGCAGCGCAAAGGCTGTTGGCCTTTGTTATTATTACGGGAATCGCACAGTGTGCGGCCGCGGCTGACATTCACAAAGTCATAGGTGACCGAGGATGAAGCGGGTGGGGCCCTCTGTTTAAGGCTACACTGGCTAATGCGGCTCGTTGGGCTTGCATCTTGTATCTTAGGAGCCTCTTGTATCTCCTGATCTTCGTTTACGAGTCGTCGCTCTGAGCGCCTTTCGAGGTCGTTTGCACCAAATAAATTTGAATTGACTTCGGGTGGCCTTGATTTAAAATTCCATGTTATGTGGATTAGCGTTGACTGTTCCCCGCACCATGGTCATTGACACAGTTTCTTGTTGCCACTGAGAAAAAAAAACACTGGTGCTGCCTTTTTGTTTTATGCATGGAAATGACTGTGTGTGAAGGCTTCGGATTCGCGTCTTTCTCGCAAGGCCAAGACACAACGCAAATGCGCCTACCTATAACAGCTTTCTGCTTGCATAATTTTTTATCATTCAATAAAACAGCGCGTAAAATACCGTGTTTCTCGCTAATATGTAAAATCTTCCTTTTTAACGCACGTATACCAAACGTGAAAAGTGAAACGTGAACGGGGAACGCGAAACGCCGGACATCATTGTTTGAAGAAAAACTACAACCACATCACTCATTGTGTGTCCGCTTCAGCAGTCCCTTTTGTTTCCTTTGCTTACCTGTATGAAATATCAGTAAACAAAAAGGAAATACACACAAAGGAAACCAACAATAGGAAACCTTACACAATGGTGTCATTTTAAGCAATAATCACTAGAGCGGCAAAAACAATGTTATAAGTCAAGCCAAGTTCAAATATACTTTCACTCACATACATAAGGTAATTTGCCTGGTGGTACACGACCAAAATTGTACAGTCATTGGCACTAGCTCTCGCTCCATAGGTGATATTGCAACCAATCACATATTGCCGCCACGTTTTCTACGTGAACGGCGGTGACATGGAAAAAAATGACAGAATTATAAACGCATCAAGGGCGTTTACGCCGTTAGTACCGAGGTTGAGAGCTAACACGGCATTGAAACGTGTCTCGCATGCCGGCTTTCAGTCGAATGCCTTGAAGTCGCCACCGCTAATTTGCACGAACGCGGAAAACATCTCTGCAACCCACTAATCTGACCTTTGCAAAGAGAAGCATAACCACTAAAGGTTAACATCACTTGAAGCATGTCCATTGAAACCTGGTGGTGCGCCTTGTCTTCGAGTGGCCGTGCTGTGATCAGGCGAGCTGTGCGCCACTGCGAGATTGAAGTTATTTGCGAAACTGTGCACATTCAGGCAACGTATGTAGCAATAAGTCATTCCGCACTAATATTAAGGTCAGTCGCCTTCCGTGTCGTAACTGCAACATCCCTATGTTTGCTTTGGGCATTGATTGCAACGCTTTTCTTTTGCGGTATTTTTCGCACTTTCAAGTGAGGTTTCTTTTGGTCGCATTACTATTCGTTTCAATAGCGTCTGTGCGGATAGTCTCTGCCCAGCAGCTACATGTGCTGTTTGTGTACTGTCGGCTTCGGAGATGTTTAATGATTGGGTCAGTGCCACCTTTGTCCACATTTGTTTATTGATAAACGTAAGGCCCGACCTTAGGGCTACTTCGTAAATATTGGATGCGTTTATTGTGGTGTAGAGTTCCCAATGTTATAAGACCCTGATCCAGCATTTGCGGCTTATGGCATTAAACATCTTGTTAGAAAATGCGGTGGCCTTTGTCACCACGTAGTGGACGGTGGCAAATGACACACAAGAGACTTTGTAACAAATACACATACCGCTTAAAGAAGATTTTCGAGCGCAGTGCAATTTGGCGAAGTTAACTGCATATTTCAGTGCAAAATATTGTCGAGTGAGCCCACATGAATGATAATGGCAACAATGAATCTTCTTAGAAAACGAAAATTAAGGCGACTTGCGCTGGTTGGTACATCTTGACTTTGAAAAAATTTAGAAGGCAATTCAACGTCCACCTTAAGTCGGTGAAAGGCAGCATCTACTTGATCTAAGCGGGGGTCGTAATTGGTTGGATGAAATGTGTAATTCATTCTGAGATTAGCACTAGAGCGACAATGTTTGGTATACGTTAGGTACAGGTTGAATCACGTTCTAAGCATTTTTATTCCATGCATGAATGTCAGAAATAGGAGACACAGGCAATGTCTATTCTATTATAACACTCATCTTGAAGTCCTTCATCCACTGTACGGGTAAACTGCAAGGAAGCATGCCTCAATGGGTGCTGCTGGACGGGTCCCACAAAGTCTGCGGATCACAGTCTCTCGCATACCGAGCACGTAGTCCCAAAGGGACTTTGCGTAAGCCCTTGCCAAAATAACGGGATACTGTGGCGTGCGGCGAAGTTATGGTCCTCTAAGTCAATCTCTGGCCCCATGCGACCTCTCGCGTCTTGTCCCGCAGCATCATCCGCTTTCGAAGATTCGTGTTGTCCCTAAGGGCTTCTTGCACGATTCTGCAGTGCTTCTGGCTTAGCTCTCGTTCTTCGGGTGTTTCTCCGCATACTCAACCCTCTTTATCGGCTTTCGTAAGCTCCGTCTGCGCTTCCCGCTCTTCTGGCACCTCGGCAGACCATTGGGCAGGTTCAGCGTCCCTCACCTTTTAGAGAGACGCTTCCCTTTCTTCGGGAGGTACAGCAGATTTTTTCTCCGACATAACCTCCCGGCGTCTGGCAGCCTCTGCACGTTTCTTCGTCTATACTAAATGTCCAATTCATTCAGAAATTTATCCGAGCACTGCATGGAAATGTGAAGGCGAGTAACAAATTAGCAAGCGCCGGTCAAATTCCATGCCACTTCCCCGGAGAACAAAAATGATCTTCACATTTTGAAGGTGGAGCCACTGCGCACGGCGCTGTGCGCGTCAGCCCACACGGGATTGGAGTAGAAGGAGCGTCGGACTGCTTACATTTTTTTTTACTTCTATCCTCTCGACTGACCCTTATGGTGACGTAATATGACGAGGTAATTTAGTGTAATTAATCTTGGCCTTTACGTGCCGAAATTGTGATCGCATTTTTCAGGGGCTTGCGCAAGGAAAGCGTCCGTGGCATACTGGTTATAGTATCGGGCTTCTGTGCTAAAAGTCCTCTGTTTGAAACGGAACATCAGATAACTTTATTAATTAATTTTAATATATTCCCGGGACATTAAGACGACCAATGGTCCAAGAGGCACGTACCCAATATTACGTATCGGCCAACATGTTAAGAAAACACTATCTTCGGGATCAGCCTAAAAAGGATGCTACAAACATTCCCGATACAGAAAAATGGTTGGTAACTCACTGAAAAGGATTTTCTCTTTGAAATGGAAACATGCACTGCCTCTCTTTGCTTTGTCACATGAGCTGTTCTCTTTAATTCCAAATTGCAATAACTGTTCCATACCTAACCCTCTGAAGATAAACGACTGCAGCAACAATGCTTACTACTAAAATTGCCTGGACTTTAGCAAACGATATTGACAAAAATATGGACATTCGCTCCGTTCCAGAGCAGGTGCTCTTACATGTGCATACAGGAGAATGAATTGCTTGGGCTGCACATTCTTTTTCATTCTGCCATTCTGATCTGATACGATATCTTCGAAGTATAAAGTTAACTTGCGCTCTAGCGAAACCAGTGAATTTCGCGAAGCGGCAATGAATTTGAAGAAATCGCAAGAAATAGTACCCTTATACTACACTTAGGGTAATATGCTCATAGAGGAAAAAAAAACAGTGTCAGAATCTGTGGCCTTTCCGTCAATGAATTACACTAGAGCTCGCTTTACACTTGATTGTAGAAGAACTTGTCTTCCAAAGAAAATATTTTTAGGTATGACGTAAGGGCATGCGTGTTTTGTTCGTATGTTTTTGAGGCATTGAAATCTTTCACAGATGGCATTATTTTCGGTATTTATCAAAATTTCTCTTTGCTTCCCATGCAGCTGTGCAATTTTGAATTGACATCTCATTGTAGTATTTCCAGTTTTCGTATTTGAAATGTGAGCCGCAACAGGCGCACATCGGTCACTGAGAGAAAGAGCAGGTTGTTGTTAATATGGCCCTGTATATTAGGGCGTTAATGCATTGCCATAAATTTTAAGCCATATTACTTAAAACTTTGAAATTTTTTCAGACTTAAAACCCACTTTTTTCAAACTGTTCTTGCTCTAAAATAGGTGGCTTCCAATATACAAAGGAATTGGCCGGAGAACAACTTGGTAGAAAGGAACGCGCCTTTTCGCTCCCATGATTGCGAGAGCATGTTATTTTCGGAAATTTACGATAGCAAGATATATATTGCGGCTTCCACTTATTGAACATTTGGCTATGCAGCAATGAGAAAGCGATGCTTCAAGAGTGCATAGGGTATTTGTGCTGTCTTTGTAAATCCTAATTTGAACATTTACATTTCTACTGTTTACAATCAAGTAAATTAATTTAACACTTGTTGGAATACCCAAAGAAATATTGAAAAGAAGGGGTTACCAGCGAAATGCGAAGGACGCGCCCACAAGGAAAGGCGTTAGACAGGCGCATACGCTGGACTTTCAACTGTACTTTATTGAAATTTACATTGCCAGCACATAGCCTCCGACGCATGCGCATCTTCAACACCTCCGAAGTCATGTGCATAGATAACACCTCGATGATAAATTACAGATGCGTATGCGTCGGAGGTGATGTGCCGCAATGTAAATTTCAATAAAGTACAGTTGAAAGTCCAGCGTCCGTCCTTGTCTAACGCCTTTCCTTGTGTGCGCGTCTTTTGGGTATCGCTGGTAACCCCCTTTTTCAACTTCATCATCCTCCAACTGGCCCTAGAGCTTGCGCTAATACAAGGAAAATATTGCATTTATGTAGGCATTACAATAGTTTATCCGTGACAGCTCTGTCAAGCAGATCACTACATTTAAAGAAATGACATAATAAGGGCGTAAGGATTTAAATATTCTACAGCGGATTACATACGTGTAATGAATCAGGTAATTAGGAAACTTACGGAGTACAATGAAGCTCTCTATATGACATTCATAGATTATGAAAATGCATTTGATTAAGTAGAGATACCAGCATTAGTGGAGGCGTTGCGCAATCAATGATTACACGAGGCATAAGTCAATGTCATAGGAAATATCTACAAAGAATCTACGGGTACCTTGGTTCTCCACAAGAAAAGTATAAAATTACCTATCAAGAAAGGAGTCCGGCAAAGAGGCACAATCTCTTCAGTGATATTAACTGCATGCTTGAGCAGAAGTATTCAAGCTATTAAACTGCAAAAGCTTAGCAGTGAGGATCAACGGTGAATATCTCAGCAACGTTCGGCTTGTAGATGACATTGTCCACACAGCAACAATGGAGATGAATCACAACAAATGATTGGGGACTTTAACTGAGAATGTGCAAAGTGGTGTTGAAGACTATAGTGCAGAAGACAACGGGAGTATTCAGTAGCCTGGCAAAGCAACAGGAATTCATTATCGCCAGTAAGCCTCTAGAGACTGTACAAGAGTACATTTATCTAGGTCATTTAGTCACGGGGGACCCTGGATATGAGAAAGAAATTCACTGAAGAAAAAAAAATGGGTTGGAGTGCATATGGCTGGCATTACCAAATCCTCACTCGGAGGTTAGCACTGTTCTTGAAAGGAACAGTATAGGATGATTTCATTCTACCAGTGCTAACATATGGGCCACGAACTTGGAGTCTCATGAAAAAAATCAAGAACACGTTAAGGGCCGAGCAGAGAGCGATTAAAGGAACGGATATGCGCGGATAGCACGCGCGGATAGCCGATAATCTAATCAACATTAAGAGAAAAAAATAATGGAGCTGGGCAAGGCATGAAATGCGTAGGGCAGATAACCGGTGGACAATTAGAGTTCCAGAATGGGTGTTAAAGGAAGGGAAACGCAGTCGAGGACGGCAGAAAATTTGGTTGGGTGGTGAAATGAGGTAATCTGAAGGCATAAGTTCAAATCAGCTAGCGCAAGACTTGGGTAATTGGAAATTGCTAGGAGGACCTTTGTTGGGCAGAGTACATAAAAAAAGTTAGTGATAAATTTAAATATGAACTCGACGATCATTAGCAAAAGTATGAATTAATGTCTTTGCTACAAGGTCCAAACGACCCGTCAGTACAACCGCCTTGTCCAAGCTTCAACGCCGTCAACTTGAACGACTACCTTATACCAATTGCGCACGCCACAGCACATCCCGTTGCACCGCGAACGGTCTTGCGGGCTTCATCACTCATGGTGTCACCTCGTGTCTGGGAGCCGAGTCCGCGGTAGCGGCTGCATCGCGGTCACGGCAGCGTTATCGTCGCAGCAGTAGAGAAACGCATATTCGCGCTGCACCCGCTCGCGCTGGGCTTTGCCAGCGCTCCAGGTACTTGCTGCCGCAGTCGTAATTAAACAACAAACAAAAAAGTGGTGAACGCTTCAGCTTCGCATTTAAGGGTGGAACGCGGTAACATTCACACTTCTCTGACTGCTTCGCACGCTTCCCGGCAACTGCAGCTTATGTAACAGTAATGTATTCGGGGAAGCGCTGGCGGGGAACGCTATGCACGAAGGCAAGCTTCCTGGTAGAAATGCGGTCTTGCGTGGACCGCGATGGATGGATGTTATGAGCGTCCTCTTTGGAACGGGGTGGTGGGTTGCGCTACCTTGTTCTTGCTATTAGGCTGCCTAATGTCCTACCTAGGTTAAACAATAAAAAAAACACGATGAACTCCCACAACCGAATTTTCTGATCCTCTATTGCGAACTGGGCTTTTGCAGGTCACCGCTCTTTGTCGTTTCCCTACTTCTCTTCAACCAATCATCCAATCGCCTCTTACTAATCCCTATTGCGGACATGTTTACTTTTCCACTGCCTCGCTGAGCCCAAAGGCTTCAAGCAGGCCAGTGGTGCCAAAATCGACCGCTGGGTAGACGTCTTCACATTCTAATAAGACATGCTCCATAGTTTTCCTAGCTTTACCACAGCAAACACATGCTTCTTCTTCATTCTAATATCTCGATTTATAGGTGCTTGTTCTAAGGCATCCCGATCTCGCTTCGAAAAGTAATGAACTTCCTTTTGAGCTATCATAAATTGTTTCTTTCCTGATTTCGTTGTTTCCTCTTAAGAAATTACTCATGGCAGGGTTCTTTTCCATTGCCGCCACCCATGAGATTATTTCAGCCTCTCTGACATTCCGCTTGACTTTCTTTGTTGTTGTGTTGCCCACCCTACAGGCCGCATAATTGCTGGCAAGCATCCTAGTTCTTTTCCTACACTGTGAATCAATCTTTTTCCTGTACAGATACCTCAATGCTCTCCCAGTCCATTTACGTCCATCCATATTCCTCAGTCGTTCTTCATACCCAAATTTACTTCCAGCTTCCCTCACTTCAAAATTAGTCCAGCCCATATCACCCTGCACCGCTTCATTTGTAGTCTTCCCGTGAGCGCCCAATGCGAGGCGACCCACTGACCTTTGGTTGCCATCGAGTGCTGATTGTACACCTGATTTCAAGCAAACAACCGCATTTTCAAAAGTAAGTCCTGGAACCATTCGACCTTTCCACATACCTCGGAGTATCCCCATCCCCATTGCATCCCCATAACGCACTATGTGCTTCATTATGGTTGCATTTCTCTTCCCCATTACTGTTGTTGTTTTTTCCTGTGTTTCCATATATCTATTGTCTTCGTTTATCTATATACCAAGGTATTTATATTTTGTTACCCGAGCTATTTTCTGGCCCTACATTGCCACTGTCTGTTCACTGTTTTCATTGAATACCATTACACCTCATTTCTAACACTAAATGTCAAGCCTAAATTGTTGCCGTCCTGTCCACAGATACTAGCCAGACGTTGCAAATCACTTCGCTTGTTAGCTAGCAACACAATGTCCTCCGCATAAAATAAAACTGGAAGCTGCTGCTCTACTACTGTACCCGCCTGTTTGTATAAGAGATTGAAGCCGATATTACATTTTTCTGGCGCCCTCTACGTCCTCACCATGTACATCATAAACAGGAGTGGGAATAAATGGCAGCCCTGCCTCAGTCCCTTACTGATATGAACTCTCTCCTCGCTCCTTATCCCTTCTCATTCAACGCAAACGGTATTCTCTACGTAAATCTCTCTCAAAAGCTGTAGACAATCGTCACCAAACCTTCCCCTTCCAGAATATTCCACAAGACGTGGCAGTCTACGTTGTCATAGGCTCCTGTAATGTCTAAAAAGGCTACGTATAATGGTGTGCTTTCTACTTTCGATATTTGAATACACTGAGTAAGAACAAATAAGTTATAATCTAAACGTTCTACCTATTCTGAAGCCATCCTGAAGTTCTCCCAAAATGCCATTATTCCCTGCCCATGGTTGAAGCATTAATTGGATTGATTGAGCTTTAATTGAATCTATAGGATTGAATGTTATCTTTCTGCCCGTTACCATTATAAATTAAATTCATTATAATTTGTCGCCAACTGTCTGGAATTCGTCTATCCTTTAAAAATTATTCCACTGCTTTCACCAGAGCTTCCTTACTTTCTGGTCCTAGTTCATTAATCAGCCTAACGGGAACCGCGTCTAGCCCTGTGGCTGCGCGCTTAGGAATTTTCTATTCGAATTTCTTCTGGCTGAAATTTGTCATCACCAGATCCATTTCCACCTGGGTATCTGTCATGCTCTTTTTTTCTTCAAATACAACCTCGTCATTGCCTTGGAAACATTCAGCTGGTATTTTTCGGATGTAATTTATTGCCGGTTCTCCTTCCAGTCTGTTTTCATATTCGTCTAGGATATGCTGTACTGTTGTTGACTTCCTGCCTAATAATTTTATGTGGTTCTGAAATATTCTAGGTGTGGCCTTCTTTTTCTCGCGTATTTCTGACAACCGACGTTCACTTTCACATTTTAAATTTGCTTGCACCAGTATTGGAACCATATACTTTTTCTCCCGGTATATTTACCATTTACTGGTTACGTCATCCTGCGGCAACTGCGCCTTCTTTGCCTACCTGTGCTCTCGGGATGCTTTCTATCATTCGGCGATCGCTTCTCGTATCTCCCTGTTTCACGAGCGTTTCAGTTTCTTTTTTTCCTTTCCAACGAACATGTTGTATCTCGTTCCATATTTCCATCATTGTTACACTTAGAAGCTCACTGGATTCCCACTCTTTATTTGTCCATATGCCAAGTTCTTCCTCGACTCTAGTGACTATATTTGTATTTGTTCAGCGTTAAAATTTGGATGGGCCATTTTGTACTCCTTCCTCTCTTTCCCAAATACATATCCCATTTTCAAAATGATGCGTTTATGATCACTCCCTATGCTGCTATACCCTTCTTCATCAATGGCAATTTCTTTCAGCTTATCACGAATTCCTTCTGTCATCAGACCGTAATCAACGGTTGATTGCCGGTTTCCCAATTCCCACGTGATCTGCCCTTCACACTTGGACCCTGTATTCACGATAACGAGGTGGTTATGTTGGTCACAAAGTTCTAGCATTGACTTCCTTTGTTGTCGATATAGCTATCTAAATCCTGTATGTGGCCACTCATGTCACCTAATGCGGTGGAGGCAAGCGCCATCTCGAGGTGTTGCAAGAAACTCGGGGCGCCGCCCCATGGCGTCCGAGATTTGCGCACGCCGCCATGCGCATATCCCGGACATCGGGGCCAGTCTATGAATGCTAGAAGTGCTGGTAAGGGGTTTGTGTTTGAGTTTGCGGGTAATCGAATTAGTTTTTATCGTATATTCAAATTACAATCCGCCGCTATAATGTCTGTAGGTTGTGTGTAAGTCGTACTTTAGCGTAGTTTTGACGTACATTTAAAAATTCAAATAGTGCAGTAACTGTTTTGCGCTACCAGGAGGGCTTGCGTAGACGGGTATGCGTGGTTTGTTATGCGTGGCTCGGAATGATGTTTGCTGAAAGGACGGTTGATGCTGGACGTGGGACGCCCACGCCACAGTTTTTGCGGCACGGAGAATTTAACGCTATTGCATTCAAATCCGAGGAGTTGTCAAAGTGAAAGCATTATTACCCAATTGAACGCCGCTGAGCGGTTCTCCAAATTATGAACTCCTTCGCTGGCTTGGTGCGTTTTGATGTAGCCTTATCGAGGCGCAAACAACAACAACAACAACAACAACAACAACAACAACAACAACAACAATAATAATAATAATAATAATAATAATAATAATAATAATAATAATAATAATAATAATAATAATAAGCTTTCTTACATCTATTCACTTCACAGTTACATACGGCGCCCGTATAAGCAACATTGCTTGTGTGCGAGGCTAGGCAGTCAGCAGGTAGAAACGAGGGTGACGTAGTGTCAGGGCAATGCCCTCTCCCGTCACGTAATGCCTGGCGTGCTGTTGCCGCAGGAAGCGTTCCCTTTCGCTGGTTCTGCTACATTAAAGGCACGCTCGTAACGTGGCGTTAAAGCCAATGGAAATTTAGGTGCCGTTTTTCGCTTGTCGAAATCACAAACGCCGGCTTTTTCGTTCAACGGATGATTTGATGCTTTCGCATTTAAAAAAAAAAAACGTAGTTTTCGTTCCGGCCTCACGTTTCTTCACGACGCTCCGCTCTGTCCAATGCCCCACACGTATTTTTTGGAATCCCCGCACGTCCTTTTCCGCAACTCAATATTTTTCGCTCACCGCTCCTTCACAGAAAGCGCTGCTACGGCCGAACATACGTATGGACGTATGCACGAAGCGCAGGTCCGGCGTGCTCAGCCACGTTGGCCTGGAACCAAATCGCTATTTCTGCATGCAAATGCTGAAAGCGAATATTTTATCGAAGTGCCCCCGAGAAAGCTGGGGATGCTGGGCACAGTGACCAACTGAATGCTGTTCAAGCCGACAAGGAATGTGGCCGATACGAATTCTTTCGACTTCGGGCCGGCGCAATGAGTGGTTCGAAATAAGTTTCATTTTCTCTTTTATTTCGTTTTGTATTTGCTGGCTTCACTTGCGCGTACGCAGCCTTTGCAAATTAAGCGCCGGGACATTGCACAGCGAAACGGTGTTAGTCGTTGTGTTCACCACATAACACGACGGGCTCGTTGCTGCGATGCTTATGAAATGGCAGGGTGGGCGGGCGCTCCAAATGGTTCTGATAAATTGCCGGCTATGTGTCTAGAGCTGTTGGAATATTTATTGGTTTCGAGGAGTGCAACATGCAGGTCGAGGCTTTCCGATTCTGCCGTGGAAAGCCCTGCTTTAGAATTTAGCGGTATCAGTTCTTACTAGCGCATGCGTTCTTCCAATGAACTTATAGATGCGCATTACCTGTGGGAAATAAAGGATCAGGGCCAGTATTAGGAACGCGTTCTTACACGAAAAGAGTTCGTGCCAGCCAAGAGTGATGTAAGACATATTATTAGCGAAGGCGATCAGCCACTGAAACACAGAGCTTACGAACGAAAAGATTTGTGAATTCGGCCCCAGATGATTTGTTTTCTTTCCTTCGTGCTACTTCTCTGGCGTTATGCTTGCTTCTCGTATCTTTGTTTCCTGGGGTCAAAAGGTTGTGAGGAAGTCGTGCCGAGTTTCTTTCACTGCAGGTAATACCTTTTCGCTTTGACCGAAACGCGCACTGGGTTTTGGTATATATACTCGCCTTTGTTAATTTTCCTTCGAACGCAACATTTTTTCTCCTGGCAGTGTATTTACAACTGCGTTAGTGGCCGTGCCATGACACTAACTGCAAACAAAACTTCAAAGGGTATTTATTTCAGTGACTCGGGGGACAATAACTTGGCGCAAATACCGCATATAGAAATTGCCATAGGCTTATATCCATCCTACGAAGCCCACCGTACCATAAAGTTTATGCTCCATTGAGTATGATACCTCAAAAGTCGTATTTAAGCACAGAAAACGTAACAGAAATTCCATAGTAGCGTCTTTTAAATACTGGAGGAAGGTCTCAGTTGTGAACAGCTAAAGAAACCACCAATGCATAATACTTTATACCGCCAACTACTAATCTAAGCTCAGGTAACATTTCAATGTTTTGCGTACTAATGTGGTCTGCATGACCAGAAATAAAGGCTAGCAAGCCGTTGTGACTTTCTTTAATGTGAAATGGTGTTCGGGCTTTTTGGTGTTCGCGTGGGACAAAATCTGAGCACAACGAAAACGTTGCATCCTTAGCTGTGTATCTAAATATAATATATACAATTCGAGATGGCTTAATTTCTTATCACTGGCGGGTAGCATTACCCTGCGGAAGGGAACATCGGCCAGCGTTTCACCTGTGTCGTTGTGTGCGACCAAGCGCAGTTGTTAGTGGAAGCCAGGCGCGAGGTGGGCGACGACGTAGTATCGAATGACTGGACTCAGGGTATCCGCAGAGTGAGGATGCACTTTGTGTTTCATCGGCCAGGTACAAGACGGGAAAACTCGTTACAGCGGGCTGTCATCCACGCAGCCTGCTGCATGGCGGCGTTAGTCGCGATGGTGGTGACGAACTTCTTGGTGACAGTATTGGAGCTAAACAAGGAATCAAAAAAGAATACACAAGTGATCCGCGGAAACAGACTGACTGCCACTGCAAGCAATGTGGAAGAGCACTTCCATGGAAGGTTACATAGCATCGCCTGTATAAAAATTCAGGTCCAGCTTCGCTAGAAGCGTCAATTGAGGAAAAATAAACGTTTGCAATAACGAGTGCTGTGGTGAATACAATTCTCGCTGCGCAAGAAGAGGTAAACCATCGCGACATAAAAGAATTTATGTGCAAATATGAGGTCACAGTACAATAAAATACTGGAATAATTGGGAAGATAGCGCACCGTCGGTTCCAGTGCCGTCTAGTTGTATATTATTCCACTGAAATTAGGAACCTCTTTATTTTTTATGTATAAGGCTTATACAGCTACCTTTTCATAAACAGATATAACTACAATGTATCCCACAGTTAACTGCCCGCTTTTCTGTAGAAAACGGTAAAAAATACACAGACTTACCACACACGCACAAAAAAAATTCGCTGCGGCTTTTCTCAGCTAACCCAGGATATGCAAAGCGAAAGCTGGCTTTAGCCTGGTTAAGTCTTGCTTTAAGTAAGTTAACCTTTGATTTAGCTGTAATTATTAAGCTTAGGTATGCAATCACCCTGGTATGACGGCTGTTGGTGGCTGGACATGACTGTAAATAGGCTTGTGTAGAAATGCGTCATTCGACGTCGTGACGCCTGTTGTGCCACTATGAAAGGGCAAGTGCTAGACATGCAAAGAAACGCCACGAATATGCGCAGCGTCGAAGCACAAACGGACAGGGCGCGAGCGTTACATTGATCTCGACAGTGCGACGCCTGTTGCACTCCGGACCTTCTCCAGTGAAGCTGCTCGCAGGAGAAGTCAGACGCCGATGGCGACGACGGCTCAAAGCGTCCCGCTCCCGAGGGACGTAGTTAGAAGGTGTCCTGGCCTGGAGATCCATGGCCAAGCTTGCACTGACTAGGCGAGCGCGGCGATTCTTTCAGCCAGGGGCGCAGCGAGTCACGTTGTCAGCGGTGACCCAGCTGCACAGAGCACATGCTCCAAGCCGGCGGTGGCGGCAGAGCTCGGCGCGGCGATTCACGTGATGCGTTGCCAATTCTACGGCGCAGCTGTGGTCAAATGAAGGTCAAATTGCTCGCGACGGCGAAACTCGCATCGACGTGGTTAGTAAAGCTTTCGCTTTACTCCTCCTTTACCAGACGAACCGCTCCTTCACCAGACCATTCTCTTCGTTCGTTTGAGATACAGGAGAATGTTCTGTATCGTCGTAATCTCAGCTGAGATGGTCTCGAGCTTCTGCTTGTCCTATCTCGCCATCTAAGCTCCAGCGTTGTTCACCAGCTTCACGTTGTGCCAAATGCCGGTCGTCTAGGTGTCTCGCGTAGCTACGCCCGCATCCAGCGTCAATTTGTCTGGCCTTGCATGTAGCGTTCTGTGCGCCGCTACGTCGCTGCTTGTTAACGCTGCCAACGCCGCAAGCGCCCTACAGCGCGGCCTGCAGGCCAGCTACAACCGAGTGATAACCCTGCAGTGCCATTCTTCTGCGTCGGCCTTGACCTTCTAGGGCCTTTCTCTACATCCATCTCGGAAAATAAACGAGTTACGGCCGCTGCAGACTACGCCATGCGATTCGCAATCACCAGGGCATTTCCGACAAGCTGTACTATAGACGCCGTTTGCTTTCTCCTCCACGACGTATTTTGTACGCCATGGCACCCCTCGGCAGCTCCTGACCAATCGCTGGAGGTACTTCCTCTCAAAAGCATTAGACGACATACTTCGTTCTTGCTCAACTAAACATAAGCTCACCACCTCTTATCATCCACAATGTATTGACCGAGTGCTGAACCGAAAGCTAACTGAGATGCGGGCCATGCATGTTTCACCTGATCACCTTCACTGAGACAGCACGTTACCATTTGTTACTTTAACCTAGAATTCATCAAGGCTGGATATTTACTGTTCTATTTATTGTTTGGCCGACAACCTGCCTTGCTATTTCAGACTCTCTTTCCGTGGGCTCCTCACTCGCCCACTGAATACTCCAGTGACGTCGTTGCTCGAGCCCACGCAGCTCGTTAACTTGCCCACGTCTGACTCTGCTTCGCAAGAATCCCAAAAGTTCCGATACAACACAAGACACAGAAGTGTACCCGTCACGTCTGGCATTCTCGTCCTCCTATGGTCGCCATGCCACCACGTTGACCTATCAGAGAAGCTCCTCTCACGTTATACCGGGCCCTATAAGCGCCTGCGTCACCTCAGTGACATCAATTACGAGATTGTACCCGTGATCCCTGTTTCTTCGACCTACTAGCTACCATCTGATGTTGTTCATGTTTCCCGACTAAAGCCATATTGCCCTACTAGCTTCTCACCTTCATAGCAACCGCAAGACGGCGGTTCCGCCGTCATAGGGTGATGTCATGGAGCGATGCATACATGGATGAACGCGAGGCTTGGCAAGGTGATGAAGACAGCGATGAGGACGCTTGCACGTGCGTCGTATCAGACATCTTCTCTTTCCCTAGGTTTTTTGGAAATATTCCGTAAATATATCCTTCGCCTACACACTGCCTCCGTCACGATATGTATGCATTTAGGTACGCCAGGAAGCAAAATAACAACCTGGACCAGCCGTGGTTGCTTATGGTATGGCTACGGTGTTGTTCTACTAAGCACGAGGCAGCGGGATCAAATCTCGGCAATGGCAGCCACATTCTACTGGGGGCTAAATGCAAAAACACCCGTGTAATTAAATTTAAGTGCACGTTAAAGAAACCGAGGTGGCCCAAGTTTCCGGAGTCCCCCAGTGCGGCGTTCCTAATATTCAGATCGTGCTTTTGGAACGCAAAACCCTATAACTTAATTTTTAACAACGTGTAAGCAAGAAATATTTAGGCAAAAAGGATGGAAATAGTGAATATAGTTTCGAAGCCCGCAAAATATCTTACGGAACGCGCAAGAAGCCAGGAAAAGCTGCAGAAAAATACCATACACTATTCAAACTGTTTACACACTTTCAGAAGTTTCTTTCTGCCACAATATTTACCATTGGTCTTGCGTTTCCTTTCTTGAATATAATGCGCTCGCTCATTTCATGTCAAGAATACTACGTCAGACGAGCTTGCTGTTCATTACCAGGAAGTACCGGATGCACAGCATTACAAAAAAAGGGAAAAAAACAAACAAAGGTCCGCGTGACAGGTGACGATAATTCTTCTCGGACAAAGATGCGGCCCAAACGGTGCAAAACTGCTTCTAGAGCGTATAGTAGGGCGCGATAGATGTAAACTTATGCTTCTTTGATCTGCAAGAGTTTGTGCCAGAAGTTCTACCGTCCTGGATACAATTGCCTACATCTTATCCGGGCTCTGTATTGCCTATGCTGTTCGAAGTGGTTGTGTAAAGGCAATGCGTTTGAGTGTAGCCCACGCAGTGAGGACAAACGACTATCTCATAGAATTGAAAATAAGCTGGTTCCACTCGCCGAGCTCGGTGCCCTAACACAGCACGTACTCCGTCACTAATAGACTGTAACGCTCACGAAATGCCTGAAAATTACGGACCAGGCTACACAAAACTAGATCGTGTTACACATTACCAGGCAAAAAATGTTTTTTAGAAGAATGAACAAATTTTGAGTGCTTAGTGGGTCGCATCACGTTTAATCTTGCGAGTATTCGTTATGAAAATATATTCAAGCTACATTCTTTATTTCAAGTCCGTGTACTTGGAGTAAATTCCTTAGCCTTCAAGCAAACGTTGTATTTCAGGTGCAGTAAGAAACTCATTAATAACATACCGGGTGTTTCAGAGAACACTTTCAAAAATGGTTAAAGGTTGTCTGCAGCAGATATCACAAATATAGTTCATGAGCTCGTTTACTCTACTTTGTGTGTGTGTGTGTATGTGTGTGTGTATGTGCGTGTGTGTGTGTGTGTGTGTGTGTGTGTGTTTGTGTGTTACGGCGACGTGGGGCACTGTCCTATATAGCACGGCCACAAAGTAGTCGCTTCTCGTCAACTGCAGTTCATGCAACCGTAATCTTTACCGGGAAAACCTTGCGGGGAACGCTATGCTAGACGGTTTGCTTTCTGTCTTTTTTGTTCTTTCCCCCACTCGGGTGGCGCCGTCACGGATGCGCGGCTGTCTTTCAACACCCGCAGGGCTACGCGTTCAATCTTTCATTCTTTACTGTGCTCGTTCGATGGGTTATTCCGTGAGACGCCGCCGCCGCTCGCAGCATGAACCAGTACTTGAGAGCTGCGCTCTAATACGCTCACACGCGAAACATCACAAAAAAACGAGGTACTTCATGAAGGCACTGCTGGAAAATCTCACATAGTTCCCACGATATGGCTCTTTGAGTGTGCATCTTGCCTGCATAAGCAAACGGCAGTAAAATCTTTCTTCGTAGAATCGGTATGTAATCAACCGTTGCATTTCTGTCATGTTTTGGAATTCCTAATAGAAAGCAAAAATTTTATAATCGGCATTGAAACATGTGGAATTGGCTGCAATTTGCGTTGCCAACCCTATGACGAACATTTTACCGTGGCTGAAAAATCGTCGTTCTCTTTCCTTTCCCGTATGAACTAACAGGGACGAGTTCAAGAGTGGAAGGGCTCTTATGCTGGGTGATGTAAGTGGAATTGCAAGAGAAATCAGCGAAAGTGAATGACTCAAGGCAAGAGTGCTTGTGATTATTTGTTTCAGTTTCCAAGCCCAAAACAAACACATATAGACGCGTTACGTAAACCGAACGCACAATAAAATTCCTGAACATAAAGCGTTTGCAAAAGTTTCGCAGATCTTGAATGATTAATCTAAAAGCGTATAGAGAGCTTTATTTTATTGTCCCAGCTGGGGAACACTTTAGCAATAGAAATTTCTGGGAGCCCTAAGATTTAAATAAAGGAACAAAAGCTTTCAGGCGCATCAGCAGCATCTAATGTTTATTAGGCGCAGTGTCGTCAACTAAATTTTCACTACGACAGCGCTTTTTATGTTGAGCTTCAGCAATCAGCAGAATGAAGCTATTCAGCAAGCCGAACGAGGTGCTTATTGACATGTCGAAGGGACTCACAAGCGCGTGTTGCCGGTCCTAACGTATATGAAACAGGTTCGAACGTTGCTTTCTATGCCCTTTTAAGGATATATGGCATATCAGTTTCTTCGTCCATTATAAGCCCATTGAGTATTGTAGGTGCAAGAACAAAATGTCTATCTCCTCCACCATCTCGGACACCCATTCTCCCGTTAAATTACAACTAAACTTGCATCGTTTTTCCCTCATGTTGAAAGCTTGTTTATTTGACAAAATAACTAAGACCTGTCATTGCGCATGGCCGATTCCAACTTGCATTTTGCTGAGTTTGGGCGCCCTGCAGCGCAAAGCTCTGAAAACTACCTTGGGGGCATGGTCCCCAAACAGGAGACGGTAATCTAGCTCGGACAACCAACGAGATAACTGCCGCGAGTAAACAATCTAAATATTTGCAACACAAGGAGCAGTTGTCCTGTGGAACCGTAGTACCATAGGCAACGTTCATTAATGTTGAAGCATGCGCTTTGGGCACAGGTTAGATAAAACATGTTCAATTGATTTTACCCTTCATCAGGCACGTGCAGGGATATCACAGAACATCCCCTACACAAGCGTTTTACGCGATAGCCAATATGTCGAAAATGTCGGGCCTATACTAATACCCGCAACGCGCATGGTATAGAATTCATCATTCGAGAGGCGCACACACAAAAAGCAGCAAATTATTTACGCCGGTAATTAATTGATCAGATTGCGGGAAAATGACAAAATGAAGAGCCGCCGACACCGATAAAAGAGGAGGCCACTTATGTCTGAATTTAGGAATGCGTTCTGCGACGCTGTAAAAGGCCGAAATTCAGTCAAACCAATTTCGGGGTAACGTCAGAGCGGCGCCGAGCCAAGCGCTGTGCTGCTGAGAGCCACCGCTTCGGCGCTGTGCCAGAACAGACACGTCTACATCAAACAAGGCAACCTCCAACCGAACAATTATAAGGATATAATATACGAGGCACTCCATTTGTACGATTTGTTCAACCATGTTTGGGGATATACAAGTATGGTTTCTCGTGACACAATCAGAGTGTAGGCGAAGACCAAAACAATGAACGAAAAACCATATAAATGGCAGGAAATTATGAAAAAACGTACAGTTCGACAACATAGATGCAGTGTTTGCTGTGGCGCGATGAGATATCGCACACAACCTTACTAAAAACTGAAGGGCAGTGCGGAGAGCCTCCGCGCCGGCATTAGTCACCCATGCCCAGAGGAAACAACCCGAATAGCACCGACGTACGCGTTATCAAACGCGGCTCTTTTGCATTCCGTTGTACCAACTCTGCACCTAAACACCATCGCACTGAATCCACTTACCGGCATGGAGTTTCGTAAACGTAAACAATGCACGACCGACTGAGACAGCGCCCCCTGTAGCGCACGCTATCTTGGTGCATGTTTCTTCCGTGCAATCTGAGGTGAATGCATAAGTTATTTCCCCATGTGCAGTGTATTTTATACTTCAATTGTTTTCCTTCAGTTTTATATAATTACTGGGCCAGCTTCTGCTTAAAAAGCTTGTAGCGACAACCTTGTTTCATTATCATATTTCTGAGCCCATATGCATTAATTAAACACAATGATGTACCTAACTCCAAGCGCTATCGCAGAATTCCTAGAGTAGGGTTAAATAAAGCTATCATTATCCCTGCGAGCTCTTGTAAGGGGCCTTTTATAGGCATTTACAAAATAATTGAAACTCTTTTCACGCTTTCTTATAATTGCGCGTTAGCCTCCTTGTTTGAAAAGAAAACAATAAAGAGAACTAAGTGAGAAGAATGTTGCGACATAAATAGGAAGCAAGTAATCGCAGGAGGTGAAGCGTCATGGTGCTAGCAACACCGTGACTCAGCACCATTAGAGTTTGGCGTAGTACGCTTTTCTCTGAATGGCACAACTTTTTGCCATAATTTGCTGCGCGTTCATTACTTTCACTAGCGATAAACTATTGCTTTAAGGCTTAGTATGACAATGGTTGTGAAATGCGCAGACCTTATTTTTCACACATTCTGTGATTACTACTGACCGTCTTGATTGTCATGTTCAGCTTAATTTACCTTTTGAAAGAACGCAAGTTTGGGCATATCGGTGTAGCATTTTAGCTTTTAGCCCATGAAAGACACAGTAACAGTTTACATAGACGTATACGAAGCGCTGAACTCTGTGTCCTTTGTACCCTAAAAGCTAAAATAATTTATGCTCATTGCGGGACGAAGGAATGTCGCTAAAATATTTGTGTACCCCTGTCTTAGGTAATGTGACGTTTTCTAATTTCTGCAAATTTCCTAATCTGATCACACCACCTATTTCTCTCCGTCTTCTACAGTACTTTCTCTTGGTACTCATTACATGCCCCTAATAAACCAGGTCTTGTATCGTCTACCCATTACTATTGTCCGGCCAACCAACGTACAACAGATATAGCGTGGAGAACACCAAACATATGGTTTCACCTGACTTGAGGGTGCTGGCGTTGACCTTGTCGTAAGCCGGCCCCGTGCCAGTGTCGTCATAGGCCCGGACCGTGATGCCGTCTTTAGTGAGACGGTAATTATTTGGCAAGTGCGTGGCCTCTACGTATTTTTGATCTTTTCCACGGGCACAGTTTCTTCATCCGGCTTCGACTCGGAGCATGCTCTGGCATACGCGGCCGAAGCGCATGCCTTAACCTGCTTGAATTGGAAGCTGTCGTCACTGTGGGGAACACTGCACCCGTCACTGTATCTCAAGTTGGGGGAGTGGTGTTCATTATTCTTCGGTGCCTACACCGGGCGAAAGAAACACTCTTGCCGCGGGCGTTATTGAATAGAGATAGACTGTTAAATTTCTAGCAGGAACTAAAGGCGTGGGTAGGATAGGAGCTTCAAGGGAGGCTTGGGGCTCATTTGTGTTATTATAGGCGGACAAACAGGATCTGCAGGTGAGGGCTGGACAATAATATTGATGTGCTAGACAGACATATTTTGGCACATATTTTGAAGCATCAATGGCACAAGCTGATGCTTTAGAGTACTTGTGAAGCCGAAACACTTAGCCATGAAACCTCTCCCAAATTGCGCAGCGATGCACAGCTTTCAGCTTTATGTAAATGTCAAACGCTACGCAATCCCTCGCTGATTTTAGACGCCCACAGGCTGTTTTCAGAAAAATAAATGGCAATTATCATCGGAAATGGTTGCTTGCACTGGTCGCCTTCTGATTTTTTTCCTTTCGCCAGAACTGCATGTAAGCTTAATAGGGCGGGCAACTTCTGAGGCTTATGTTGTGTTTCCTGTATCGACTGGCAAGGAGCTCTTGTGCCAGACTTCGTGAGCCGTTATATGACCATGGCATACGTGTAACATGCGAAATTTCAAGTACACGCAATCTTGCTTCAATTGTTCATCCGTCAGAAGGACGTCGATGTGGTCAGCTTTTACAGTAGACGGCACTACAATGAATTTGTGTGAGATTTGGGAGCAAAGCTTGTGTTCTATAAGTAAAAAGAACGACACAAGCTGTTAAACCTATCTATTCATTAGAATAATTTCTTCGTTGTTATGACTTCGCTCATGACTAATTCTGTCAAAATCAAAGCGTTACTTTTCAAACAATTTATTGCATTATACTTGGGACCTACTAATGTCACCGCCAAATGTACGAAAGAGCTTGGCTGTATAGTTTCATAGAAAACTAATCTTTATCCTTTACAGCGACTTGATATCTTGCACATCCATCCAATGTTAGTATAAGTCAAGCTTCGGACACAAATATTCAAATTACAATGCTATGGCTATTACGAATATTCTCCTCAAGTTCTGTCTTCTTTTTCAGTAAGTGTAGAGAAGAGGCCGTGATGACCAAAGGCTTTCTAACAATATGGTTTATTCCGGATAAGCACGTTCACTTGTGCAAATAAGGAATTAGAAGAAAAGAAGGCATCCTGACGATTTATCGATCGTTCCTTCTGAGTCCTTTAGGAGGATAATTCACGGTAAAAGCAATCCACAACGCTGTTGGTGATTGTGCTCTAGCTGCGTTCTCTTTTAAAGTGAACCTATCTAGTATAAAGCTGTTCATTCACAACATCATGTATTACTCTTGGGTTAGACGAAACAAAAAATAAGGTGTACATATACAATGTTAGCGCTCTGGTCGGAGAGGACCTAAAATATAATTCACTCCTGAAGAAAACACCATGGCCTCTCTATTTATTAGTGGAGGACTGGTGATACCTTGAGTGTTATTGCGATGGTGCCTTTTGAGCATACATGAATATATGTTTGCCCTGACCAATCTGCTATGGTCGCATCAAAATGTCACTACTTACTTTGCAATCTTGAGCATCGATATCGTAACGGCCTTCATCGAAGGCCTATATTTCTCCTCTGCTATGCCTAAAAATATATACCAGTCTCTCATGCGAACAGTATTCGCATTCAGCGTGCGGAACAGCCTAATTAAAATTAGCTTATACCAACATTTCAATAACAAGCCTACTCACCTTTATGACCCACGCATTGGAAGCGATCGTTAACAGGAGACATCTGGTTTGTATATATTTGTTAGTGCTCTTTACTGCATTTACTGCAAGACCACTTGTCAAATTGATACTGCAACGGCACCTCCAACGGACAGTCATCAAGTTAGTAGAGAGCTACAAGTGTTGTGCCAGAGCACTATATTCTTGGCCCACATCCCTTCTGTCTATTTGTATATGGTGAATCCGAATTCGCAAAGAAATTATTTTTTCTTGCTCTATGCACAACACACAAAGATATTCAAATAAACTCGCATCCTTCGGGACTGCATTGTACTTCAGCAGGACATATTCGCCTTTGCCGATTGGGTCGGTGCAAAACTAACTGTTGCCATGCAGCCGAAGGATGACAGTGGTCTCCTATATACCAAGACAACTGGGTTCCGTTTCTCTTGCCCCTTCGTCCAAGCCACACCCTCTCAGGATTGCGAAGTTACTGACCTCTGAATCATCTTTGATTGCACGCTCACTTTCTCGCCTCTCGCTCAAGGGATCACTAAATTCGCCAAGCAGCAAGTCGAATATCGAGGGAATTCAGAGGTGCAGGTATATTTCCTAAGCTGTATTCATCTCTCTGCCGAACTTCCTTGCAATATGCCGCTATCATCTGGTACTTGCCAGGCTAACAATTATTCAGTGCACAGAGTTAAGAGGAAATTTGTCTTTATACAGCGATATCCGTGCACGAGGCAGGTCGGCCGTCAGCAACAGCCTCGCTGTTTGTCCTCGCTTGGTTTAGGACACTTGGACTAGCAGGAGGGCCAAAGCTGATTGAAACTTGTTATTGGGCTTTAAATTGTCTTACTGGTTGCACAGAAATGCTGGATACAGTTATTCTAATAATTCCGCGAAGACGTCGAGATCTATTCATCCGTCTAGTCATGGCGCCTCAAAGATTCCTTTGGCCGGGATTCTGCAGGCCTTCAACGAACAGTCACGTGAAATTGATATAATTCACAAACATTAGCCGGCCACTCAAGCTGCACTCTTATCCGTTTCCTACCTACATTCAGAAACCAAAAAAAAATGATCTTTTACAGCGAAAGCTGAGTATGACTAACCTTCCATAGCATTTTCGGCGTCCGGCAACCAAACCGGAATTAGCGATTTCTAACGAACACATGCACAATGCGTTTCGTCGTTTGCTTTGTGTGTGATCACGTACGACTGCAGTGCTAAAGCGCCGAGGTCAAAATCTGGAAAAGACTAGAGCGCTAACCGTGAAAACAGCGTGACGTCAAGGTGATCGCAGCGTATAAGCTACAGAGGTATCGGTGTTAAAAACAGCTGCGTTATCGGTGGGACGAACACGTATACTTCGTAGACCCGAAGAACAATATGCGAGAACATAAACTGTACCGGCGCGAAAAGACCACCGACGAAGAACGTTCCTGCGATGCTGAACGTAAACGACTATCGTGAGCTCGGGCAACCATTCCACTTTGTGAAGATGGAATGACAGCGAAAGCACTTTGTTTTGCGCTTGAGAGCTTCGACTGTAGTCAACTTTCGCTGCCATTCCATCTTCCCAGCGTGGAATGGTTCACATTTTTTGTGTGTAATATGCTATATATTGTTATTTTATGTTATATTATGCCATGTCCGTCCGTTATATAAGGAGCCTATCTTATGTACCTAGCGAAATGTGCTGGAGGCTTGACTGGCTCTGCATTCATGCTGCACGAATTCTCGCTAGTGGCAGTGCTAGACCACCTGATTTTCCTGGGCTCAGTAATAAAGTTTATTAATATTGTTCTAATTATTGTTATTAATATATTTATTGATGTAGTCATACATACGTCATGCAAAAAGTGCAAAATTCTGGAGCATGATTATGTTGACTCGGGTTAAATGGCTGCATTTTTTTTTCAGGAGAACAATTAAAAATGCCGAGACGCACGAGGAGGCGAAAATGCATTCCTCAATGTTCACAAAGTGCGCCATGTTTGCCTGAGTCCTCGTTCTGACAGCTCCTATACCTTATGATAGTAGACAATGTGTCGCAGACACGCGATAAGTTAATGTATTTTGCGGGAAGTGAATCTTGATTTTAGAGTTCTGACAAAATCATAGACAACACGTCCTAGTTACCGCTACACAAAAGGTCAAAATTATCACGCGATCAGCTTTTACTTGGTTCAAAAGGAGCGCTTTTCCAGCCTGACAAACACGCGAATTTGCAAAGGAAAGACAGGACAACTGCTGGTGGTTCATTTTTCGTTTCAGTCCGCGTCCACGTGTTTAATCATACCGTTAAAAATGCATCATTGGAATAAATACCACCAAGAATAGTACTTTTCTCCTAAGTACGAAATGGCGCAACGCTCAACTGAGTCGTTCCACATAAGTGAAGGTATTTTTGCGTGCTGTATGACTGCGGACATAGTATAAAATATTTCACCATTACTAGGCACAAATTTTGGGACTACGCGCAAATGACAAGTCTAGAGACAACCTCCAGATCACATCTTGTTTTTTATCTGCACCAAGGAAGATTTTGGCGTTATCTTTTTTGCTGCATAGAAGATGAACTGCCGCCAAAGCACCCCACAAACCCATGCACAGCCACAGCCACGCCATGCTCTCACGCACGTGCACACAAAACCTTATACTAGGATACACTCAGAAATGCACAGCTATAGAAGAAATGTATGTGCACAGCATGCGTGCCCACGCATGAATGCACAAATGCGCACATGCACACAAACATACAAGCAAAAGAAAAACGAAGGAGTAATAGAGAGACCGTGGCTGAGTCACAATGTCACAAACCACAATGAAGACCCGCGAAATTTGTGCGCAATGTCACCCGAGGCCCGGCCGATGCGACGGGACATCGATAACGCTGGCTTCTGTTGCATTCCTATCACCACTGAACTAGCGCGACGGTTTAGCTCGAATGCACGCGCTGTTGAACAGACGCGATGTCACCTCATCAAGTGTAGTTGCAGCCAACTGACGCCAGTCCACGTGTAATTACCGTGCTTGGTCACTTCGACCAGGATGCCAGATGAGGCGGAAAATTGGGTTCGTTAATTTTCGGACCACTGAAGCAGTCCATCGCCATTCAGCTAGAGCTAATAGGAAGCGGGGAAATTTCACGCCTGCGCCCTATCGCGCTTCGACGCAAAAAAAATAATGACGACGGTAAAGGGAGAACGACGGAACAGATGCGACATTACCGCTCACTTTGTGTCCACGAAGTTGGAAATCCTCTCGCATTGACCTCCATTTAAGCCAAATCGTGCGTCAACTCAGTGCTTCGCACGCATGCTAAGTGTCCCAAACACATCACTAACAAGATTATCTGCTGTCCTGTTCAACTGCACTTCCCTTCTCACCCCCCCCCCCCCTCCGTAGAATCATTCTGGTGCTGTAGTTGTCCGCTAGTTATCATCGCTATATATTATCTGCCGTGCACGACTTCTCTTCGTAATCTCAAGTGGAAGATCAGCGAACGTCTCCTAGCTTTCTTTACTGTACTACTTCCAGCTATCTAAACTTTAGGGCTACATTTTTCACGTTCTAACACCCTTGCAGTTTTCTTGATTTATTTTCAAATTAATTTTTAAAGATCTTAGAGTTCAGCCATAAAACGAGGAATAGAAAAAACGACAAAAGTATTAATTCACTCTAGGTTAAACCTCTCTTCATTCTGTTTAATGAAATGATCAATAGATATAAAAGAAATCTCAATGTAAAGCTTGACCGCGCTAATCATTGAATCAATAATGCACGTGTTGGAGTGCACGTCTGATTTGAACCCTGAATAAGTTACCAAAACCGTAAGAAGGCAAAAAAATAACAGAACGCAGTAACATCAACACTGTTCCCGAATGCTCGTGCACAGGGTACGCAAACATCACGCAACCGGAATGAAAAGTACCAAACATGTGCTCAAAGGCATATATCATAAAACGACATTTTATCGCGTAAACAATACTTCAATATGCAACTGGGCAAACAAAGGAACTGAACTGCTGTCTTTTTTGTGCTTTTTTTTAGATCATAGTTCAAAGTTATTTAGCGTTTCGTACTTTCAATAACTCAGTGGTTTTCATAGCGGTGTAATCATGACGGACACGACAAAACAGGGTCCTGTTTGTAAAGAACGCGACGCAGGCTATTATCTGCATTGAATGCCCGAATCGCCTGAAATACCGTTCGTAAGAAGTAAATTAGGCTTATTGAGCATTTATGAGACGAGGCCACGTGTGCTTCAATCCTTAACCAGTGGATAGTTTGTTCGTTGTCGTTTTTTTTTCTCTTTTCGACACAATATTTTCTCACGCTGCATGTTTAGTTACTGGACAACTTCGAGTCCTTGTAGGTTCCATAGGTGGCCTTTAAAACCTGTGGGATAGTGCACCGATGCACGAAACTTGGGTATGGTAAATACTCGAGCCATCGATACCAGTGGCCAACTCTCGTAGTAACCACCTGCATTATTTACGAGGCTGCCCTTACAGCCCGTTGCCTCTGATTGGGTATTACGGCGTATGCGTGTGCCTTCATCAATAACGCAGGTCATTACAAAAAGACGGCTCTGCAGGAATCGACAGCTTCGGAAGTCGGCGTGAAGCCACAATACTTGCATGAAGTCTTGTGCTCGTTCATACAATCATATTGGGTGCGTCTAGCTTTACATATAATAAAATATGTGTATACTGTTTACTTGACTGGTTTGCGAGTTTCACCCGTTATTTCAGCAAGTATTCGCTTTGCAATTTTTCCTTGTAGCTCATACCACAAGAGGATTGATTATGGGCCTACAATAGCAATCGGCTACTGGGTGAACAGGATTCTTCTAAATCTCTTTTTATGGGTCACAATGAAATGACATAAATGGATGGCGATGAATCAATGAACTTATTTTACGACAGCTACGTGCTCACTAACGTACCTTAGCTATGTAAAACAACGAAACTTTATTGGGCATTGTGTGCCGAAACCACGATGTGATTGTGAAGCCCGCCGTAGTGCGAAAATCCGGAAATTTGGACCACCTGAGGCTTTTTAATGTGCACCTAAATCTGAGGACACGGGTGTTTTCGCATTTCGCCCCCGAGGATTCAATACCGCGACCTCCTGCTCAGCAGCCTAACACTGTAGCTGCTAACCAACCCCTTCGGGTGCCTCAGCTATGTACAAGGACCTCGACAGGAGACTGCCGCTATTCTGGCGACAGCATTCGCGAAGCTTAAAGCTGGGACTACAGTGAAACTTTGTTAGAGTTTTCGCCTCATTTATGGAAGTGTCATTTCGCGGGAGAACAGTATTTACAGGGCTGTGAAATTCAGTCTTTAAAAACAGCAAAAACAAAGCTTTAACGGATATCCGAGAGATTACGAAGTCGGAAGACTAGGCGAAACAGAGCGTGAACACTATCTACCCGGAAGTTGCAGCTTCCGCTAAAGAAACAGAGTATTACTGGGAAGTCAATAAATCGACCATCCAGCGCATTTTCGCAGTGGACTTCGCCGCGATGTTCCGCATAAATCCCCAGTGCGATAAGATGCTATCGCACAACGCACCCCGCAAGCTGGGAGTGCGAGAAAGGCGTGCGAGGTGGAGCCGACGAGGACGGTAGTTCGATGTGCGCCGTCTATTTGCGCGTCGAAGGGAGAGAATGGAGCAGAACGGTGGCGTGCTAAGGCGATCGAACGCTCACCAGAAGGGAGATAGAAGGGGGTAGGTGAACCAACGGGTTAGCGCCCATCTCCTTGCCTTAGTCTAGCCCAGCGTCTGTGCAACCACGCCCTATGTTGGAGGTAATCTCCGGCGGTGCGAGTGTTTCGCCGAGCCTAGTTCGCTTCACTCGCACTTAGTTTTCGAGGTTTCTTACGATTACTATCAACAGTTTGCCTTTGGGGCAAAACTGCTACTTTTATGATAAAATTGTCTCGAAGAAAAAGTGTGCTGGTTTTCCCTAAAGAAGAGTGCATAAAAAGGTCTTGCAGCTGTTAGTTATCATGCCAGAAGCGTGATGGGTGACGACGTCTGCATTGACATCAAACGGATTTGGAAGCAGACCATCAAAAGAGGTCACTCCTTCGTTCTTATCGGCTTAAGAACTAGAGCACTTAGAATATAGGTTACTTGCTCATCACAATAAACAATTCATCTTTTTGCTGGCTGATATCTTCGCAATTCCCTTGAGTGAGCAAAGTGCTCCATAATGAAATCGATGGCGTCAATGTTTTACCAATTACCCTTCTATGAATCAGTGACAGATTCTTGAGCTGTTACGTGGCATGGTGAGTTAAACGGTGCACCAGATGGAGCTGTAATTGTAATATATATATATACATATATATATATATATATATATATATATATATATATATATATATATATATATATATATATATATATATATATATATATATATATATATATATATATATATATCGATTTCAGCAGAGCATGGAGTGAACGAGATCGCAGTTTGGCGCTCGTTTGGTGCTCACCGAATAGGTTTTCGGACTCCATTGTTAGCGGCTCCAGACCACAGTAAAGGTGCCGCAATTTCTGGATTGCATCAATTTTGAATACGTACAAGCGTGGCAGTTCGGGCGAGTTGGTATGTCATGACAGTTTTAGGCTTGTAGCGCTGCTCAGAAAGAGTGAAAAAGGAAGAGGTAGGAGTAATCAAAGGGAACGGGAAAGAGAGTGAGTGTGCCCACTCTGTTTTCCGTTCCCTTTGATTACTCTTACCTCCTTCCTTTTTTGCTCTTTTTGAGCTGCGCTACAAGCCTAAAACAGTCTCGAATACGTAATTCATGACGGTAATTGATAAAAAGATCAGCACTCAATATATGGCCTTACAAAGGCACCACTTACAAGAAATTGATTCTCAAAACTTATTTCATACATCACGTATAGATATAGTAACCATCGTACAAGGTAGGGTTTGCGAGAAAAGCATAAATTCAACCACCATTCATTGTTCGGCAATATCTGTCGAGGATACTTGAAAACTAATGTTTGTCTCAGCATTGTTTCTTAGTCTACTTAAAATATTTCAAATAAACGTAGTATCGGCTTTGCTACCAGTTAGTTAAGACGTGTTAACTGAATGCGAAATACGGCCACCTATTTACGTTCACTGCTCTATCTGCGATTACAAATAATGAAATAGCAGACACACTGCTGGACAATGATGGTATGGCAGGCTTCATAGCGGTTGTTACGGATGCTCGAGACGATAGATATCGTGCAATCACGACGTCGCTGATTCCGTTCTCACGCTGGAGAGCTGAAATAGTAATTCTATGCATTTCTTTCTACATCAAGGAATTGAGGGGGTGGGTTTTTATCGCAAGGTCTCAAGTAAGGGGGTCGCACAGTGCGCGGATGTGTTCTGCGTTCTAGGCAACGTACAAATCACCTTGCAAATGCTGCCACGACTGCTTATTTCACACACATGCTTACAGATGTTGCTATTTGTTATTTATGATTACAGGCTTCGCAGGCTATTTCTAAACGAATTTTAATTTTTGTGTGCTGGGACGTTAAATATAGACATGGTCATGAAACATGTCATGCATATAAAACAACCATCTTCATGCGTAGGAATTGGCCAAGGCAACAAATATTTTGTTGACTCCGGTTGATTATTACAGCATGAATCGATAGGTACTACTATGTACTATTAAGCTACTACTATGTGCAACTATCGCTGGTAGTGACAAATCATTTAAAAGTACTTCAGTCATTTCTAAAGTATTACGATACATCTTGTGGCGAGAGGTTGCTGTTTTCCGTTTGTAGCGTGAAGCGGGGATATCAGGCAGAAGAACAATATAACACGTTTTGCTGAGGTATCAGGAGCCACCGCAAAGCCGGTTGCACAACAGCCGGAGGCAAACAGTCTCCTACGTAAAAGCGCGGACTGCAGCGGCACGACTGCGCGACAACAATGACGATAGGGAGCCGAGTGCCGAGGAATGCATGAGGCGGCCCCTTACACTATATTGTGCACGAGGATACATGCATTCCCGATGCTCTTATACAGTGAGAAAGTGACACCTTTCTAATATCGGTAACGTTGTTCGCAACTTTCACTTTCTTATAAAAAGAATCATCTTGCCAACTACGTTTGGTTTTTGACGAAACAGTACGGAAGGCATAATTACTCCGCGCTGAATGAGGTCACGGCTTGGTAGTTAGTTCCCCAAGCTTAAAGAGCTTGTAGTAAACGATTTAGTGGCTGATATGGCTGTTTTCGTCGTGTGGAGTTTGCTGCTGCAGTATTGCCGAGCAAATTGCGTAGTGCCCTCTTTGCAATCAGACTTGGGCATCCGGTGGCTCTAGAAAGTTGAATAAACGCCATCGAGGATGGCAGTCTAGGTGAAGCGACAGCATAACCTGGCCGAACATTGCTGAGCTCGACATTCACCTGGAGCGAGGCACCAAATAGAAATGCTGAGGACTGGACATGCGAGATCTGCGTGCCGGCATTTGTATCGACGCCGTCTATCTGGTATGGCGTCATGCGGCGTCACTTGATGCCGACATGGTGGAAGGCGCTACGCTGAACGAACCGCGGAACATGAGCCCTCTTATCCACACTGAGGATTACATCAGGGTTCCTGCAAAACATTCTACGCTCTCACCTGTGACTCGAATGCTTATATTAGTTCTCATTTGCCTTACTCCTTTTTGTGGCTGGGAACACAGTGCATACAAAGTTGGGGAAGGAGGATAACTAATTTTTCGCTTTATTATTGTTAGCATAGGTAGCGACAACCGGATATTTGCGGTAAATAGATATGACCATCAACTGCGTGACTCAGTAAGTACAGGCGAGCAACTGTTCGCACTTGTTCGTCTATAGCCGGCAGCCTAACAGAATGTTCCGATAGTTACGCAAGAGCTGCTCGTGCCAGAAATGCGCAGTCCAAGAAAAATTATATTTTCCCTATTACGCAAGGGCTGCACTTGTGACCCTGTCAGACGCTTCTTCTGGCCACGGGCTTGCCTGACACATATTGGGCTACAACATGTATCGACAATTACCGGGAATGTCATTCGTGCTACCCTTCGTTTTAACATTGTCAGACTCCGTGTTAACTACATTGCAGGTTGTCGTCGATTTCTTCGCGAAAGAAACTCCGATTCCTTGAAGTGTTTATCCCGCATATGAAGCGATATCCACGGGAAGTTTTGGCGAAGTGGTTCAAGCACGTTCTTGCCATTTGCTTTCGTGAAAATAGTCACTAACTTTACTTAGATCATTGTGTCATCCAAGACAGCGAAAGAAGTTGCGAAGTAGTTTATATACATAGAATGAGATCGTTAGCACTCCTTGCATAAAACTCAACGTGCTACCCATCACCCTGTTTTCCTACATAATATGCGTATTTAGGCAAAGCACACTAGCTTTTAAAACAACAAAAATGACGAGACGGTTGCTTTGTCCACCTACCTGGAGCTGCTGTTCTTGCAATATTACCGTCGTGTTTAGAAAAAGTGCGCTTAACACGTCCGTAATAGTCGCGGTTCGTTTGAATAGCCTGAAACACCGATCATTTCTCTGAGTTGTCCTTTGGCCTCGAGAGGATACACATCTGACAGAAAGCACGTCGCTACAATAAGGAGTCACGATCGGCGTTACATCACGCTCCAGTTATGGCATGAACGTCAGTGATCGAGAGTGTCACCATAAACATCGGTCAATGTGCGTTGTTTCTTAAAGTTTGTCGCTCTATAAACTTCGCGGTACCTTTGGCAGACAAGGGGATTTTACTTGAGCACTGGTTCATAATTCAACCACCATGCGCCAAGTTGTCGAGGTTATTCAATATATCCTTTCCAGTGTGAATTTGTTTATACTAATATATACAACAATTGCAAGGGCAAGAGAAAGAATGTCTCGCTATTGTAGAATCGAGCAGTTATTGATATCCGAGCGATGACGTCGATGTAGTGACATCATAGACAAGAATTCCCGTGTTTACATGCATGGTAGAAAAATATTGCACTGACAAACCGCATATCATTTCAACGAAACACCACCGCATACACAAATGGGCGTCTTACTACCCAGATAGCTACAGCCGCCCAGAGTCACATGTGAATATTATCCCTCTCACTTGCATCAAGCCAAATTCACGACAAATCCTGCGCTTCGCAAGATGTAGCCTGCCAAATAGAGTAACTCTAATTGCATCCACTGGCAAACCTCAGCAACAAAAGCCCACGTCCTATGAGCATGCCACATTCATAAATGAAACCGGGCCGTTTAGGTCGCACCCTACGTGCAAGAACTGATCTCCAGCAAGAACTGGAAACATTGCTGAATGGATACTTGAAGACCCAAGCATCAGAACCAGACTGAGCATCTGCCATAAAGGCTTTCACACAACAGCTATCACCTGCGCGGTGGTAACGGGCCCTGGAAAATAACTTGTGTTAGGAGAACTTCTTTCGCTGCCAAGTGCTGAAGTCAAAATGCGAGAGCATGTTGTACACAGCCAAATAAAGTTTTATTCACACAGTCTTCGAAACCTGCTTTCTCCATCGTGTTGCAAAATGCACCGAAAGCACATGCAGCATGTCAGTTATTTTATTGAGCCCTTGCGCCCAGACACTGGGCTATTTTTCTCCGCTCAGGTAATTTCGCGCATGGTTAAATTGCATTGGTAAATTGCGCAACGTTAAGCGTGCCCGAAGCTGTTGCCATGACCAGCAGCAGTCCAGTGCAGCCTACTCTGCTTCTTTCTCCATAACGTTGCCTTGGATACGCTGTCTTCACGGGGCAATTGTCGATGTTCATTGCACCTGTTATCGCTGAAACGACACTGTTCCAATCTACGTAAAGGGAGCAATGACCGGCGTTTTCTTACCATTGAAAGGAAATTGAGGGCGGAATTCTCCGTCGGTGCATGTTTGTTTTGACATTGTGCAAGTACCTATCGAATATGGCAGTGACCGCCTTTATTCTAGAAGTGGATGAAAGGCCCCGGCGTATACCAACGATCATGGCCACGTGCTGAAACGTTGTTACTGTTGTTGCCTAATTACATGGCTCATATCGATGAGGGGGATGACTATACCGAAACATTCTCTCTGATGGCGCACAGAGCAATGTGTCTTCGTCTTTGTCGTTGCAACCACAGTTGGAGATAGCACAGCTACACCTAGCCCACCCCTAGCGAAAAGTGCGAGAAAAGTTAGGTAAACTAATAAAGAAACCTGGTGATGCGGGCTTTAGGTGTGCAGCTACTTAGGGTTTTAGTGAAAACGCCTCTAACTATGCACAGAAACTCATGGCAGTAGGTTAGTTATGGAGAAGAAGCCATTGTCGGCTTCGAGGAGAATCTCCGATGGCCGTGGCTGCAGAAACAGCGCTAGGCGGGATGGACGTAAGCTGTACAGAAAGGCGGATGTGAGCAACGTCAGTAGGAAGGGGTGGTTAAGGAGAGACAAAGGGTGTAGCGAGTTAAGGAAAGGCTGGTTTTCGTTTGATGTAGTAAGTATACGTCGTAATTGGGAGGACGTCCAGCACACAATGAGCGCCTCAGGAAGTTCAGAATGACCTTGCTATGAGGTGCTTTCATGCGAACTTGCAGGCCTGGTTTCTTTGGAGTCTAATCAAAGCAGTTGACGAACCATTGAACAGCGGTGGAGGTGAGTCTACGTTGATGACTGAGTGAGGTACATGCTGAATACGTCGGTGAACACTGATTCTTTGTGGACGTGCTATGTTGTTGAGAACCACATCTAAAGACGCAGGCGCACCGATGGAACTGATGTCGCTTGTAGGGGTGCGGTGATTGTATAGATGGTCCGGTGCCTGTGAGTCGCAGTAGGCGACGGGGAAATCATGGCCTACACGCATCGTTCTCGCATCTGATAGGTCCTCACTACTCCGAGGCTAAAACTTGGCAAGGCAGTGAAAGGCATTTTGTGTGGGCTTAAGAGAGCAAAAGTGAAGCGGGGCCGAGAGGGCCATTAACGATTTGGAGCGGTGACTACGCATGCGCAAAATATATTGTACCATGCGGGCTGCCGCTGGTGAGATGCTCGAGTTTAGCTATTCGCAAGTGTAACGCAGAATGACCATGCGAATATGCTTCGTATATGTCTTCTTATGCCTCGGAAGTGTTACAAGTCGTAAGTGGCTCACTTTTTAGATGGAGTTGACACCGTATACCGAAGAGCATGGGGTGCCTTGAGAACGCGGTCGGGACAGACACAATGAAGAGGCACTGTGGAGGGAAAATCAAGCGTTTGTGGACCCCACGGCCATGCGCTGGGGGGAAAGACATGCTGATGTGAGCAAGATGTTCGAGGTTCTTGCCTCTCGAGTTGTAATCAGCGAAGGCACCAAGTAATGGCGTCATACTGCGTGTGGGATGAGAGGGTCGATGATGGAGTGCACTTGACGTTTTCTACAAGCCAGGTGAGGTGAAGCTAAACTAGAACGTGTGATCATGACGTGTTTTGTTAACACATCTATAACGTTGGTCGAAGTCATACGGAAAGCATAGCGCACGACCAGGCAAACGAGAGTGGCAAATAGCCGTGAGAACTGACTTACTTGGCGCCGCTCGCCTTGTGATGTGACGCGTCCGGAATATGCCTCGACTTGACAGGACGAGAATTCTGGAACGTGGATGCAACGACAACTTTGCCGGAGCGCATCGCTATGGGTTCCTTAGCTGGTTGGGTTAGGAAGTTTGTCGTCGCTGGTCAGTGATATGTGGAGCTCGCCACTGAAAGTGGCCGCGGCCGCATTCATTCTTGAAGAGGCTGAGTTGCCCCGTGGGATACTGCCATTCCTGGTCACTAGATGGTACATTTTGTAACATCGAGCACCAAACCAATCGTGTTCGTCTTCATCGTTGGCGCAGCTGATAAAGATAGTGTAGATACATCCTGCAGAACAGCAATCGGTGGCCACGCCACCACAAACGGGTTGCTAATTATGAATCTGATAGGCTTCGCTTGATGATCAAAGAAATTTAGGAAGCATATATATACTACACAACTACAAAGGACACAACGCGGGACCCCATATTTCTTCTCGAATCACTCACCAACTAGCTTTAAACAATAGTCTGCTGTTTGCGTAAATCTCCCGAAATGTGTGGATTGCCTTTAAGACATTACAAAGAGCGTCGCCGGGAGTTGCGGCATTCCCCTGTCTCTGAAACACGTGTCAAGTCATGTCGGGTGCCTTCATTTTTTCGAGAGATGTTCGAGAATCATAGTCAGAATAAGACAACCGCGATGAGCAAAAGTCACAGCTATGGGAGTATTTTCGGTGTCGTTCCAATGCTCTATGTTATATTGCGACGTTTGGTTGGCGATCGTATAGCAGTCAGGCTGGTATATGTTGTATATCTACTGCCTTGAGCAAAAAAGATTACATAAACAACACTTCTGCATGCTTTGCCGCCCATTTTTTCAAGTTTCTATGTCTTGCCGAGCTGAAAATAACTGTTGCATCATTTGATTAGACCAAGCAGCATAGAAACGGAATCATAGAAACTGACCACACGTTCACTAATTAATGATTACCGCATACCGTAACCTGCCCCTTGTTCCTTTTTAAAAGAAGATTGAATATATCCACGGGCGCTTTGTTTCATTCATGCTTGTTTTGGTGTCCGTGTATTTCAGAAGTATGTATATATACTCTAGGGTTGTGTATTTTTTCACTGTCCCCAAACAAATACAATTTCAAGGAGCACTCGTCCCAAGTGCGTCATCACTCTTTTCCCTCTCGTCATTTGGCACTGCAATTTGCAACCACCAAACGCTCAGTACGTTTTGAATGCAGATACGGTCGCAATCTTCTCAGCAAGCGCCAGCACTTATGAAATGAGTGAGATAAGTGTAAGGGGTGTGATGCCTTGAACACAAATACCAACGCGCCATGTGACTTAGCGATGCACAATTTGAGCTCATTATAGAGGTAGAGATGTTCCAACAAAGAGATTGCCTTCGATGCTTAGGCACCCGGGGTAATGTCCGCACATTTAACTTTTATTTTTTTGGCCACACATGACTTTATCCAAAGACGTTCGCAGATGGTGCACAAAAGAAACGACGTCTTTCTGGCGATTCCACCTCCACTGCTTCGGGGTTTCGAAATCACCGCTGGCTTCAACCTATCCTTTTGCATTTGTACCATTCCGTTAGCGGGGCCGCTAGAACAAAACGGGGACCTGAAACGGAAACGGGGACCATGCCCCGTTCCCGAAGACAGGTGCGTGCGTGCGTACGTGCGTGTGTGCGTAAACCTCTGTGCGATAGCGGCACCGCAATCTCAGCAAATGTTGTGGCCGGGGCTTTCATTTTCTCTAAGTGGATACCTCGCAGTGGGGAACTAAGAGAATGGGTTACGGCATCGATCGGCCGTTTCTACCGTACGTCTCTGGGTCTTCTAACGGAAATGCTGCGATCACGCTTTCGTAGGTATTTCTGTCTGTGTACGCTTCGGCCGATCTTTCTTTTTCTTTAATATTTTCTTGCATTCGCCTTCTATTAAAATACGTTCCCTTTCGCGAACTTTACTTTACCTCATTTCGTATTCACGTCGCCGTTCATTGTTTTCTGGGCACGTCGCTGTAGGGTATCAGTCGTTCAATACCATGTGAGATTGGTTTCAGTGGCGCATTTCGAACAACATTCGACCACGGCTTAAAACAACAAGGCTCAAGTGCCTTACTTTTGAGATACTTCTTTTCTTTGGACCACGTTTCAAGAATATTTTTCGCTCTTGATCAGTCAGTAGTTTCAGTTTATCTTTTGTTATTTGATGACAGAATGTCTTGATCAAGCGGTTAGAAGAAAGTTAGCCCCAACGCCAACATTTGTTTCCGCTAGATAGGGCTGCATTCATTGATCAAGTATAGCGTTGCTATTTTGAGGTAATGAAAAATCATGTTTAATATTGCGTCTTATGATGTTTATTCCAAGTTCATCTTTCGAAAATGTGTGACATAGCAGCTAAGCAAACATCATTTGCAAAGTCACACTATGCAACACCTGTTCTTTGCTAGTCAATTCATACTTAAAGCGACAGCCGCAGCGCAAGACCCCCTACACATTACTCTGTTGTAACCTTTCCTGCCTTTGTGTTAAGGCTATGGTTATTAGTGAAAAGTAGCGCAATATATGTGACTGGGAAGACAAACAATGCAAATGTTGGCGTCACAAATGGTAAATAATTTACTAATCATTGATCATCACATTTACAATTACTTACTTTCGGCTGTAAAAAGTATATAAAAGTAGATAAATTTTGTTACAGGAAAACTAATCCTGTAGAACTCATGTTTAATTCATTTCATAAACGTGTGCTTTGAAATGTCCCGTCAAAATTCAATCTGCGCCTGATACGGCTTTATCAGCCAGATGGGCACGCCGAAAGGTCACCCTCCCCAAATAGGTCGATGAGCCCGCAAGCAGATCTCTTGTTTCGGCTAGCGGGGTAATATGCAAATAAGATCTGGGTCAAAATTTTCATGGGCCCGCCTAAGGACAGCCATTTGCAATTGCTAGTGCCACATCGCTTTTTTGCGGAACTGACCACATAGCAAATTTGTCAAGCAATGCTAACCTTGTTAAATATCTAGCCGAGTAACTTAATAGTCTAGTTGCAGCTCGAGCCGCACACGTCTAGAACAAGGGTGTGATGAACTCAGAAGTGCATTTGCGCCCCTTATCGTAGTCTGCTGCTTCGAAACGACCGTCTTTCAGCGTATTTCATCCGATTGATGAGTAGCCTCGGCAAATTTGCGTAGATTGCCCTGTACATATTGTTTGCTTTCTGTCAATGTTAGTTTATAATTAGTCGTTTGCTGCAGGCTTTAACGTTGAACTCCATTGGCATGTACAAAAATAACAAGAAATTTACATCGCCTAAAAGAATATAAAATGTCGTACTCACCATGGTCCGGCCAGAAACATTATTATATAACCTAAGATGCGTTTTCTTCTTGACAGCAAATAAACACTCGCCAACGTTCACTTTTCACGGTCTCCGCTTAACAAGTTATCGAACTATCTGCATCAGGTGGTGCGACCACTTGTCGGAAACACGTCCCGTAATGTTAAAGAATAGGCACATTTTTCAATCTTATGTAGAAAATGATCTTGGATGACGAAGACTGGTTGGTCTCCTTTGACGTGAAATTAATGTTCATATCAGTACCAATAGATTTCGCCATGGAAAGCTGCAGACAAGTGCTTAGCAAAGATTCGTCTCTACCCTCATGAACCCTGTTCGAGGTTGAAGATCTCTATGACCTTCTGGACTTCTTCCTTAGCAACACTTAGTTCGTGTTTAATGGGATCAACTACAAACAAGTTTTTGGCACACCCATGGGTGCGTCCGTCTCTCTGACGCGTGCAAACCTGACCTTGCAAGTTATCGAGGGCAAAGCTTTCTCCAAGAATTTTCCTTCGTTACGCAGATGTCTGTTTCTGCGTGCAGCCGTGTGTGGACCACCTGAACTCTCTTGAACGGTCAATCGAATTCACGGTTGAAGAAGAAAACAACGGACGAATTGCCTTGCTCGGAGTCCTTGAGCAACGCTATTGCGGAGGTTGCTCTACAACTGTATAGAAAGGCCACACATTCGGCGAAGTATCTCAGCTGTGACTGAAGGTATCCCGAGGGACACAAACACAATGCGGTGGCTCCGTTGTTCAAGCATGCGTCCCATTTTCGCTCAGACGAATCCGCACCACGGTGGTAATTCAAAAAAGTAAAAAAAAATGTCGTCGGTAATGGCTACCCTCTCCAACAGATCGCCGAGCCATCTGCTACGTATATAGGGCACGACGCAAAATTTCTCGCTTTTATGTGAATAAGAGACTCGTAGAGGACTCAAAACGTCATGAACTCTGTTTTTTTTTTTCAAACATTGGCGATTGTTTGTTTGCTCTCAAGAAGAAAATGTACGCTCCTTGTCAGATGGTGTTCTGTCAAACCCTGGACTAAACTAAGGTGCGATGATTGTGGTGGTAATGGTGATGATTAGGGCATGGCTACCAGGCAGAGAGTGCCAGCGAGTGATCTACTTTACCGCCTATTTAAAAAAATTAAAAAAAGAAAATTTTAGATTGCCTCATAGCAAAAATTCAGTGCGCCTGAAAATGATCGCCACTTGTCGAACATTTCACAGTTTCTTAGAAGAGCTAGAAAAGGGGTGACACTTCCGCTCTTAGAAACTTACTTAGGTGTTTCCGTAAATCTTATCTGTTCCACGTACTCATGAACGGATTCTCTTTTTCAAATTATCAAGTAGATAATTTCACTTTCTAGATATATTGGCAGGACCAGATGAACTTTCGGCGTCTCCAGTTTCGTCAGTCAGTGCAGAGTGGCAAAACTTGTCCAACCTTACCTGGAAGCCCAGGCTGGGGTGTTCGCACGGTTGTTCACGGTTGTTCAATACACGGTTGTTCAACTTTAAAAGGAAACACCCTTTTATGGACTGGAGCAAAAAAGCAATCGGGACGCCCATGTATTTCATCCTAAATTTTCAGGACCTAATATTTTGAAACTGCTATACTCCTGCAAGTTCATTTCAAGTGTATAGGTCTTCGAAACTGATGGTTGCAAATCTTAAATTGCAATATCTGGCATAACCTAATGAGAAAGCCAATCTGAGAATTTTCGTAAAAAAATTAATGTCCGCTTTGATTTCTCGCTTTACTCTTGTCCGTCTTTTTAAATACGCTTCAAGCACAAGAAGTATGCCATGTGCCACAGGCGCTTTTTTCTAAACTCCGTAATACTTAAAACGGATCATGCTGTGTAGAGGACCCTTGTCCCCTTCTCATAAAAGACATGTCCCGCTTGTAGCCTTTCTATAGAATAATCTGTGCAGCAGAAGGAGGGAACTTCATTATACGACAACCGAATACAGAAAGCTTAGGACATATTGCAGAGTCTGGCAAAGAAATCGGACAAAAAAAAATGGGCAAGGAAGTCCTTTCGCCGCTCTTCGGCGGCAATATTCCAGCCCGGCTCTAGTGCATCGACTCATTCATCACCAGCTGCGCGCTCATGTAGCGTGACTCCATTTAGTACCTCCTCTCCATCGACACCCTTATTAAGAGTTTCGCACCGAAAGAACAGAACAAAACGCAGCGTTTGCTCCATCCCTAATATCTGGGCACCAGCTGTTAACCGATGGCTCCAAGATGTTTGCTGGAAGCGTGGCAAACAACTTCTTGCGCTTCTTCGGTTGCTTTCCTCGTTATTGCTTGTGTTCACAACCGCTCCTGATCCTTATTTCCCGGTAACGCCCCTTTAGCGAAGCCACACAACACACCACAGGGGCTGGCTGACAAGATAATTGAGGGCATTCTTGCTTGCACGTTGCCGATCTCCTGACGCCGTAAGCATTTGGTACAAGACCAATTTCTAGAGTAATAGGACGTAGGTGCACATCGGGATGATTGATATTCTACTATGAAATAACGCGAATAAAAGTGGCTTGAACATATAGTACTGATACTTATTGCTGCACTAGCACTATTGGTTATAACAGGTTTTACTAGCGTACGCTGGCATTTTCCGGAAAGCAAAAAAAAGGCTGATACACAATTTCTTTACTGTGCATTTTGTTCTAAAGCTAACCAAAAGAAAACCTCGTAGACATTACTAATTTTGAGCAAGTCATGCAGAATTGCACAGGAGTCGTATATGGGTGTGCTCATTTTATATCTTTCAGCTCTTCTGCACACGATCTTTCGTACGGGCATCGCAATGCCCTGTACAACATGTTCCCCTATGCCTGAGATATTTTCCTGCGCTGCAACACATCGGAACGTGGTATTTATAAATCATACGATTTACACGTCGCATGCTCGAGTAGGCTGGACACTATAGTATTCTTTGAATGCGCCCCTCGATAACAATCACGGCGTGCTGCCACTTACAGAAATTAGAGCAAACGCCCTAAAAGAACTTCGCCGAGAGACAGCGAATGTCTCACCTTGCATTATATTCTTACTAGCAAGAGCGCACTGGTTCATTGCAAATGACCCACCTTCACCTCGCGGGAATAAATTGATATCATGAGCCACGAGTTACATGCACTGGTTGACAGAAGCGGCGGCAGCATATATATATATATATATATATATATATATATACATATATATATATATATATATATATATATATATATATATATATATATATATATTGAGAGCATGAAAATGGGCTGGCAATGATTTATGAATCGACGTCGCCCGATTGTAATTATGGACGAGTCGCCAGTGGCATGGGGGACCTTTGCGCCATAAGGACTGCTCTAGAGGCCATTCTTCAGTCACCGGTATCGCAGTGGTCAGTCGCCCTTGCACACAGATCATACGAGACCGACAGGTTGCCCTCCTCCACTTCGACGATGTCTGCAGCAGTGCTGGTCGATTGTTGAAGGCACTGCAGACAGCAAAAAAAAAATTAAAAAAGACGGTGTGCCCATGTAACTGGCACGCGATATTTTGATTCATTGCTGTTTGAGCTACTCGGCCTATTACCAGAAACTTGGCATTGCGTATGTTCCCTCTACGATTGGTCATGCGGAAAAGCGGACATCCTCTGATGCCAATTGTCGTGACGTGCAGTGGGTGGACTAACACCGGTTAATGAATTTGATCTCTCATATAAGGCAATTTTTGTGAGCATGGGGAACACGCTTCGCTCCACTGTAGTCGGTTTCAAGCACATTTATCTTTATGAGTGATAACCTGCGTATCACAGAGTCGACAAATAAACTGCCTTCACACATCTGCATACTGTGCCTAAAGATAACTCTCTCTACTGAATTTTCTTTGTTTCACCATGGCTAATGGTGAACTAGATTGAAACGAGATGTTAAGGAATGCTTTAAACACTTCCAAAACGCTCACTTAGAGAATAATGGCAAAGAAACCACAGCACGTGCCCACAGCTAATCACCACTCTGTACTGGCGGTAGTAGCTGAGAGAGAATCATTCTTTCGCAGCGTATTTGACGCTGTATTAACAAAGATGCTATCTATTAATGCGAATAGCGTTCTTTGGTAAATTCTAGTTGTTGGTGTTAGTGTCCGTCCGTCCGTCCGTCCGTCCGTCCGTCCGTCCGTCCGTCCGTCCGTCCGTCCGTCCGTCTGTCTGTCTGTCCGTCTGTCTGTCTGTCTGTCTGTCTGTCTGTCTGTCTGTCTGTCTGTCTGTCTGTCTGTCTGTCTGTCTGTCTGTCTGTCTGTCTGTCTGTCTGTCTGTCTGTCTGTCTGTCTGTCTGTCTGTCTGTCTGTCTGTCTGTCTGTCTGTCTGTCTGTCTGTCTGTCTGTCTGTCTGTCTGTCTGTCTGTCTGTCTGTCTGTCTGTCTGTCTGTCTGTCTGTCTGTCTGTCTGTCTGTCTGTCTGTCTGTCTGTCTGTCTGTCTGTCTGTCTGTCTGTCTGTCTGTCTGTCTGTCTGTCTGTCTGTCTGTCTGTCTGTCTGTCTGTCTGTCTGTCTGTCTGTCTGTCTGTCTGTCTGTCTGTCTGTCTGTCTGTCTGTCTGTCTGTCTGTCTGTCTGTCTGTCTGTCTGTCTGTCTGTCTGTCTGTCTGTCTGTCTGTCTGTCTGTCTGTCTGTCTGTCTGTCTGTCTGTCTGTCTGTCTGTCTGTCTGTCTGTCTGTCTGTCTGTCTGTCTGTCTGTCTGTCTGTCTGTCTGTCTGTCTGTCTGTCTGTCTGTCTGTCTGTCTGTCTGTCTGTCTGTCTGTCTGTCTGTCTGTCTGTCTGTCTGTCTGTCTGTCTGTCTGTCTGTCTGTCTGTCTGTCTGTTTATTTTTAACCTCTTACACGCCGACTTGCGTCAGTTTGTAGTTAATGTCCTAGAACGCGTTGAACTTTTGTGCTGAGCGAACGAATCGGCTTCGAAACGAGCTGCTTGACCAACTTGCGTCACTGTGTATCTGCAACTTGGTATGTGTCGCAGTTTAATGAGCATCTTCGACCCCAGCTGGGCTAATAAATGTACCGCTCTCTAATAAATAAATAAGTTATGTGCCGTCCTCCAATTAACGCGTTTGGCGCCAACTTGGCTCACTGCGTATTTGTCACTGGGTAGTGACACTTTTTATTTGCAAAAATGTCCTATAATATATATCCGGTGCTGGGCCCGTGTTAGGCCGGGTAATTCAGCGAGAACGTTGAATTATTTAAAAAAAAATTGTCGGTAGTAGATAGCACAGTGCTTGCTCATGAGCTGTTCATCTCGAAGAGGTGGACATTACTTCCACAAAGTAGTGAAATGCATAATCGAATGATTAGCAAAAACACACCAATTTAGTTTTGAAAGGAACAACCTATGGTAAATATTGCGCAGAAATGCTAGCGAGTGAGACTGCGAGGCATACACATTAGAAAAGAATTGCGCTGATGACACCATTTACTAGACAAATGCACCGTAAGATTTGCGGTAGCTCTCTCTCTCTATATATATATACATATATATATATATATATATATATATATATATATATGTAAAGGGTATCCCGTCCCAACGTACATGCACCAAGATGTCAATATATGCGAATCCCATGCAGCTAGATAGAAACAAGGTAATGTAGTGTGCCGCCGCTTGGATTTACACAGATTGTTCTAATGCATTTCTTCAAATTATATTTTTTTATTTATTTATTCTTACTGTCAGCACAAGCCAAGACAGGAGTTGCGGTTACATTGCTGTCATCAAACTAGACATAGTAGATGTTTAAACAATTCAATACAAAACAATCAGGCTAGGAAGGCACATCATATAAACAAATATGAAGCAACAAAGAACATCAGTTACAATGAGTAAGTTATAGCACTATATGGGTCAAAAAAAAAAAAGTAACGCGCCCAAACAACTGCAACAAACAAACAGCTAACAATAAAACGTATTCTCAACCGTTTACAAATAATTGGTAACAGCCTTTACAAAAGATTGTAAATCAGCACATTCTACTATATCATGTGGCAAGTTGTTCCAATCGTCTATGCTTCGAACCAGGAAAGAATTTTTGAAGGATTCTGTTCTATATTTAAGTGGTTTAATATGTTTTGGCTGCTTTGTTCTTGGGTTAGCAGGTCTCTCTAATGTGATGTGTTTTTCTAAGTCTACTTTATAGTCTCCGTTTAATACGTGAAAAAAGAATGTCAGCCTGCTAAGCTGCATTTTTTGCTTGACAGTCATGAGGCCAGCTCTATTTCTAAGTTCGGTGACGGACTGCGTTCTAGCGTATGTGTTAAAAATGAACCTCAAGGCCCTGTTTTGTACGCGCTCACATTTTAGTGCGTTCTGTTGAGTGTACGGCTCCCAAACATGGCTTGCATAAGTCAGTACAGGAAGTACAGTCATTTTGTAGGCCATTGTTTTTACCTCTGGTGTGGCGTCGTGAAGTTTTCGTCGTAACGACCAAAGTGTGCACATGGCCTTATTGCAGATGTTATCGACATGTACCGACCAGTTTAAATCATGTGCGAGATGAATTCCTAGGTATTTATATTCCTTAACCTCAGCTAATTCGGCTCCGTTAATGCTGTAGGGGAATATTAAAGGATCTTTTTTACGCGTGAAACGCATACAAACAGTTTTTGATGTATTCAATTCCATTTGCCATTCATCACACCAGAGACTAACTTTTTGTAAATGGTTACTAAGCTCCTGTTGATCATTAGGAGTGCATATTTTAGCATATATAATGGTGTCATCTGCGTAATGCTTGATGGATATTTGCGGCGAAAAACCTGCTCCCATATCACTAATATAAATGGAAAAAAGTAAAGGGCCTATAACAGATCCTTGCGGCACACCCGATCGAACTGGTTTATTGGTACTGCTAACAGAATTTAATGAAACAAATTGTTCCCTTTGTGACAAATATGCCTCAATCCATTTGAATAGCTTGGTATTACCTAAGAAATGAGACAGCTTCATAAGCAGCTTTCTATGGGATATTCTGTCGAATGCTTTGCGGAAATCGATAAAGATCATATCTATTTGACCCTTTCCATCAATACATTGGCCGATTTCATGCGTAACTTCAGTGAGGATAGTGACTGTGGAGTACCCTCGGCGAAAGCCATGCTGGTTTTCGTCTTAATCAATTCGTCTGAATAATTCGTCTTATTCAATTAATCAACTCTCGACTATTATATCGATTCAATCTATCAATGAGAAAATTGTACAGCAACACGAAAAACTACCGATGCAGCTTTTTGTTGCTCAGTACGTGCTATATAAAAGTGTTTTTTAACGTGACAACACCCGTGAATACACGCAAAGTGCCTCGAGCAGCCAGTCGCGCCTCAGAGCAGCCAGTCGCGCCTCAATTACTTTATGGTTCCAAAAAATATAGGCCCCATGAGGACGGGAGACTTAGAATCTGTACTGCCTAGAGGCTCGGGAACTGTGACACTGATCGTTATCCCTAGCCAATGCCAGGAATTTTTAAATTTTTCAAATAAAGGTTTGGAAATGTGTGCGCCTGTATTCGGCGCCAGTCATAAGAGTCCTGCGTGGATAGGTCAGGGTGTGTTGCACTGTACCTTCTTCGCTAGTGCCGCTTGTGCTCAAGGATGTCTCGCGGTAAAAAGGGGTTTTCGTCAGAGTGGTCGGCCGCTCGGTTGACAAAAGCACGAGCTGCGCCGTACGCTCTCTCATTGCCCTCGAGCCCTGCGTGACCCGGGCACCAGATGATCATGTGTTTCTGCGTTAGGTTGGATCCTAATAGGTGAGTGGTGCTGTGTGGTAGCTTCCCGGTGAGGAATAGTCAACATGCGACTTGGGAATCTGTAAGAGTTATCGACGATTGTCCCAGAGCGTCCTTAGTTTTAATAGCTAGCGCGATGGCTGAAGCTTCTGCGGTATTCGCAGATGCAACTCTAGCCATGGCACAAGTCACAAGCCCTTGATCTGCGGCCGCTCCTACTACTGCGAGGGCGTATTTGTAAGCACCACATCGAGCGACATCTGTGTAGACTGTATCCGGGTTTCCACCGAATTGCTGCATTAACTTTCGAGCTCGAGCATTTCTACGTCCCTGGTGGTATTTTGCACTCATGTTCTCAGGGATTGGGGCTACTATGATCCTTTCACGAAGGACTCTAGGCAGAGATTCGAGTTCTTCTCCCGCATACTGCGGACGAGTAGGGTAACCCACGCGGCAAAGTAATTTTCTGCCAGAAGTGGTTAAGCTAAGCCGCTCCCGTTGAGATATGAGCGTCGCTGCCCGTAGCTCCTCGTAATTATTGTGAATCCCGAGGGCCAGCAGGCGTTCAGTAGAGGTTCCCTGTGGTAGGCCGAGAGCCGCTTTGTACGACGTTCTAATCAACGCATCTAGGGCCTTTAGTTCTGTTTTCGTGGGGTCCTGGAAAGGGAGGCTATATGTGAGACGACTTAGCACAAAAGCCTGAACGAGCCGGATCGTCTCTGTTTCCTTGACAAGGCGAAGTCGAATTTGTCGACAACACATGAAGCAAAGGTAAGTGTTTGACTTAATAGTTGTGCGGAAACCGCAAGGTGGAGAGAAGTAATTGATAAAGGGAAAATCAGACATCCGCCTGTTCGTAGCAATTGCTACAAAGCAAACCCAACTTATTATTATATTATTTCTTTCATATTTGCGTATAGACCAGACTCACGAGAAGCAACGGGCCTACGAAGAGCGATGGCAGGAACAGAGACGAGAATGAAATCGTCGCCGGCGGATGGCAAACACCAGCGATGAAGAACGTGCACTAAAAGCGAAAAACCATGTACGACGTCCCTTTTCGTAGACGCGTTGCTGCTCTGGAGTGCAGTGTACACGCGGCCTCCCCATTACGAGGATAGAAGTGAAACTCAAAATGGAAATTGATAACTTGCCTTACTGGTTTTTTATACACATTGGCGTGGACGAACGGGAATGCCGCCATGAGGAGACGGAGGAAATAGGACATGCGTGATGTTTCGGTGGCACCGCCACCATGGGAGAGTGGAAGGAAAGCAAACTATGATACGAGAGCGGTTGGAACGCCGACATAGAGAGAGCGGTGCGAGCTTAGACATGCATGGCCGACACGGTTCAGATTTTTTTAGCAAAGATGCCATCGTAGCCTTTTATATTTCGAACACCGCTAACTAGAATTCTTAGCCATTTTGTTTGTATTTTCTTGTATACACCTTTTACCCCGTTGCTTTTCTTTGGTTTCGTAATCCCTTGTTATGATGTCTTCTCAAGAGCATAATAAAAATTCTGTTCTTACCTTTCTGCCTTGAACATTTTTGGGTCCCAAGTTTGACAATGGTAGCTCAAGGGCGCGTTACAGGTATCGGAGCCCGCTACCCGCAGTCAACAGTGGTATGTGCCAATGAGATTGGGCCCTTTCCGCGCCTCACTACGATCGGCCCACATTTTTGTCGACTCAGAACAAAAATGCACGGAACCCTATCCGGAAACAGGTTCGCTGAAAAATATTTACCCAGCCAATAGAATCTTCGTCACGCACTTCATGTCTTGTAGGCCTGTGATCAGCATGCTTGTGCACGTTAGCCTCCTGCAGGTACATGGGGCTGTTTAAAACACGATGGCGGGCTAGTTGGCTAGGATCGAAGTTAGAGTGTATAAGCGCGAATGTCCTCGTACGTCCTCATACATCCTCGTACAGTCGTGATTGTACACTGTACCATGTATATGGGGCTGATGGCGTTACTCACCATAGTGACCACATTGATTGGCCAACCAGCACGACACCTTTAGCGTTTCTACTTCAGCATTGTCTTTCTTTTTCCTGTAAAGGAGTAGTATGCACAATGGCTGACATGAATGACTCCGATTGTATTTGTGAGGACACAATTTCTGTAAAACGAGTGAGCACGTCCCGGAGGCCTTGACGAAGATGACCAGAAAAAAAACAATTTGTTGTCATCTGTTTCTTTCGAAAAAAAAATAAAACAAAGGCACTGTGGTTAACGCCACAATAAGACATCGCATGGTCATGCCGCATGCTCGGCTCATGCGCCATAGAACAAGCAACATATATAGCCGAGCTTCTACCACTGCGCGGGCGCTCGCGCAGTCAGTCGTTCGACTAAAGGCCCGTTTATAGTCCGACGTTATCGGCGCGCGGGCGAGCGTCGTTCGCGGTCAGTCACGCTACGTCGGTTGCGCTGCGCCAGCCGAGATGCCATCCCCTCTATACTTCAACGCGCGCGCTGTAGGTTGCTATCTTCGGAGCATGCGCAGAAGGTTCGCCAAGTCGCGCGCCGTCCGCAAAAGCCGTCTGCGGAGTTTTGTTGGCGCCTTTTTCTTCGCGCGCCATGCAGTGTAGGCCAAGATATAGTGCGGCGTTCTCGGCGCGCCAGGCCGCGGCAGGCGACGTCGGATACGCTGCGCCAGCGACGCCAGGGGTGCAAGAACTTTGCTTCTTCTAGAGTTCGGCGTGCACGCGCAGCTCGAGCCTGGCGCCCTCTGTGCGTCCGGGAGCGCAACTTCACGGCCGCGGCGAACAGCTGTTTCTATGGCGCATGCGCGTCTTGCATATAACCGCGCCGTTCGGGTAGCGCGCGCGCTTTTTCTGCTTCCGCGCGCTGTTTGTGCGCCTAAAACGAAAACTTTTGGGGCATGGCGTTAACTTGTCCTGACAGCCAGAAAGAAATTATAAGGTTTTAGGTGCCAAAACCACTTTCTTTCTGACCTGGGGTTCTTTAACGTGTACCTAAATCTAAGCACACGGGTGTTTTTCGCGTTTCGCCCCCATCGAAATGCGGCCGCCGTTCCTGACAGCCAGAACATCGCACTCATGTTGGTAGTATTTCGGCTACGTCAAAAACGGAAGCGGACCATGCATGTACCTACATGCGAAAGCTATTCGACAAGCGCCCTCAACTCGGCGACTACCACCAGCTAGTACAGGAGCTTCCAAGTACACATACAAAAATGAACAGAAAAACCTGGAGTGTACTAAAGTGTCTAATTTATCATAGTAAAGTGCACGTGCTATTAAATAGACTAGAGTAATGCAGAAGTGACATCGGAGCGAATGGAAGAAGTAGACTGAAAAATGCAAGAGTATGAATCGGATGGTAACTGCCTCCAAGCAATGTTACCAATCAGCTAGAAGCTTGAAAAGAGCACAAAAAGAAATAGCACCGCATACGATCATAAAACAATCCTGTGACAGAAATAAAAAAAAAATGGGAACAATGCAAAATTGGAAATATTGCCTTTAGGATATATCAAAGAACGTAATGGCGAGAAAAAGTAACCATACCACAAAAAAGTAATAAAGTGGAATTAGTACAGAACACTTAAACGGGGGATTCAGTGTAACAAGTGAACACTACTGTAGTACAGCGAACGATGAGACAGTAATGCTCCATCTTGACACTCCAGAACGTGAGAAATGAATATGCAAGCCTCATATTAGAAACTTACATAAACATGGAAATAAACTGGAATGCACTGGAAGCTGCATTTGTGTAACAAAGGAAGCAATGGTCATAATAAATAGTAAGTGTTTTATCTAAAAAGCCCTTTCTTTACAAGAGGCAAAGTTGTACCTCTCTGGCAAAAACAAAGTTGCAACGAATAATTTGCAAACCAGTAAATACTTTAATTAGCACACTGACATGTCACACTTTGCGCACATCTCCAGTCTCCTAAAGTAAAAAA